>NC_052484.1:18762902-19082917 GCF_009730915.1 Dioscorea cayenensis subsp. rotundata | reverse complement strand
ATTTCCTATTCAAATTCCATTAATTACACACAATATTTTTCATGTAGCACGAAAGAGCAACACCGTTTCGTTGCTTACACATATTTTCGGGTTTTTGTTTGCTCATTTGCTCAGGTGTTATCGCCCGGAAACGCAGCTATCATCTCGACACTCAGTAACGCAGCAAAGGTCGGGCAACACCACGGGAAAGAATATAGCAACCACTTTTACCAGTGGGCGATAAACCGAATGGAGAAGCTGAACACCGACCGGTCACAATCCGAATGCAAAATCAATAACCGAAAAGCAATAGCGAATAAACAATAGCGCATCATTTTCCGCATCATTTCAGCCAGGTTCCGTAACGTATTCACCAGCCATCGTCAGTGTCTCCCCGGCTGGTTCGCACGCATCGAAGTTCGTTTTTTTTCCAACTGTATTAGAGGCAATATTGCGGTAAATTGAAGAAAGAAGACCGACAAAATATCGCCAGGCACCACCCATCAATATCAGCAATAAGCCCGCTATTCACGAGTACCCCAGTGAGTCAACCGGATTTTGATCGTGCTGCCTGTACAGTACGGCACGTCACCGACAGCGCGAGTTGCAGATACTGTTTGCGTCCCAATGAACTGCATAAACAGCACTGATCGACACGGGCCCTGAGATAAAATACCAGAGTCAATCCGGAGCATATCGTGACCGTCTCGTACTTAACGCATTAATCCCACGCAAACACACAGGGTTCATTGGTCGACGTTATCTGAAAGCCGTACGACAGAGGCGCAACGTCAGCAACCACGAACAGGCGATCACTGATTCGCCTAACCGAACAAAGTTAACAACTTTATGTTTAGAGAACATGATTCGCCAGAAATATATTCACAAAATGAAAGACGGGTCGCGCCTTTCCCGACAAGAACGTGGTCACCTTCACCAGTGACCGACTTTCATTAGTCCCCTGCCAGCCGTTAGTGCTGATCCATTCCGTTGCTCAATGACCGCCGCTGGTTACCCGTTACCATCAATCCATTCCTCATGCCATCAACGTTAGCATGCACACATCTGTTTACAGCCGCCCACAAACCACCGAGTATTGTATTGATATTTCAGTTAAATCATCCCAGGCGTTAAAGTCTGCGATATGTTACCGAAACCTTTATACTTGATGATGTTTTCAACCATAAACGTTGGTCTTTCACCAGAACCTGTTAGCACTGACGATTTATTTGCTCTGGTGCCCGTGTCTGCAACACACGCAACATCAGACAAATTCAACTCATTCTCACAGTACTAATTACCTGTTCGTTATCAATGACGCAGCCTGGCATTACTACGTCAACACAGCGTTAGATACAGCGCGGGCACGTTAAAACCCGATCGATCGTGAGGGCAATACTATCGATAGTCCAGCATTGTTAAATCAACAGGAGATACCACAGACGTCGTCAGGGCAGCAGGTCAACGCCGAGGCCTGCGCGGCGGAGTGCCATTCGCACATAACCGAAAAAGTAGCTGGCGATTGCTCAGAGGAGTCAATTTGCAGCCCGCACCACATTCTTGCCTGCTCGTTGGGGTCCGGAAATGAGCAGTTACTTCCATCGAAGCGGTTGCGACAACCGCGAATAATGACAGCATTTCATTTGAAATCATCACTGGAGCAAGACCCGTGGCCTGATGAAACATGAAACACCGGTAACGAAAATTGTTACAGAGAATCAACAAGGCGATGCATAGATCTGAAAGCCGGTCACCAGCCTGAAGCAGCGTGCCAGCATTTCATCTTCAGAGCTGAGCCACTGGCCTTCTGTGTTGAGCATCAAATGTTTAAGAAGAAAGAGTGACAGGCTCACACACAGTCCATGGAAGCCCGTCAGACCCACATCCATTTCTGACCAGTGCTACCACTCTTTTTGTAAATGCGCGGCCCACATGATTCTATTATTAGAGTACCTAGCCGGCACACAGCACTTGGCAACGCGGATTAATATATGCAGCTTGAATCTCATCTTGGCAAGTATGCTTTTGAATAACCCAACAAATAGGATGTTTGGTTTAACTAGAATGGGTGCACATCAACCTCACTAATATTCTTTCATACATTATTTTTAAACTAATCAATATTTTAAAACATAATAAAGTTAAGAAGTTATTGTATCTAAGCACGTAAGAAGCAATCATTTTGAAAAAATATTTTGTTCTTAGTTTTCAAATTTACAATTTACACTAAACTAATTTATTATTTTATGCTGCACAAAACAAAGTTTAGAATAATTAAGCTTGATATTGGTATTTTTGGAACATAGATTGAGATGTTTGTTAATATGACTTCTCCAGTGTGTCTTAATTTTAAATTAATATACATGTCATATATCATAACTGGATATCTTATAACTAAAAGGGCTGCCTGATAGAGGCAATGCCTTCAGTTTTGCTATCAACAAAATCAATATGTAATGAAGTCTTGTAATTTTTCACTAGTATTTCAACTGAAGACAGTAGCTACTGTGTTTCAGCATGATAATGAAACATAATTGATTGCTATAGCTGGACAAATTAACAAGTCGACTGGGCATGGCTGGAGGGATGTCAATGAACCCTTTGTTGGAATGGAATGCATCATGAATCTTTTATGTTTTTGTTGAATGATTTATTATAATTGTTTATAAGTTTGCTTGTCTAATTTTGCAAGATAATGACTTGCTGTTGATTGTCGAAATTAGTGTAAAGATGAAATAGACAGATAACATGCCACTGATTTGGTTTATCTTTCTCGATCAGCTTGGAGTCAAACCAAACTAATCAATTGTGTTCCATCAGCCAATGTGATTCCAACTCTCTTGCAAATGAGGTACAATGCCATTCTGTGATCAAGTATATATATTTTTTTATGCCTTCATGGGAAATCTCCTGCTAACTTTGTTTAAGAAAGTCAACCCATGTGGCAATTAGCATTAGCTTCTGAAAGAAGTCCATCAAATAATAATTTAGTTTGGTGTAGGTGTAAGTTTAGAAAATAAATTTTAAAATATTTTTTTTCATTGATTGCTTACTTGCATTAACTTAGATGCAATAACTGTTAACTTTTATTATGTTTTAAAAATATTAATTGAATTTTAAAAATATAATGTGAAAGGAGTATTAGTGGTTGATGTGCGCAGCGTTCTAGTTAAACCAAACATCCTATTTTGACTTGATTCATCCAAAAGCTTATGCTTATAAGATGAGAGATTCAAGCTTGTATGTTCAAATCCATATTTTCCAAATTAACCAATGTGTGACTATTAGGTACTCTAATAATAGAATCGTATGGGCAACGCATTCTAAAAAAGAGTGGTAAGCACTATAAGTCAAAATGGATATTAGAATTCTATTGTTCTATGTCTTTGGGCTTCCATGGACTGTAATTATGTGGAAAATACTATCCATATTTCTTCTTAAATGTTTGATGTATTTTGAAATTATTGATAAGTATGAGATGAATGCCCAGCAGCCTTGCAAAAGCAAAGAATTGATGTTATTAACCCAGATCTATGCATCATAGCATTTAGTTCTGTAGCATGATTTTTGTCATTTACTACCACCCAATTGGTACCATGATTTATTAATGGTAAAGATTTTGGAGTGTATGGTTCATAATCCATTGTGTGGTTTTTTCAAATGAAATACTTATCATTATTATTCACCAGTTGTCATAACCACCTGCTTCTGATGGAAAGTTAGCTTCTCCATTTTAGTTTTAAGCTTGGTAGGTAAAATTGTAGATTATGTTGAATATAGATTGGCTCCATCACTAGAACAATCTTAATACTTTTTTTGGTTCCTTTGTGTCAATCATGTGCAGATTACAAAAGCATCACTGACACCAGAATCAAGCTACATTGCTAAGCCTGCTGCCTCGTGGCTTGATGACTTCCTTGTATGGTTATCTCCTGAAGCATTTGGTTGCTGTCGCAAGTTTGTCAATGGGAGCTATTGCCCTCCTGATGATCAGGTTTTATATATACCTTATTACTTGCCTTCTGTATCTAACCTTATGTTATTGTATGTAAGAAAATATGCCAAACCATAATCTCATTGTGCTTTCTAGTGAACAGATAATTAGTACACCTATATGAAATTGAGTTGAATTATACTGTCCTGATTAGTTTTTGTTGCATGTCTTGTTTTGAATTTTGTTTTAGGGTAAGATAAATCATCCAAGTACTTGCTGGGTTCTGCAAGTAGAGATTGTAGCATTTGTTTTTATGGATTTAGGAAAACATCATCATAGAAGTATAAAAGGTTTCAGTAGCATATCCTTAAGACTTTTTCTTTTCTTTATATACAAGTTGTTTTAATACAAGATATCAATACAATACTTTCAATGGACACTGTAGAAGAAAGCTGTATAAATGAGATGTGTGCATGAAGTAGCTTTGATTGGTGGCATGAAGAGGGAATGCCCCAGTTGGTCTCAAGTGGCAAAGACAGCTATCAATTGTACCTTTGAGTCATTTGTTTTAACGGAATGTAGGATCAAGTACTCTGCTTATTTCCATTTTTAAGGAGGGCCTATTAATTAATGAAGAATCAATTCACTTATTTACAGAAATTGTTATGGTGATTTTGTTCTCTTATCAAGGAGAAAGGCTTCTGTATATTACATCTTTTTCATTTTTCTTGAATGCCATTTCCCCCAGGCTTCAAGATTCTACATCATATTCTCTAAACATAAAGTTCTATGTTAGCTTTGTTCCATTAGAGTGAATATCTAGTAGAAGTCGCTATATTTCGTAGTTGCCTTGTTGTTTGCACTTCTAATTCATTTATGCAGCTTTCCAGATGTATTTGTCTTTCATCATTGTGTTATAATATGTGTATTTGCATTGGTTAATGAGTGAAATTGCATTTAAAATTTTTTGAACTTGGTCACTTCTGATATACTTATCCAGATTGAGAAGATGACTCTAAGTGACATTTTTTTTATCTCAAAATTTTCAGTATGATCTAATTGCTAACATACGAGTTCATTTAGAGTTTTTTTACTAAACAAATTGTCTGTACTTTGCTTTTATAGCCTCCTTGCTGTCAGCCAGATAAAGGTTCATGCAGTGTGGGTGGAATCTGCAATGACTGTGCCATGGTACTCTTTATTGTAAAACCTTTATGTTAAGCTTTGATCAAAATCAGTTCCCAATTGAACTTTGGCTTTTCACTGGGAGTATATATCATGTTGAATGTGACTATTGATTATACTGTTATTGACTCTGGAACAATTTTTTAAAATATATTTCTTAAGATGCTAATCATTCTATTTTGTCCAGTGCTTTCTTTCTTCAGATTTGCACAATGGCCGTCCTTCTACAATACAGTTCAAGGAAAAACTTCCATGGTTTCTTGATGCATTGCCATCCTCTAATTGTGCCAAGGGTGGTAAAGGAGCTTACACGAGCAGTGTAGATCTAACAGGTGTGTTCTACTTGTTACAGATTTTAAGTAACAAAATATTCTTGGAAAATGATCATGTGTTGTGTTTTATTCATCTTACTTTTCTAGTTATTGATTTTTACATTTTTCAGGTTATGACAGTGGTCTTATTCAAGCTTCATCATTTCGAACATATCATACACCTCTTAATAAACAAGTAAAAGTGGATTTTCTTTATAATTCTTTTTCCCATGGTATGATGTCCTTATCTTTCTTGCCCATTTTCTTTGCCTGCATTTACTGCAGAGTGACTATGTCAGTTCAATGAAAGCTGCACTGGATTTCAGTTCTCGGATATCTGATGCTTTACAGGTAAATGAAGAACTTCATATTAAACAAAAACTGGCAAAGTAGTAATGTAAGCAGCAGAATAGTGTGTTTATGCTTTCATTACATATTTACATGAAAAAAATATTGTGTATATTATTAGATAATTTAATTGAAAAATGGAATTTGGTTAGGAATCCTGATTATTATTTGGATGCTGTTTATAAGCTGAAAATTGCTGGGGCATGAGGCTTTTCGAGTAATTTTCCAGCCAAGTTGAATGTTCTCCCGTTCCCACTGCTTACATGCTGCAATTTACATGAAACTCTAGGATGCATAATTGAAGTTCCTGTTGAATAACAGCCAAACCAGTTAGATATTAATAAGATATATAAGCGTCATGTTAAGTTCTTACCAGCACAGTGAGTAAACCTTATTAGCTAATTGGTGATGAAATAGGAAGGGTCGATAAGATAAATAATGCAGTGCATAATTAGGAAAGTACTAATATTACTATTGAAGATGTTGCTGAATCTTAATTGGAGATGCATGATCACATTAAATTTGGCAGGACTTACTCCTGAAGGAAAAGACCTTATTAACCAATTAAGGAGATTGCTATATTTTTCTTAATGTAAGAAGTTTATTCTGAGACCAATATTACTGCAATTAGAGTGTTTCTTATATTAGGAACATCCTATTCTTAGAATCTCTTGGTTCTATAAATAAAGAGCCACTTAAGGAAGCATTATTCATGAATAAAACATGGCCTTTCTATTCTACTTGTTCATTTATGTATATTTACTTCATGACACTATTCTTCGACTCTTTAGAAGAATCTTTGTGAGAAAGTTGCAGCACTTTTGTTGAAGATTAAAAATCATTCCTTTATGTTGATTTTCAACATTGATGAAAATCCTACATTAGTTGTGCATCACACTAACATCAATAAATTTCTCTGTTGTTTTAAGATCTGCAATATTTCCCCATCTGAAGCTGTTTGTCACTTCCATTTGGATGTGTTTGTTGGTAGTTTTGGCAATGTTCACCATTTGGATTTTGCGTCGCATGTGAAAGTTTCCAATCCTGAAAAGCTGTGGCTTGATGCCCCATTTCCAAGTTGATTATGCCAGAATTGATCATGAATTAAAGTTTAAATTAGGTTGGCCTTGATCATGTCAAGCTGAATGGCACTAATTTATTTAAATTAAACTCCTTTGGGTTGTGTTTTGTCAATATCAGGTTGCCTGGATTTGAGTGACTTTGGCAAAATCAACATTGTGTTGTCTTTCAATAGTTTTAACATAACTCATTTAGATGAATTTCCTCATTTTTGGAGTATCATGTTTGGGTGATCACACAAAGACATATATGGAGCACCCAAATTTATGCTCTTGATGGAGTCACCACATCTTCATTTTGAAATTTTATTGTGCAGTGGAGTGCCTAATATTTCCACATTGGCTAAGTGAATATTGATATAAATATATGTTTGAGTTGAATCAAGACGAAAACATGTTTTGTTTGCATTTAACATACCCAACACGAATGTCTATGTCAAAAAATATCAACTGTGTATGCATTCAACAAATCATAGCGGTTATGGAATTGTGTAATTTTCTTGCTTTCAATGGATATTGTGAATATTGCAAATACTTTTAATTAATTGTTAATATTGCTCTTGCAACATTGCCAATGCAGATACAGGTGTTCCCATATTCTGTTTTCTACATATTCTTTGAACAATATCTGCATATCTGGAAGACAGCAGTCATCAACATTGCTATTGGTCTTGGTTAGTATCTCTGTTAACCATCTTAAGTTTCAGAATAGCCAATACTACACCCTGACTTATTTTGCAACTATAGAATTAATGCTTTGAATTTTCTTGTTTGTTTTCCCCATTTCTTCTAATGTTCTTGTTCCTATGTTTCTATATCCACCATTCGTGATGACTAGCTTGCTTCCAAACATTGCACATTTTTTTTGTTTAGAATGCCTTAGTGGCATTTTAGTTATCAGCTAAGTTAATTTGAGAACTCAAGTTGTACATGTTGCATTTATTTTACATGTTTTTGCTTTGTTTATCTCAGTTTAGTTGATCTTATTCTAGTTATAGGTGATTACGTATGAACTGATCCAGTTTGTTTGATACTTTAGCTATATATTTGTCTTATCTAGGCTTTATATATATATATATATATATCATGTAAGTCTCTAGGGTTTGGGGATGGAAGAAGATTTCAGTTTTCTTACAACTTGTTTATAATGTGTGGTTGGTAAATCCAGCCATGAAATGAGAAGGATATCTTGGTTCTCTAGTTCTCTTTGAGAACATGAGGGACTTTTTTGTGCCATTTCCTAGTCCTCTCTTGACAAAATAACACTAGAAGGCAGATAAATGAAAAATATTGCTGGTAAACAATAGGCAAAGTTTCAATTACCCAAAAAGCAATAAAAGTACCGCTGCATGATCCAAGGTTTAATTTGATGTCAAACTTAAGTGTCACTTTGCTTCATAACGAGGTTATTCGCTTTTAATCAAAATCAAAAGCACAGTGCTGAAGTTCTTAAATGATGACTAAATTGTAGCCTTTAAATAGAATGTCATTAACTTTAAAGCTTGAAATAGATTTGTAAATTTGATAATTTTTACTATCTTTAATGTTGTCCCTATATGATCATACTAGTCTAAGAGATTAAGATTTTAAAATGTATAGGTGTCTGGCAAATTGGTTGCTAATTTTAATGCTGCTCACAATGATGCTCTTTCCGTGTAAGATCCTCAATTTGTATCAGTTCACTAGCTCACACATGAAATAGAATAAAGTCCACAATTTCGATTTTGTCATAGTTACTATACATAATTGATCTTATAGAAGATGGCTAGTGTTAGAGTAAACATGAATTTGACCATAATTGGGTGCCTATCAGCTTTTTCAATCTTTGAAAATTAGTACCTTCACATTTAATGTCACTTTGCAGCAATATATGTTCATGGTAACAATGCAAAAAGCATGGTTTGCATGATCATAGAATTATTGGTCAAGTGACATGATATAAAGCTTCATGTCAAAACTAGAGTAAAACATGAATTTGACCATAATTGGGTGCCTATCACTTTTCAATCTTTGAAAATTAGTACCTTCACATTTAATGTCACTTTGCAGCAATATATGTTCATGGTAAATAATGCAAAAGCATGGTTTGCATGATCATAGAGATTATTGGTCATGTGAAGACATGATATAAGCTTCATGTCAAACTAGAGTAAACATGAATTTGACCATAATTGGGTGCCTATCAGCTTTTTCAATCTTTGAAAACTAGTACCTTCACATTTAATGTCACTTTGCAGCAATATATGTTCATGGTAAATAATGCAAAAGCATGGTTTGCATGATCATAGAGATTATTGGTCATGTGAAGACATGATATAAGCTTCATGTCAAACTAGAGTAAACATGAATTTGACCATAATTGGGTGCCTATCAGCTTTTTCAATCTTTGAAAACTAGTACCTTCACATTTAATGTCACTTTTTGACAATATATGTTCATGGTAAATAATGCAAAAAGCATGGTTTGCATGATCATAAGAATTATTGGTCATGTGAAGACATGATATAAGCTTCATGTCAAACTAGAGTAAACATGAATTTGACCATAATTGGGTGCCTATCAGCTTTTTCAATCTTTGAAAACTAGTACCTTCACATTTAATGTCACTTTGCAGCAATATATGTTCATGGTAAATAATGCAAAAGCATGGTTTGCATGATCATAGAGATTATTGGTCATGTGAAGACATGATATAAGCTTCATGTCAAACTATAAGTAAGAAGAACAATGACAGGTGAGTGAAGGAACAAGGCCATTCTTAATGTGAATGAGTTCAAGTTTCTGAAGTTCAGAAAGATAATTTGCTTTATCACTTGCAGATCTAAATCAGAAGCATATGGGTATGAGAATTCTTTGAATTACAAGAGTTAGCATATTGGAGTTTCCTTGACTATGTCTCTTGTGTTACATGATCTTTGTTCAGGGGCTACTAACATTTGGGTCAACATAGCATTTTGACTATAAAAATATGTCAAAGATTTAACCATTGGATACAATATTCCTTTGACAAAGTTTCATGTCTTTAATTTGCAGGTGCTGTGTTTGTTGTTTGTCTAGTAATCACCTGCAGGTTAGTTATAATACTACTGGCTTTATGCTTATTTTATGTTTTTTAGTTAGAGTTAGAAATCTTCTTTCTCATCATGCCTTTTCATGTATAAACCACAGGCAGATCATTATTTTAAATTTCATTTGTTTGCAAATGCAGCTTATGGACTTCATCAATCATTCTTATGGTGTTGACAATGATTATTGTGGATATGATGGTAAAATAACTTCCCTTGTGCATATCTCATCGTTCTTGTTATTTGCATTTTTGACAAAGGTTAAGGCTTTTGTGCAAATGTCACAATTCCGTATGGATCATACCCATGAATCACCGAAAGGAAAGTAGTCATTAGCATTATCTTCTAGATTGCATTATATGCATTCAGAAGTGGACTTAAAGGATTTCCAATATGATAATTGCAGTCAATAATGGTTGAAGAGCCGGTTCTCTGACTACATCCCTTTCATAATTTGAAGGGGGATGGGACATCATATACCACCTAATTTCTTGTGAGACTATTTGTATCTCCTGTTAGTAGCAAATGTTAAAACTATATGATGCTATAATTGTATGTGTTATTTTGACACCATTTTCATACCTGACATGGCATCGCCTCTTTGAGGTGTGGTTTTCTTCAATCAACGTATATAATCTCTGAGGAAGAGTTGCCTCAACAATACTGAATTTATCTTTGTACCTTATGATGACTGTCAACATACATATTATAAAAGAAAGTGTACCACCTGGGCATATTATTGTGCATATTATATCTAGTTTGTATCCATTGTGCAAAAATAATGATACTTCCTAGTATTTTTTTTCATTGGATGAGATGCATTTAACCTCTATGGTCACCATTTTCTACATATTTCTAAGCTGCTTGGGCATTGGTAATTCGGTTCTTCTGTTGATATTTAAGATAGAAGACATGTTTTTATTTAATTCCAACTTGCTTTGCCTATTTATTGTCTTTTATTGGTTTTATACAATTCTGATAGTATTTGCAACATATGCTTGGTTGAAATTTCTCTGCAGGGAGTCATGGCACTTCTGGAGATTCAACTGAATGCAGTGTCTGTCGTGAACCTTGTTATGTCAGTGGGGATTGCTGTTGAGTTTTGTGTGCATATAACTCACGCTTTCTCAGTAAGACTCATTTACTGCTTTGTCATGCTTTGCCCATTGACATGACTTCTACTTTTTAGTGTTAATTTGTTTATATGAATTCAATTAAGGTTATATTAATTATATTTTTCATGGGGTTTAGGTAAACTTAAAGCAGTTCACCCTTGCATGTCTACATACTCTGCTAATTTTCCAACTTTAGCAGGGTATAGTTTAAAAGATGCCGACTGTGAAGTGTTCCTTATTTGCATATGACCATGATAATCACATTTTTTATTTATTTATGCCATGCATGCAGAGGCTAACTATGCATATGACCATGATAATAACTTTTGTTTGTTTATGTCATGCATGCAGTGTTACATGGTTATCATATAACAAGAATAGGTAAACCAATTTAAATGCTTAGAAGCTTCCATCTTTTAACAATCATGTTCTACTTGCTGCTACTTTGTCCATGGCTTCATGAATGACAGCAAAATAAGCATCTCATAAGAATCAACATGGTTTGGCGAACTCGTGGATAACAATATGGTTTGGACTCTATGGTGAACACTGTCAAAATTCATTGGTCCTAACTGGAAATCTTAAGATCTTTTGCACACTTAAAACGTCAATATTGGCATTGCTGAATATTTTGTGTTGATTGTTTTCATTTTTCTATCAAAAGTTGACAGCCACCTCTATAATCTCAGAATTGAAAAAATAGAATAATCATTTGTCATAAAATCCCATATTGTAATACAGCTCTACTGTGGCATCTCCTGCCAAAAGTTACCAATGGACAGTTTTCATTGTATGCAATCAAACTACTGACCTTTTATCATGTTGAGCTGCATGCCCATTTTCTGTTAGCTTGGTTTGTCATTCCAACTTAGTATTATTTTTATGGTTACAGATTGCCAGTGGGGATAGGGAGACACGGGCTAAGGAGGCGTTATGTACAATGGGTGCTTCTGTTTTCAGGTAAGCTTCTTGTTTAAGGCCTCATAAGCTTGGCTTTTTGTTTTT
Source organism: Dioscorea cayenensis subsp. rotundata (assembly GCF_009730915.1). Taxonomy (NCBI): domain Eukaryota; kingdom Viridiplantae; phylum Streptophyta; class Magnoliopsida; order Dioscoreales; family Dioscoreaceae; genus Dioscorea; species Dioscorea cayenensis. Next base: position 19,070,896 of record NC_052484.1, on the reverse strand, counting down.
TTATACTCTTACTTTAGTCTAGTTTTGTTTAAGGCCTCATATGATTATTTCAATTCCCAGCATTGAACTGGATGCTTCATGTTTTTGCCATAAGCCTAATATCTTCCAGGCTTCTCGCTTAGGCAAGGTCTTCCATTTAATAGATTTTTAATTCAATCTTGGGGGTTTAGTTAATGCAACAAAGAATTAATTCTATAGATCTCATCTGCCTCAAACTCCCTCAAATATTTATTCAAGCTCTCCTTTTGCCACATGTTCTACCGTATCTTACATCTAACAGTACTTTTCATATTGACAGGCTGCTCCACAAAATTGTCAAACTATCTAATTGATCATTGTATTCGTGATCTTATTCATGTCTTTTATCAATGGAAGAGCATGTTAAATACTTCATTTTTAGGGTTCCAAATCTAGTTTCTCAATATAGAAACACAAAATACTGCCAGATAGTAATAGGGGCAAAAGTTATCCTTCAGTTAGCAGGCCCCAGTCCTTCCATATAAATCTTAGACGTTGTATGTTCTTCATGCTATCCTTGAGTCAACAAGTCCAGTCTTTCTAAATAAATTGCACACTCTATATGTTCTTCGTTGACCACACCTTACCATTACTTTCGTGGGAGACACTTCTTCACAATATGCAATGAAACTACTTGTGGTTTCAAGATATTTTTGTACCTTACATTTGCATCCCTCTTGGCTGCAGTGGAATCACACTCACGAAGCTTGTTGGAGTGATCGTTCTACACTTTGCAAGATCAGAACTTTTTGTGGTCTCTAATGCATCACCTCTATTTGTTTCGCTAACATTGAACATACATGTGATTACATTCCGCACTGACCTTTCAGTACTGTTTACAGGTCTATTATTTCAAAATGTTTCTGGCTCTAGTGCTTATTGGATTTCTGCATGGACTAGTTTTCCTACCTGTAAGTAAATTGAAACCTTCAATTCCTCACTACCATACCAGTCCTCGAAGACCAATTGAAATCGTTTGTTAACAGAAGCAATATGGTTGTGTTGCAGGTGGTGCTGAGCATCTGTGGCCCTCCCTCCAGGTTTGTGCCTGTAGATGGTAAACAAGAAAATCAACCAGCAGCACCAGCTCAGTCAAGCTAATCAGTTTTGGCACTAAATTTGTTATATCCATATCACTGTATATATACATTATTTATGTATCGCTTATTTGACATTCATCTGGAGAGAATAAGTCGATGACCAGATTATCAGAAGACGAGGAAAAATGCTGTCACCATATACGAGGACTTGTGCAACAAGTGTCGAGTGGTCCGTCTTCTTTTGTAAATCCTCGTATTTGGAAGGCGGTGTAGCACAAGTTGTGAAGTTCTGTAGACGGCCGGCGGGAGAGTTAAGCAGGGGGGATCACTGAAGCTTGGTCAGTATGACATGTATTATATTTTGCTGGTAACTTTGCCTCTGTTTAGTGATCGGATGATGGTGTTTTGATGTAATTTCATTGCTTGATTGTGAGGACCTTTTTGCTCTTAATTGAAGTTCGTGATTTATATGCATAAAGATTATTATTTGAGCATTTCTCATGTAAAGTTTTAGATGTGACTCATATGGATAGCATATCATAGTTTTAAGGAAAAAGAAAAGATTATTGTCCATGTCTTGCATCACATTTGCCCGAAAAAAGAAAATTGTTTATATATACACGCAAATGCATGTATGAACACGTGTATGTGTGTATATACATGCAGCACAATGCTATTTAGGATACGTTTGTTGGACATGAGAGGGTGTGGGCGGATAGGATATGAGAACTGGATAAGAGTAGGAAGGGATACGAGTATGATAAACATATATTTTATTTTATATTTATATATACCAAATTAGTTATTAGATAGCATTTTGTTATCCGATTTTATCTTTGAAGTGGACTGGGTAATTATAGAAAATGATATGAATTATATGTAAATAGACAATTACTCTTTTTGAGGAAAAGGAGCGGGGTGAGCCCACTGAGGCCCTGGGGGCGTGCAGAGTCTCGATGGAACAAGTGGGGACGGGGTCGCGCTCACGTGGGCGCTGGAACCACTAGTACATAATCACTATTCATAACTCCCGAAAATGTCGCTCGGTAGGAATCGAACTCTCACCATTCGAGTGGGGAGGCTCCATCGGCGACTGCTGTACTTACAATAGGCCGAAGGTCGTTGGTAAAATCAATAGATCACATCAAAATCAATTTAAAAAATAATCATCCAGGTAGAAAAACTAAAGATAAAATATAATAAAAAAAATTTAGATAAAAAATACTGTATTGATGTCTTATTTAGTTATTGACAAATATTTTATCCCAAATCTCGTGTTCAAAAATCAAAAGAAGATATACAATGAACCCGGAAGAATCCAAATAAAATATCAAAAATTAATTTAATTTTATATTATATCTTACATGTTTTCATCCTGACTCTCTCATAGAATTACTTACCATGTGGTAGTAGAATAAAATGGATCAATAGAATTATTATCATATTTTAATAGCTTACCAAACAAAAACAAAAAAATAATAACTAGGATATGATAGTCCATACTATTGTCATCCTTATTATGTCCATCAAACAAACCCGCATAAATACATACTTGGCAAAGGTAACTGTGATAACGTGCAACTACGTGAATGACATACATAGAGATGCATACACATACAGAAACTGCAGTGAGTCTACACTACCCGTATGCATATACATATATACATACATACATACATACCAACATGAAACTACGACACGCCTACAGCGGTGGCGCTCGCAACCCGTAGGAAACGAACGGAAAACCATTCACACACATTACATTCACCAAGACAGGTGACAATTGTACAGATCCATGCACAGTGCACATGCAGGTATTCACCCACTGATATATATAGTATCACTCATGGAACAAATGAATGGAAATACAAGTAAATATATAAATCAAACCAAGAACAAAAAGGTCATAACAACTTAGAACAAAATGAATAAATAAATCAAACAAAGAAGCAACAAACAGAAAAAGGTCACAACAACTTTACTTAGAAGGCAGTTTAACAAAATGTCATTGTTACTCGCATATATAAAATTATTATCACACCCAAAGTATGGGTATATGAACTATCGACCCTCAAAGTAACTTAATACATAAATTTGGGCATTAGTTGTGTTCCTTCTTCTTTGGACAATGACCACATACTTACTTATAAACTCTGTTCAAACCAAATGTTTCTGATGTCCATCATCTTTTCACATACTTGGTCTTACATTGAGACGAGTACCCAGCTTCTGACCCAAAGATTTGTCAGCCTATGTGGCCAAAAACAACAACATCACTAAGAATGATGTCTTTGAATTTCAAGTAATGAGCAAACTAAACACTAGTGACTAATAAAAAGACAAGACATTAATAATGTCACTAGATGATCAAATCAAAATAAACATGGTATGCACAAACCTGAAACCAGTAAGAGACCCAGATGCTGCGGAGTTCATGAGTGACTTTAGGATCAGACAAAGCCTCAACCCAGCGGCGTATGAAACGTTCTTGCCTGAAAGAATATAGATGATCAGTTTAGTAAATTAGTCAGATGCAGTAAATAAAAATGTCATATGGAAATCATGCAAAACCTGTCAGGAGCCCAGGAGCGGTATCGCTCACCAGGCTGCTTGAAATTGTTCTCCTTGGTAATAACAGTCTGCGGCCAAAAAAGCATAGAAACATCATTATTAGCTCATAAATCAATCGCCCTAAACAAAATCTAACATTAGGACTATATGATGAGCAGTTCTCACCTTTTCACGCTTTCCATTAAGAATACGAGGTGGAATCGGGAACCGCTCTGCATGCCCTGCAGGATCATACCTTGAAGGGAAGTAATTCACCTGAAGAGGAGAATGAGGCATGAATTTAGTATGGACAGAATAACAAGCAAAGTTTCCAGACAAGGAAAAGGCAAGAATTTTAATTAAGGCTTGGCTATATTAACTACCTCCTCATCCCTGTGCATGAAATTCATAAAACCGTCATGGTGATTGTTGTGATAAGCACATTTGGGAGCATTCGGCGGCAGCATCAGGTAGTTTGGTCCGAGTCGGTGCCTCTGAGTATCAGAGTAGGAAAAGATCCTAGTCTGGAGCAGCTTATCATCTGAGTAATAGACTCCAGGTACCACTATAGATGGGCAGAAGGCAAGCTGCTCATTCTCCGTAAAGAAGTTATCAATGTTCTTGTTCAGGACCATACGACCAACCGGTTGCAGGGGCAAGATATCCTCTGGCCATGTCTTGGTGACATCAAGTGGGTCAAAATCAAATCTATCCTCATGATCAGGATCAATAGTTTGAATGTAAAGCTTCCATTCTGGATAGTTCCCAGCAGCAATAGAATCATAAAGATCCTTGGTAGCATGGCTATGGTTATTGCCTCCAACTATAACAGCCTCATCCTCCAACAGGCTTTTCACTCCACAAGTTGGCCTCCAGTGAAACTTGACATAATGAGCTTTTCCTGCTTTATTGATGAGAGTATAGGTATTGACACCAGATCCATCCATGTGCCTATAGTCTGCTGGAATACCAACATCATCAAAGAGGAAGGAGAACATGTGCAAGCTCTCTGGGTGGTGTGAGAAAAAGTCGACTATCCTCCAATTCTCCTGAATGTGGGACTTTGGGTTTGGCTTAAGTGCATGAACCATGTCAGGGAACTTCATCCCATCACGAATGAAGAACACAGGAAAATTGTTCCCAACAAGATCAAAGTTACCCTGTAGGATGATACAAAGTAACAAATATATGTCAGCTCAAACACTACTAATTTAAAACCAATCCTAGATTTACACCACTAAGATATAGAACATCTAGAATCTTCATCCTATCAACAGGAGAACTACAATAAGAAACTTATCAACAATTTTGCAGCCACTATTGCATAGTGCATATGCACCACATAATTGACGTAAATGGGAATGAGAAACAAGTATATACATAAATCTTGCTTACATTTGACACATTAGAAGCAGTGGAAACAAGTGGAAGTGTTACTATCAAAATTTAAATACAATAAACTCAGAAATTAAGTTGTATAGAAACCAACTAACTGTAATGAAGTGCTTAGCAAGAAGGCACTCTCACTACTTGTAAAGTATGCACACTCAACAGAATGTATCCATTTCACAGGTAGTATGAAATATTATGTAGCTCCTGGATACCGAGTCCGTACGACCAAAATGCCTGAAAACATGAACCCCCTAGCTAAGTTCATATTTAAGCCACGCAAACATTAAAAATCCCGAAGTATAGTTTGCCATAAAAATAAAGACAATGGATGTTAGAACATCATCGACCTATTTTATGGTCTCGTACACAGGAAACAGGCATACTTCAAAATGTCTTATTCATGTGATCCCCTCATGCAGCAAGAAATAAAATAACTGTGAAAGTATCTGCACAAGAACAAAGCCAGTGGCTTCAAAGGGAAAATACAAATAGTCAAGTCCTAATACCTCTCTCGTGTAAAACTTCACAGCAAAACCTCTTGGGTCTCTTAAAGTTTCAGGACTCCCCCTCTCATGAATAACAGTTGAAAACCGAACAATGACAGGAGTCTGGACCCCTGGTGCCCGAAGGAAATCAGCACAGGTAAGGTGAGAAACATCATGGCTAACCTCAAAGAAACCCTTTGCACTAGCTCCCCTGGCATGAACAACACGCTCTGGGATACGCTCCCTGTCAAACTGAGCAAGCTTCTCAACAAGATGATAATCCTCAAGGAGGATAGGTCCTGTGCAATCAAAGAAAAAATATTACTGTCAATCTGTGACTGAAGCATCGACTCTATAAGCTAAAAAAATCAGTTCAAGACATATGTACAAGTATTTTAAAAAAAAAAAAATCAATAACATTTTAATCATGCTGATAAAGCAACATGACTTACTGGAACAATTTAAGTGACATTTATTTATTCATACCGAAAAAAGAACAACACCGAGGCCAAAAAGACAACATTCTGTGGCATTCAGATATCTACAATTTAATATTCAATTTCAAAACAACTTCTTCCACACCCTTTTTCTCCATTAAATTTCCATGTTTCTCCAATCTAGTTATACAAACAAGGTGGACCAAGTTTTAGTTTCCATCAGTTGATAAGGTAAGTATGGTCCAGGACCAACCCGAAGCATGTAACAAGTAGGACCAATTTGTGATTAAGACTAATTGTTTTGAGGACCCTATATAATCAATCATAGTGATTACCACCAAAATGGAACACCGTATCAATCTTCAGGAGAATTTTATATATAGATAAATACAGATAGAGATAGAGATAGAGATAGAAATAGAGATAGAGAGAGAATATCTGACTACATGCCAAAAAAAAAAATTTAACACAATAAACTAAAATATTACAAAATCAATAGTCACATCAATCAAGGAATAATATGAATTATGAAACAAGAATTCATCAAAACACCAAACAAATAAATAACTAAATAAAAACCCAAATAATCATAAAGATGATAAAAATTATAGAGAAGAAAAAGAGAAGATTTGCAAACCTCGAGAACCAACGGTAAGGGAAGAATTGTTGTTCCAGACAGGTGCACCAGAGTTGGTAGTCCAAAAGTTTGAGTTAAAGCTGCTCGATGGGCGATTCTACAAACCCGAACACCAACATCAATTAATCAGAAAGAAAAAACAGGGATTGACCAAATTTTTACAGAATATGACTACAAACGCTAGAAATTCGCATAAACAAATATTGAAAATCCAAATTTTTACAGCATATGACTACAAAAACTAGTAATTCGCATAAGTAACAACGAATCAACACCAACATCGTGGATCAAAAACAGCAAAAGGGTATGAGAATCAAAATATCTCACAAAACCTTACTTGAAAGAAATCAGTGAATAAGCACTTCACACGAAGCAATAATAAACAAGAAGAACGGAACCAAAATCAGCAAAGATTAATCAGAAACATAAACAGAACAAGAGATTGAAAAGCCCAAAGATTCACAGAAAATCACTCCACAGTCCAAAGAACAACGAAGGTCCACAAACAAGATAGAAAAATCCAAACTTTACAACATAATAACCACAAACAATCAAAGAATTACCAATCACAAAAGCAATCAGCACGAAAGAACAACAAATAACGAACAACAACACCGATCGATCAGAAAACGAAAAAAAAAATTCAAAGATTTACCCATAAATTTACTACAATAATCAGAAAATTACACCAAAAAACAAAGCAATTTGCATTGAGGAACAGTAAACAACAACGCATCAAAGAACAAACCTTGTAGGGATCCATGGATGGCCCAGCCAAAATACACAAAAGAGGACGATGAGAAAGAGGAAAGACAAGATGGGCCTTCAACGATCTCGATTCGAGGTTTCTCGAGTGCATCAGTCTAACAACCGAAGGGTGTTTATATAAAGCCCAGCCTTTCGCACGTGTGCTCAGTTTTGCCACGTGTGAACGCACAACCCATCCAATTATATTTTTTTTTGAATGATAATTTTATCTTTTATATTTTCTCTATACACGCAATTTTTAAAAAAATAAATTATCAATAATTGTCTTTATCTTTCGATGTTATAGGAATGAATATAAGAGATAAAGTTAAAATTATAGAAAAAAATTCTATATAATTTATGTTTTTTTATCTTTCATAATATTCACTTTAAATTAGATCAGATTTATACCAAAAAAAAAAATCTAATTATTTTTTTTCAAACGTTGTACAACTAAGCTAATTATATATCAACTAACACTGTTATACCAACTCGTCAAAATCATAGAAAAACAATGCTTAAATGAAAGCAACTGATATCATTAAATTAGTTCTTTATAATAAATTAATCTCATTTGGAAATTATTTATATGAATGCCAAAAACTATGACCAAATTAGCGTTTAAAATATCCAAAAACAAATAGAATAATAACAGTAGAGTAATAGTTAAACCAAAATTTTATCTATTTATTTATTTATTTATTTATATATTTATATATATATATATATATATGTGTGTGTGTGAATGACGTTGGGGTTCTTATCCTTTTGGTTGTTTTCCATAACAAAAATGTGAACCACTAGTACACGCCATCCAGATGAGGACACGTGTCGAGAGTGAATGCGCTTTGGAGTGTGTGATGCCACAAACCGGTCTATCCACACTTGGTTTACAAGTTTACACCGTGAGCGGTTTGCATCCACATGCTGCGGTTTTTGGCTTTGAATGAAATTAATCACACAATGCCATGACCCGCATTAATTTTTTATTTTTTATTTATTTTTACGAAAATTTATTTATCATGGATTGAAATAAATTGGACATTCACTCACCTCACCTCCACAAGCTATTTTTTGTGATTGAAGTTATATATATATATATATATATATATATATTAAAATTTTTAAAATACATTTTATCTTTAATTTTCAAAATTTTTAAAATTTTAGAAAATAATTGGAACAGTATATATATATATATATATAACGTGGTGTTATCACCTAAAATTTATATTTTATGTTTCTTTCAAAGATATAATGTAACATAAATTATTTATTGTTTACTTATCTATTAATTAATATTTATCTTATTAAGATTATAAACTATATTTTTATTATCTTTATTTTTGAATTATTCCATACAATCCTACTTTACTACCTGTATAATATTATAAAATCCTGATAATATAAAATCTAAACAAATAGATAGTTACTATAAGAGTTTTTAGACATCAAACTCTGTGACAGCCACATGAGTTTAAACCAAAAACTCATTCTCTGGAACAGCCAAACAAAATCAATGTCAAGAATGGACACAATTCCCACAATCCAAATATTTCTAAATCTCATTGAAATTTGAGAATGGACTAGAAAATGACTCACTTTCAAGCAAAACCATGCTAAACAAACATTACTACATAATAATATTTAAGATGAATAAAAGAGAATAAAGATAAAAGTACTAGAGACTAGTTATGCATTGTCTATAAACAGTTTGCACAATAAACAGTACACAGCTCTTTAAAAAAAGGGTATTTACAAGGAGAAGGTGAATAATCCTGGCAAATCATACTCAGTATAAACGAGAGCAAAGATGTATTAAAAGTTGGCAGCTATTGACCAATATCTACTTATTCCATGCTATCAATAAGAGGATCAATCTCTGGGTCTTGTCATTTTAAAAGCTTAACGCAAACGCAAAGAAATGTTCGGTTTTACACACCCTCATAATAATGGGCTATATATAATGAAGAAAATCACATTGTCGAAAAACTAATGACCAGGATTCCCAAGGAGGCGCTCAACTGCAGCATGGACATTGCCTGCGGTAGCACTCAGGGCTCGGATGTTCTCCTGTGTGTCGAAGAAGCCCATTTCTTGAAGCTGAGACAGCTGCGTTGCGTAAAGCTCTTCGGGAGGCACTGCAAAATGAGTACATGAAATTTATTTAGCTTTTCATTTGGTTATGAGAAACTATTCTTCATAGGAGATGAGTCAGATGTGATCTTAAATGCAAAGGTAATATGTTAACCATTAGATGGGTTTGGCATGCCAAGGCCACCGGCCCCAAGTCCACCAAATAAGTTCACCAGCAAATCAAGCCCCATGTTGTTTGGAGCGCCTACAGAAAAACAGGTTCAGAAATGTTGTATAACAAGATACAGCAAGAGTTCAAAGCATGATGTAGAGTAATGGTGGTACTATATATTTTGACGTGAGTTCGGGAAATCAACATAATATAAAGAAAATAAAGTAAACATTCACAAAAACACCACTATAACCAAAAAAGCTGCACTGCATGCAAAAGTCATATTGTGGGACAAGGTCAGCAAAAAAAATAATTGAGAACTTAAGAGAACCAAGGGCAACATGTATGTAAAAACTCCTTACCAGTGCCATCCCCACCCTGGTTCTGTTGCCTGGAACAAATAGAAAAGCAATATGTCAAAGATCAGGATTTGAAACTAATTTCTAGGAAAAAAAAGAATAATGCATGAACAAAAAGCACGCAAGCTTATTTGAGAAAAGAAGGATTAGGGTAGATTACCAGTCAAACTGAAAGAAACATAGCAAAGTTAGGCATACTAGGCAAATCATCTCGCTTTACCAAGTTTAAAAATACTAGCAGATTGAAGAACAAGAGAACTAAATATAACAATATGGACAAAAATAGTAACAAGAAAGCAAAGCTACAAACACTCAGTACTGTAAAACAACAACGAAGGCACGAAGGCAACATAAAAAATAATGAGGTTTATAATGTTTTTGTATATGCAATAGTATGCTTCTAGCTTGAAAAGGGTATACTGCAACAAAAGATTGAGATTAAGAAAAGGCTTGTGTTGAGCAATAGAATAGGAATATGATAACATACTGATTTGGCTGTTGTCGGCCAAACTGTGATGAAAATAGTCGCTGGAAGGAGAGAAGTTGCTGCAAGTAAAAAAAAAAAAAGTTAAGTGAAGAAAAACCAAATGAAATGCATGCCTGGCTATTTTGTTGTTGAGCTACCTGCATAGTCTCAGGAGAAGACAGCTGGCGAAGAAATTCCGGATTTTGCAACATCTCTCTCAATTGTGGGTTAGCCTCCAACAAACCACCCATTTGAGGTCCAAGCATCTACAATCAAGAACAATAAAAATAACTGTAACAATAATATTTAAAAAAAAAAAACAAACAAGTGTTGCACCTAAAATTAACACAAAAATTCTGCTTTTAGCATGCATCTAATCTAATGCAACCTAGAAAATCTTCAACCATTTATAAAAGTAACTGACTAGTTGGATGCACTATAAGTAGGTGTGCTTGCATACTTCACAAGCCGAACTTCCATAGTTCTCAGCTACAATGTCTGACTATAATTATATATCATCAAAATATACCTGGTTCATAAATTGTGGGTTGGACATAAGGCTTTGCATCCACTGCATCATGGCCGGATTCTGCAGAATCTGATTCAAGGAAGATGGATCTGGCAAACCACCAAGCATTCTGTCCATGTCTTGAACATTATTGAACCCACCTAACCCAGCAATCCCAGGTGACCTTGTATCACCAGATGTTGCCCTTGTATTCGCTGCCGATGCTGCTCCAGCTGTTACATTAAGAAATGATTGATACGACAAAAATCTCTACAAAACTGCATGAACAGCAAAAGAACAGTGGATGATACATACTGGCATTGCTCCAAGGATTAGGAAGTGGATTAGCATTTGGTGCAGGAGATGCACCAGTTTGTTCCAAATTAGTGTTTGAAAGATTTGTGGATCCATCACGAGACTGAGCAGAACCCTGATTCCCCAAAAGAGCAGCAAATGGGTTTGACCCCGCATCATTTCCTGTTTCCCCAGCCATTGTTGTCGCATTCAGAAAAGGTTCCTGAACATTTTCATACATGCGGCGAAGCATATTAAAGCCTTCTGGAGTAGCTTCAATGTTGCTCATAGCCCTGTCTGTGTTACGCATCATCTCTCTCATCAGTTCAGGATTCCTGGCTGCTTCAAGAGTTTGTCTAAGAATGCTAGGATCATTAAGAACATGACCAAGTTCAGGATTCCGGTCTATCACATCACGCATTTGAGGATTACTCATGATTAAATTTCGCATTAGATCAGGATTATTCATAAGATTCTGAATGGCTGGCATGTTCATCATTTCCCTCATCAAATTGGGATTTTGAGTCAGCTGTTGTTGAACCTGACTGAAGTCTGGAAATCCAGTTCCAAATGGACTAGATCCCCCACCACTCCCAAACAGCCCATTAAGACCAAGACCAGGGAACTGTGCACCTCCAGAACCAGCTCCCCCATATCCAACACCTTCGTTGGAACCAACCCCAACGTTCGGAGTTCTAGAAGCTCCAAGGTTGGCAGCTGGTGTATTTGATGGTGCAGATGATGCTGGAGCACCACGGACCAAATGAATAGTGTGATCAGATTCCACGCCTTCCAAAGAAAATGAAAAGATCAGTTCAGTCAAACAATGCATGTGCATCAAAAAGATGATTGCCAGTCCTATGATGCCACATCTAAATAACTGTGTAGGCACTCAATCACAAATAAAACAAAACAGAACACCATATAGATGGCAATGCAAACAAGTACAGACAAGTGTACAAACTTGTGCAAACTCACATGATTGTTTTCCGATTAACAGTAGTGAAGATGTGTTACTATAAAAGGATTCCACTGAACTTCAATATACAACTAAATTAACCACACAAGAAGCTTTTCCTTTGTCATTTTTTCAAAATTCCAGGTCACAGCTTACTAAAAATATGCCGGGAAATGATGCAAAACGGCTATACTAAATAGGCATATCTAACCAATGGCAATACCATACACAATGAAAAACCCAACCACAACAACAAACAAAAAACTCAAGATAGCCATGTCGTGCAATATACAAATCAATTGCAACAAGACAAACAAACCAATCATCATGTTGGAAAGGAATTTAGAAGATTAAAACCCAACATCCTGAACCAATGACCAATTACATAGATTGAGAAAAAGCAAATCACTTCCAAAACTATAGCATCTAAAAAAGCTATGCGTAAACAATAAACAGAAATGAATTGAAAGAATAAAATTAGAGGCATACAATTCAGTGTTTTTTGATCTATATTACTGAATCTAAATTCAATGTACCATTAGAGCAAGGAAAAAACCTAAAATCGAATTCTAAAACTCAAAATTTTCATATGGCCCTCTCTGAAGACTTATTTCTCACATACTAAATGCATCAACAACAGTTCCATTCTCAACTCTTCCAATATCACAAAAAAAACGTGATGCTTCTCAGGCCATGACATGTCAAAAGGAATTGAGTTAACTTCTACAGATGGTATCAAAGACTAATGCATGTGAAATTTAATATCTAAAGGCGTATACAGAAGTAAAATAATATTTGCACATACAACAATATAATAATGGAAAACTAACATGAACAAATCAATTAGAAAAATTTCACTATCGTTTTCTGATCATATGACTGCTCACAAACTTCTTCAAGTCAAGATATAATTATGCAAGAGAATCTCAAATTGTTATAACAGCCGATTCCCCCAAATCCACTATTAAGCAGAATGAGGTTATTCATACCAGATCAAAAACCAATAACACAGGAAATCAAGAAAGGATAAAAAAATTTAAAAGAAATTGTGCTAATTTGCAGAGAAAAAATAGAGCGATTCAATAGATCAATACTAATATAGCAACAGCGATCAAGAACTTCGAAATAGTTCCAATATCACCGACTACATCAAACAACTCGATGAAGAAATTCTCTTCTACAAAAATCCATGCCAATTTTTACAAACCTAATAGGCATTAAGAAAAAACACCAAACCCTAAAAATTCGTCAACAAACCAAACACAAAGCAATCACAAACAGAAGAAAGATTAAAACAAAAAAACAAAAAAAGGGGAAAAAGGAACCATAAAATCAAATAGAAGATGAGAAAAAAAAAACCACCATAGCTTTGAAGGGTTTGCTCGTCCTTCAAGACGCGACCTTTATAGATCAGCCGCTGCTGCTCAGCCGGCACATCGCAATTCCCAGCAACGACGACCTTGAAAGCCCCGATGGTGACATCGAGGGGAGTCTGGAGAGAGAACTTGGAACCATTAGAACAACGGATGTGGACGGTAACCGAGCAGCCGCCATCAACGCCGCTCGAATCGCCGTCGGCACCCATAGGAGATCGGAGAACACGGAAAAAAAGCCCTAGAGAAACCAAATCGGAACGGATCTGATGGCTAGGGTTTGGATTAGCAGAGCTTTGGCCTGGAAGAAGGGAAGAGGCGAGAGATTTCTTCGAAGAGCGGATAGGTAGCAATGGATGCCTTCGCACTTCCCAAACAAGGAAAAATAAACAAGAGATTTTATTTATTGCTTTCCTGCAATTTTTCCGACTTTTTATCAAAAACAACCCCTGACTTTTTTTTAATTCACATTAATTTATATCTTATTATATAACCCACCTAATATTTTTTGTATTTATATTTCTAAAGTTTAATTGCCGTAGACGTGGCCATTTTGAACTGAAACCGTGGAACCGAACCGGAACCGAACCACCAAAAACCAGAACCGGAACCGGAAAAACCGTAACCGTCCTACAACCGGAACCGGAACCTTCATATGTTCGGTTCCTGTTTCAAAATTTAAAAACCCGATGGCTCAACCCTAGCGGTTTCCATACGCGGTTCAACCCGTAGCTCACATACTGGCTCAACCAAAGGTTCAAAACAAAAGTTCATATTATATTATATAAATATAATATGAATAATGTCATACTATATAAATAACGTCATTTATGATTAGGTTTTTTTATTTTGTTAATATTATTAATTAGTAATTAATTAAGTAATTGCATGTTTAAAGATATTTTTAAATAATTAATTAAAGATATTAACCAAATTGATTATTGATTAGGTCCCGATTCGAATACTTGATTAGCCGATTAGGTCCCGATTTGTGACATTCGTCCCAACTTATATGTCATCGTACATGCGAAACTTTATACTCATGCAAGAGGATAAGCTTTATAATTAATTGATTATGCCACAAATTATTAGTTACAAATTAAATATGGATTTATTAAAAATAATTTAATTGACGAGAAGTACTTAAATATTCAATTCTTTAGTAGATTTCCATATTATTTTTTTATAATTTAATATAAAAAAACAAAGACTAGACTTTTATATATCTTCCGCTTTTGAAACTTACAAAAATTAACGTAGTTCATATTAAATTATATTTATTTTATATAAATGAAAAATATACTTGAGTAAAAATGCTCTCATGTAAAAACATTTGAATCATTAAAAAAATATATAAATAAATAAAAATAAAATAAACATGAATATATATGTGTATATATATCAATTTGCTCGATTTTTGTTGATCATTTAAAGATATATATATATATATATATATATATATATATATATATATATATATATATATATATATATATATATATATATTCCAATATATAGATAAAACTCCCAAGATTTTCAATTAGTAAACTATGCAACTTATATAAGATACTAGAAATCAAAAAAAGAAAAAAAGAAAAAAATAAAAAAATAAAAAAACAATTCCTAAAAGAAAAAACAAATAACATACATGAACATTAAAAAAATAATAACAACAAAAATAAATAAAACATTGAAAACCTTGGGTGATACTGTATACCTACTAACTTAACCTACTATCTTATATTAGTATTAAATTAATTCTTGTATTTTTTTGTGTTAATTAATTTGAATTATTGAATTATTTAGTTTAAAAAAACCGAACTCAGTATGAACCGTCAAACCGAACAGTTGAACCAAACCGCCAGCACCGGAACCGAAACCGAACCGCCAAGAACCTTGCCTAGAAGGTTCGGTTCCGGTTCAAGGGAACCTTGAACCGGAACCGGCGGTTCCTGAACTGTGGCCATGTCTACGTAAAGGTACTTATAATTATGTAATTTCTGTCTTTTTAGTCTTTCTGATACTTTTAGGTATAATTAAGTCCTCATATTTGATCAAGTTAGGTCGTTTTAGTCTACGACAATATTTTTAGGCACAATTAAGTCCTTACAATTTATATTTGCTAATCTACACTGCGGACTAGAATGACCTAACTCGACTAAATATAAGGACTTAATTGTACCTAAAAATATTATAAGAATTAAAAGGGTAAAAAAAAATTTACAATTACAAAGATCTGTACAGTAATTAAACCTATTTATAATAATATTTTTATAAATTAGTTTTTTATAATAATATTTTTATAAATTATTTTTTTTATGTCATGTTTAACTGAATCTCATCTACTAAAAAAATTAGTTATTTCATAAAATTTTATGAAAAGTAGTTATCTTTCTAAAATTACCCCTAATTTATATATTCACATTTTTTTTCTTATATTTAATACAGAAAAAAAATTGAATAGAATGTTAAAAATAATTTTAGAAACAAAATAATAAATAAATATTTTTTAATGTTAAAAAAAATGATAGAGATTAAAAAAAGAAGGGAGGGAGCATGTGTGTGAAAGATGATGTGTTTTATATAATAATAATAATAATAATAATAATAATAATAATAATATTGATAAATTGAAAAAAAAAATTTAGCTATTTAATTGGGGATTTATGATTACGTTTTTTTTGGGCCTGATTAAAACAGCTCTAATACTTGAAATTGGTGCAAGGAATTCCCTAAATAACCATGGAGGGTGCTTTGTTTGGTTGGGAACAATTAATTCATTAAATATATGATGTAATATATGCAGCTTCCACGAAATTGGAAATTTGATACAAATAAAAAAGATAATTTTCCTTTAAAAAATAAAATAAATAATAATACAAAAAAAAAAATTATATTCCAAATGTATTTCTTTTTTGAAGACAGATAATGACTGAAGAAAATGGCTAGATTAGCTACATAAAGCACTCAAAAAGGCCTATTTAATGTTCAATTTTATGGTTTCAAAATGATAAACCAAAAGGAAAAGGGAATCAAATCAAATGAGAAAATAAAATTATTTCATACACTTTCATTTGAGAAGCTAGACATCCATTAGGCTTGTGTCATCCTGGGCCATGCCACTGAAATAGAATATATCGGGTCAATTTTTTAATACGGTATATGATATTTTTTTCATTTTAAAGTTTAAACTTCAATTTAAATCAAAATAATTATTTAATTTTAATTTTATTTTATTGAGTAATCACTTGAGAGAATCTGGTCTCTTTTTAATACTGTGATATTAAAAATTTTGTGTCCGCAAATAAAATAGAATCGTTGAAGAGACACTATGTCATGACAAAAAATTTCAGGCATCAACATCATCTAAATAACAGACCAAAATCTCTCGAATAACCACCCAGTAAAATAAAATTGAAATTAAATAATCATTTTGATTCAAATTGAAGTTTAAATTCCAAAATGAAAAAAAAAAATTATAGTTTGATACCCTACAAAAAAAAAATTAACCCATCTATCAAACTTCATGAGTAAATCATTCAAGCTCAATACTGCCGCTAATGGAGTGTAACACTTAAACTCAGGAAAATCCTAAATTATGAACTCAAACATTAATAATGTCAGCCCCTTCGTTCAAATTCACCTGAGAACAATCATTTAGGCTCTGGGAAACAACCATTGTTTGATCAATCTACACTTATTACAACAGATAAAGGAAATATAAGGCATCACAATAGAGGCCCAATAATTATTTCTAAGATGGAAAGCTCAGCACACTGAGATTTAAATATTGTTCTTTTTCAATGTAGGTGGAAATCTGGAGCGCTCGTTGGATGTTCACTGAAGCTGAAGTTTTTTGATTGATTCAATTTGTAGTGCAGGATTCAATCCCTTGGGACAGGCATGGGCACAGTTCTTGATCGTGTGGCAGCGGTACAGCTTGAATTCATCGTTTACGGCATCAAGTCGCTCCTTTGTGTACTGATCTCGACTGTCCTGAATCCACCTGCACAGCATGAGACATGTATATGTGAAGGTTCTAAAAAAATTCAGGAATAAGTAAGAACAGTGACATCACATATAGGTACAATGTTCTGATTTCTATAATAGTTATCATATTGTCATTGAATCAACAGAATATTAGGATAGCTTTGTCAATATCCACCTCTTCAATTTCTATTTTTATCTCCAAACACATGCAGAGTTTTTTTCATAAAGCATAAAGATGGCATGTCACACCCACTCATGCCTTTTCACTAAAGGAAAATAGAGAAGACAAGAAATATGAATATAATCTCTTTTCTTGTCTCTAGCTGAACAAAGGAGAAATAATACAGACAAGAAAATGAGACATGAGCATGCTCCTTTCTTTTCCTTATATCATTTTCGCAGTCCTTGGTGATCAGTGATCACATTTACAAGTGCATAATATAATGTCAAGCTGACAATATTACTTCCAGACCATATAAAATCAAGAGATACATCCTTCCTGTCCAACAATTATGGTTGGGACTCAGTACAATAAAACCGGTCCTTGACCAAATATTGTTTTCACTTAGAAAATTCAAAAGTTAAATCATTGAAACTCAATTACTAGGTTATACAATGGACATTAACTATATTAAAGCATTGAAAGAAAGAAATGGGCCAAGTTTAGTGCAATAATAATACTGTGAAAAAAAAAAATCAGGCAGAAACAGTGTACTCAAACAACCTGACAACAACAAAGAAAGTATAATTTAAAATTAATAAATTTGAGAAAATTATTATACATACAGGAAAGCAAAAGAGATCCTAAAATGCTCATGTTAGTATGTTACTTTCTAACCATATCCTCACTTTCTAGCCATATCCTCAATGTTTTTTTGCCTTCTGATTGAAAATCTAACAAAGATGAGCACACTACTAATTCAGGAGTTCGCTCAGCACCCCCACACTAACTTGCAGATGGTGTTATTCAGGTAAGAATGCCCAAGCATTCAACAATGGTTGTAACTAAAAAATTATGGTTGAAATGACCATAGAAGCTATTATCTCACATGTTCTCATGAAGACTTTATTTGCTTTCAAGAAAATTTTCTTGCTGTGAAGCAGGAGAATATCTTAAATCAGGGAAACAACCTCCCTGCCCCAAACAAGCTATTCCTGTAACTTGAATGAGGAATTAAAAGCATTTCTATGAAATAGTTAGCCACAATATTTAAATTCATCTTTGATTGATATAACATGTTTTGAAAAATTCACCAGAGTAAACAAGTTCCCAACACCTTGCCGAAGGATTGCTTCAATGGGTTTGATCATAAGAAACATGTTATTTTGGTAAAAGTCAGGTGAAAACTTTATGGTGTTGTTTTAGTAGTTGAACACTTCTAAGGTGTTAGTTCTGTGTGGTGTGCATAGCCACATGGTAACTCAAAATTCTTCTGAACTGTAGTCATCTTAGTGTCCAAAAATCATATCCACAGTGTATGAAAATTAAGTTGGTGTTCTAATCAAGCTTTTCAGTGGAACATCTATTGGTCTATAAAAATATTCCTAACGTAAATAAGAACAGAAATAGCCACTAGATAGGGCACACAGAGAAGTTAGAGGACTGCAAAGTGTCCAAACTTCCAGCATTTATTGGGGAAAAATATAGTGTGCCATTATAACAAAAAAAGAGAAAGTTATGTTGATGGAGGAATTCAACTATAACTGACAACAGCACAGAAGAACTTCAAATTTTAACTACCGCAAATATTTCCAAGCAGAGCTAAATCAATGGTCAGAAATGCCAATACAATTCCAATGTTAAACATACCAGTGAAAAATGAATCTAAAGCCCTAATTAATCCAAATAAGCCTAAAACAGAATATATCCCAAATATCATAACAACAATTTCATCTATCTAAACAGTCTGTCTATCAATCAAAAGCAAACATCCAGACAGCTCCAATTAATAAAAAGACCATGAAAAGTAGCAAATTGATGAATAACAGGTGAGAAGAACAAGAAGAAAAAACACATCAGGGATAACCAATTGAAAAACCAAATATTGAACAGAGACAAGGAGAACCAAACAGACCTATTAGCATGGAGAAGTGCAGCAGGGCCAAGATACGTCTCAGGATTCCACCAATAGCTAGGGCAAGACGTACTACAACAAGCACAAAGAATACATTCATACATCCCATCGAGCTTCGCCCTATCCTTCTTGCTCTGAGGAATCTCCTTCCCTGGCTGCGGCGGAGGATCCTTCCTCTTCAGCCACGGCTCAACACTCTTGTACTGGTTGTAGAAATTGGTCATATCCACCACCAAATCCTTGACAACGAACATGTGCGGCAGCGGGGTGATCGTGGAGGCGCCACCAGAGGCCTGGATCTTGGTGAGGCAAGCGAGGCCATTG
This sequence comes from Dioscorea cayenensis subsp. rotundata, assembly GCF_009730915.1. Taxonomy (NCBI): domain Eukaryota; kingdom Viridiplantae; phylum Streptophyta; class Magnoliopsida; order Dioscoreales; family Dioscoreaceae; genus Dioscorea; species Dioscorea cayenensis. Next base: position 19,050,995 of record NC_052484.1, on the reverse strand, counting down.
TCTCCATCGATGGTCATCGCGCATGAGCCACAGATGCCCTCGCGGCAGGATCGGCGGAAGGTGAGGGATGGATCCATCTCGTTCTTGATCTTGATAAGGGCGTCGAGGACCATGGGACCGCAGTCGTTGAGATCGATCTCGTAGTTATGGAGGTAGGGTTTGGAGGGGTTATCGGGGTTCCATCGATAGATCGAGAAGGTCTTCGTGCGCTTGGGCTTCGCCGGAGGTTCAGCTTGGGAAGACTGGAGCTTCGAAGGGACGAGACGCCAAGGGAGGCTACGTCCGGCGGCGGTGGTGGCGGTGGCGGCGGAGCAACGGCGGAGGAGAAGACGAGTGGTGGCCATTGATGAGAAGAGAGAGGAAGGTGCGCGAGAGGAAAGAGAAAACTGTTTTTTTGGGGGATTTATTTTTGTAAAAAATTTCGTTTAAACCCCTAGAATATTATTAATTTTTCTTTAGCCCCTCAGTGTTGGACTATTTATTAATTTTCACTGGTTTTGATATATATATATATATATATACACATGGTATAAAAATATGTGTAGGCCATCACAAAAAGCTAATGCGTATATAAATATAATTAAAAATAAAGCAATCGTTTTAATATAGATTTACTATAAATTTTTGGAGGAAAAGAGTGTTGGCAAAGAGATTTATTCAAAACATAAAATTTAGTTGATTATATATATAATGGCAATATTTGGTAGTTTATGGGACATATGCATGATTTTGTACTTTAATATGAGTAGAGACATAGTATATAAAATAATACTCTGCCAATAATTATATTTGCCATGAGTTTTTAAGTAGGGATAAATCACCACATTCATGCATTTTGATTACGGTTTAACTATATATCTGGAGGGAATTGAACTCTTAACCTTCAACATGGAAATTAAATTTACTATTATAACAGTTGCACTTGCTAAATGTATACAAGTAATTGCATTTTTTATTGTCCATGTATATGACTATTTGTCATTTGTGGATGCATGTAGAATGTCCGCAAATAACCAATTTGAATAGGAGAGGGTGTAAATAAGAGTGGACATGTGAGATTTATTTTATTATTGTTGCAATAAACATCAAATAATTGAGATGAAAATACTGTTCATCCTATGTTTTTTATTATACTACTGTTAGTAAAAAAGTACTGTTCATCCTCATTTAACACTGTTACAAATGAATGATGTTAACTTTTGAATTCAAATCCAATGTTGAGAAGAGAAAATCTGTAGATAACTTATCTACGAACCTCCCTAGAATACTGCCCTCTATATATATATTAATATTTATATGAGGTTATAAGAGGGTGTCTTAGTATGCATGGAAAATAGAGAAAAACCTCTGTTTACTTTTCAACAAGTAAAATATAGATTTACAAACTTTTAAGACTAAAATAATCTGTGCTAGGAACTTAAAAGTGTTACTTTTTTTTTGCCCTTCAACAATTTATGCTAAAGAATAGGTGAGCTTGAGATGGTGAAAGCTTAACAAAAAGAGGTACTCAAACCCATTATATATATATATATATATATATAAGATCATTCTGTCAAATAATAATAACTCTTGTTGTGATGCCAGTGGCCACAGATGACTCAAATTAAATTGGATAAAAGATGCAATGTTGGATCCTGAAAAAGACTAATGAATGGAATGCCATGGATCAAACCAAACCAATGACTAAACAAAACATAAATTAATATTGTTTTTTAAATTGATTCCTGGCATGTTCACAAGCCAATAACATTTATACATCCACTTCACTGTGCCTTCCACGTATGACGTACATATGCCCAACAAATTATAATAGATTCAATCCATTACCATTCTTTCTTAATTTTACTTGTGGGTGGATCCTAAACCATGAAATAATGTTCATTTTGATTCTTCATAACAGTAATGTTTGTTTTCATATAAGATTTTAAAAATCAAAATTAGGCCAAAAATAAAATTTTGAATTGGTTCCTTTTTTTTAATTTCCCCAAATACATATATTATTTTATATATTACCTATAGGGGCCATTGGACATTATTTAGATTTGACTTCGAACATTTTTAAAAACAATCATTTATTTATTTTTTTTAATTTTAATTTTTGAAAGATCTCCTACATTGATGTTTCTTTCATATGCTCGAATTGAAAAAAATAATGATTTCCATACTAAAACATTTTTTGATTTACAACTCAGCCAAACATAAAACAACTTATTTAGAAAAAATCAACGGGTCAATTGATATCGAGTCTCCCTAGATCGAATCTTATATCTTACGTAAGGTGAGAGCACGTGGGTCGACGTACTTGTCGTCTTTCTCAAAACAAAAAAAAAACAAAAAAAAACAAAAAAACTTAATTAGAATAACATTTAAAAAAATGCAAAAGACTTTAAAGAGAAATTTTAAAAAAAAAAACCAATGCAAATAGGTATTCAATTGAAACCACTTCAGATTCAAATATTAAAATGAAGATATATATAAAAAAAAAATCTAATTTCAACAACCAAAAGTACACTTCCACCCAAACTTTATCATCATAAAATACTTCTTTTCACCCAACAAACACATACTATATATTTATATGTATAATAAAATAAAATAAGACAGACTGCCACCACTTCATACAAATAGCACTTCACCACCGCTTTCCTATAAAAAAGAATATAATCAAACAGTGTATGTTATTCAACAAAAATAAATAAATAAAAATAAAAATAAAAATAAAAAGACTACAAAACAAAAGAGAAAAACAGGGTTATCACATGTAACAACATTGAAGAATTTTACTGCTTGGTTTTTCAGGAACAAACCAAGTCTAGCAAAATTTCAGTCTGGTTCACTTCTAGATCAACATATAGTTGATAGTTGAAACCCATCTACAGCCAAACAAATTGAGATGAGATGCAGAGTACTCCCCCAACAAAAACTGCTTTATGGGTACCTATACAATCAGGAACAAACTAGAAATAAAAAATCACAAAAATTTAGGACTCATCAGATTACCAGGTCTTGTTTTGTTTCTTTTCTTTTAAACAAAGTGGGGAAATGAAAGTCTCAGATAGAACAATGTTTAAGACTGCTGGAGCAAAGCACTTCCAGATGACAGCTTTACTGCTCCGGGCACATCAACTGATGATGAGTGAGTACATGATTTAGCAGTTGTTGACGGTGAATGACTAAACTTCATGGGATGATCAAACTTGCAGGCAGGCCCATACTTACATATACCATACATGTCATAATGTGCACAGATTGGTTGGTCCTAGATGACATGAAATAGAGACATGAATCAGGACGACGATGGGTATGCAACCTTCAAGTTTAAAATTCTTGTGAAAGCAATGTATAATAAGTTTCAAACGTTGTTAAAAATAGAAACTGAAAAAGATTCACCTTTCTCAAAGGCAGGCCGAGGGGACTGAGAATGGCTACAGATGCTTTTGAACAGCGAGTTTTTGGATGGGAAAATTTGCATGATAATCCAAACTTGCATTCTCCGTGTTTCATAAAATACTGACATTCTGGTTGGCCAGCTCTCTCAGGATACAATTCAGTCTGCGCATGCTGATGTACAAGGTCATCTGCCTTTGGTGGGTGACAGTCCAAGTCAGTAGCAGGAGTCTCTTGCTTACTCCAGTCCGAGTCTGGTGTGAAGGGTGCTTCAGCTGGGGCCTAATTAAAGGTTAAAAGAAAACAGAACTTAACATTGTAGCAAAATTTAAATGGCATTCAACTAGAAGGGATAATACTGATCTCTTCACCAGTATATCTGCTATCAAGCCTATCATCAATTATGGACAAAAATAAAACATGCCACAGAAGTTCATGATATTATAATGACAACCATCATCCTACAAAAACCAAAAGAAATGGAAATTCATGCTTAGCATTTTTAACTTAATAGCTTTAAAGTGATTAAACAGAAGGGCCAGATTGAGACGGATCTCACCCATGCATCTGGTGGGATTTGTGGCCCCCCTTGATGCACAGGTTTACCTTTTTCCCAAACAAGCATCTCCCTTCATAGGCCCCTCACCTTCTCTGCCTCCTGTCTCAATGCCATCAGCAAAAGAGTCTCATACATCCAAGCGCCACGATGTGACCACACCACAATCGTGGCAATGTTTTCACTACCCACTTGATAGCTCTATACAGCTCCCCTGGCGTCATAGCCTATTACTAACCATTGTTCTCTATCTAGTGATAAGTGTGCGAGTGTATATTTATTTCCATTAATTCTCGCATTCAATTGGCATGTTTTCGATGTTTTATTCAGAAAATGATACTTAATTTATTGTTATTTTGATTGAAGGGTAAGAACAGGGCATAATGAGCACAAAAGAGTCACAAAAAAAGTAATTCTGGAGCAAATAGATATAGAAGAAGCTCACTCGGCATCAGGACAGGGAGAACAGTCCAACCAAGACTTATTATGGCCCTATTACGGTTATTCTTACGGCTGTAAATGCCAGACAAAAGAGTTTGTGGGTAGACTTATGCCCATAAGCTGGAGTATAATGGCAAGACAGAAGCACTTACGGTCATAGCCCTTAAGTCTGGTCATAAGGGTCACGAGCACATAGGCAGTGCTTATGCCCGTAAGGAAGGTCACAAATACCAGACAGAAGAGCTTACAGCCGTAAGCTAGACCATAACTCCCAAGCAGAGGACATTACAGCCGTAAGGCTCACCATCTTTCATCTCTAAATTCATACAGTCTTATTCTTACGCCCATATATTGTCCGTAAGTGAGGAGGTATAAATATAGTATTGAGAGTTTTAAGAGCATATTTTGGCGGCTATGCGAAAGAAAAAGAGAAGAGGACTTCTTGGAAGTTCTCTCTGACAATCGGCGGGGGATTCAAGCCTCACCAAGAATCAAGACCGTTAAGGAAACCATCGAGGAGTATCTCCAGATGGCGTTGTTAGAAGTTCCGTGATGGTTCGTCATCAATCCGAAAAAAAAGAGTTTGAGGGAGTTTTCAGTTTTTACATTATGTTTATCTCTTCTTTCGGATTGTATGATTGTTCTTCATTAATGGAGAGCTATCTCTTTGGTGTCTAGACATAGATAGAACCTAAGGTCTATTCATTTGAAACTTGGATATGAACTCCAATCTGTCATCGACTTTTATAATGCATTATTTTGATTTAAATTCAATTGTCATTTATTGTCTTAAGTTCTATCATTGTGAGATCCGGGAATTTCTTGTATAATGTACACGAGTGACGATCAAGAGATCTATCGTGAATAAACATGCCATAATTGAAATGAGACACGAATCCACCTAGAAACAGGGTACTTTAAGATTGATTTGGAAATCCTCATGTTTCTTCCAAGTGAGGTTAACATATTAGGGTTCTTGTTAATGCCATCGCAGGATGTGAGAATTAGGAAGAGATTCTAATGTATGGGATTAGAGTCAATTGTTTTGAGAAAATGATTGGCTAATTCTTAAACCCGCGTCAACCTTTAGAAAGACTTCATCGAGTGTATTGCAGTCATAGGATAGTCTGCATTTGTCGTATGAGACTAGTTACTAGTCTTAAGAAAAGGGTAGTATATATTAAGAACTCTCTTGGTCTTATCAGTTTTGCAATCATTCGATGCAACCTTGTCTAGCACCTCATTATAACTCTATGGGAAGTTTGTGCCCGGACATCCTTATTTCATGCTTGATTTATCCTCAGTTTGCCTTCCCCATTAGTCTGATTTTAGTTTTCTAGTATTTTTTAGATTAAACTCTTCAATCTTTGTTTAAGCTGGATAATAAGATTAACATTAGTATAATAATTTCTAGTTCCTCTTGGGATCGACAACCTTGCAGTCATTGTACACTATATTACTTGATCGGCACGTACAGTTGCATTTTATAAATGACATTAGTCTCTATCATCTAGGCATCATGATCATTATCAGCTCAACTAAGATAAATCAGACCCTACTTGTAACAGTTGTGCTAACCTGAGCAAAAAAAAATCAATATAGTTCAGGACTTGAATCAACAAAATTAGGTGGAATTCATGCCAAACCCACACCTTGGTCCAAGCCGTCACCAAGCAACTCAATAGAAAAGTTTGGTCGCAATTGAATATTAAAACCATGCCTAGAAGTAAATATGATTGAACAGGGGCAAAAATTGTTATTGTGGCGCATGAGAAATATTTCAAAAAAAAGATCACCTGATATTCACCATATTCAGTGCTTAATTTACTTGTATGAAACACTTGATGAGGTAAGAGAATTCTTGGGATGTAGGAAGGCGAAGAGGCATCTAAGGAAGAAGACAACTCAACAGATGCTCTCTGAAGAGGAAAAGACGCCTTAGGTGATTTAGATTTTCCTGAAGCAAGTCCTTGACAGTACCCATCCTTTTCAAACCTTGCAGTGAGATAATTTGCAGGAACAGAAACTGGCTCAGGATGATGAAACCGACAGCTGGCTGAATATTTGCAACAACCAGTTCTCAGATAAAAGGGGCACTCCTTTTCTCCCTGCAATAAAATTTAAAAAAATAAAAACAGTATATGGTACAAAACTACTAATCCAAATATGACCGCAGAAATACACATGATCAGACCAAGTGATAGCAATCATCTATCTATAAAAAATAAAGAAAATACTTGGATATTATAAGAGGAATAGCACACTTACTGGTCGAATTGGAAGCCCTAAAAAGTTAAGCTCCACTTGTTCTGCTCCTGAATTTTCACGACGGTGGCCATACTTGCAGGATTTTCCATATTTACAACCAGAAGGCATCGAGTAATACTGCACAAAACAAGATCAAAAACCAATGCTTGAAGCAGATTACATGGCTGGAAATTCAATCCTCAAAAAAGCAGGAAATAAGTGGAGAAGTCATGCCATTCTTCAAGAAAAAGTCTTTCACCATCTGACATCAGATCCTAAAATGTCAGAGTTTACTGTAAAGTATATAATTAATAAAATATAGGAGCCCGAAAAAAGCAATCAAACCATTTGCAAATAACACGAAGTTTTACCCAAAAAAACATCATCACATAATTCAATAAACAGTAAAACATTAATAACATGTACGTAGATTAAAATCCACACAAGAAAATAGGTATCATATGTCACCAAAAAAGAGGTAAAAATAAAGAACTGTCACGTTATTCATCTTGAACAAGTATATGCAATCAAAAGATGTATTGAGAATAACATCATCTTAGGATTTCTAGCTCTATGCATCACTAGTTGTCCACCCATGACATCTGGGTAACGTCTTCTGTAATCCTCCTTCACCTAACCAAGAAGCAAGACCCGCATAACCAAGAAAATTACAAATTTAGGTCACAAAAATCATAATATCTTTCACAAGGAAATTAAATAATTGTTTTATTAGTCAAATCAATTTCCTTAATTACTCAAACCATTCAGAAATTATAGACCTGATTTTCCACGTCAATGTCAAAGCACATTCCTAATTAAGAAAGATTAAATAAAGCAGAACACCTTTCAAAACCGAAACTCCAAAAAGACTTCACAGGCTTCCAAATTATCATTTCCAGAATCCGTGGATCATTTGATCATATCCTGGTGAAAATCATATTGTTGCAACCAACATATCAAAGCTACTTCTTCTCCCTCATCATTATTACTAATACCATTATTAGTAGTAATAGAATTAGTATTTTAATCATAATCAGTATTAATTATGATAAGTTTGATTTTCTTAAATGAACCGTAGGATCTTCTATCAAATCTTCATTTTCTTTATTTTTTCTAAACCATCCATCAATTAATATGACCATCTAAGAACCTTTTTCAAATTTTCTTCTATACCAACATATTTATTTCTATTAGTCATCAATCATTAAGACCAACTGTAATTAGATGAATTCGAAATGGTAAAGATTTTGCTTGACTTTCCAAATCATATTTTTTGTTCCAGTAATAAACACAAACTTGAAACAAATTCGTTTGTCTTCTCAATTAATTTTTTCTATCCACAATCAATCCACATCTTTATGCTCATTCTATTTACTTAAATTTCTTTCTTCACATCTTTGTTGCATTCATCATCTTTTCTCTATTTACTTTCTTGTTTTGCAATAAGATGATTTCCTATAAAAGAACATACCAGGACAGGAAATTAACAGACTCAGATTCTTAATTGCATTTGTGGAAAGGTAATTTTTCCAATATCAAAATTTACCTCCAAATAGAAATTGACTTTTAAGTCCTTCACTGTGCTCAACCCCTCATTGCCACTCTATATTCTAGGCTCAATTATAGACTGTCTCCCTATTGGCATAATTGGCCGAAGTCCTACTTGGTTACTTTTTCCTTGATAACATTTATCAAGCAATAATATTCATTCTGCATTGATTAATGGATAAATAGTATAATAAGTAAATGCTCTCTAAAATTTCCTTTCATGGACTTCAATGGATTATTCAAAACTTTGATTTGAACATTTTAATTATCTCAAGGACTGCTTATTGTTCTTTGATGCCTATTTTAATTAATAGGTCATAAACATTACACACAGACATGAACAAAATTTAAGTTTATACAATGTGATGGTAAATGTAATTATTACAGACAGATACAACTAAAACAAGATAACAAAAATACGTTAAGCATAACAACAACCTTGCATTTTAATTGCCCTTCTCCTTGTAGCCATGCTTTGGTTTCTTTTCCCTCGCCAGCCTATAATAGAATCCAAAAATGAAATCAACAATCATAAGAGCATTCACAATAGATTAGATGTCGGTAGTATCAAACAGAAAGGCCCAGATAATTACAGATTCCTTATAAGACAATAAACAACATGATTAAAAAAAAATCTTGGAATAAAAAGGAAATTTAGTTAGGATAATATGGTAGAAGACGCAAGTGAGATTTGAACAGCATCTGAAGTGACAAAGTTTGGCATATTAGTTAGCAAAGAGCATGCCATTTAGAAAGGTAAAGAAAAACTCGCCCTCTTTAGAATTATATCATTACCTCCCATTGAGTAAAACTACTTGAAGGTATAGTCAGATCTGTCTACATACATGGCCAAATAAATGTCCCAATTGTTCATATAACCACCGCAAATGTTTTCTTTTAACTCAAACTGAGCTCAATGCTATTTTCAAATATAGGAAAATATAAAGGAGAGTTTGCATGCGAATTTGGTGTGCATACATCTGCAGAATCAATGTATAAAACATAGATTTTTACCCTTCACATTAAAGATACATAATTAAACTCAAAATTATCAACCCACACACTCCATTTGTTTTTAAATGGTTAAGGAAAGACTCTTCGACCTCAGTATATTAACCCACAGATTGTTGTTAGGCAATTGCAGCATTCATGAAAGTATAAATGTGATTATTTACTTCCACAGCCATAAACAAAAATCAATACCATTATTTCACAAAGGGAACTAGTCTTGTGAATCACTTTCCCATTAAAATTTTCTGATCAATTAACATACCCATTGATAAACTACATGTTCCTTTTCAATTCATCACTCCGCATTTCACAAAACATACTTAAAAAGCAAGCCACTATTGACAATTCTTAATGCCAATGAGGAAAAAAAAAATTATTTTAAACAAGTACGGAAATACTCCCAAATATTTCAGTTCATTGGTTAAAGAATTCAAACAAGCTGATAAATTTCTCTGACCTGGATCGTCTCTGAAGGACCCCACATAATTCCCTGGAATTATAAATAAAAAAACACAAAAAGAAAAAGAAAACATCAAATAAAAAACCCTAAACCTCAAAAAATAAAAGCCAAAAAGCACAAACGAAACCTGGGCAAGCGAGTTCCTGGTTGTGGGATGATTAAACTTGCATTTCGATCCATACCCACACAATCCGGTCCTCAAGAAATACGCACAATCGGGCTCCCCAGGTCGAAGAGGATACCGAAAACCTTCCGATTTCTCATTACCCTCATCGCAAATCTTGCTCTCACGGTCCAGAAACTCCCCCTCCGATTTCTCTTCATCCCTCTGCTTCTCCTCTTCATCGAACTTCAGATTCTCAATTTGTTCAACTAGGGTTTCAGGAGATGAAGGTGAAGGCGATGATTGGCATGCCTTCACTGCGTCTTCCTCTAATCCAAGGGCTGCTTCTTCTTCGGAAAATTCCATGCTTATCTCCGCATTCATTGAAGAGAAACCCTAAAAACTCGAGAGGGAAGAGGAGATGGTGGAGGGAGAAGGTGTGAAAAAGGTTGAAAATTTTTTTTTTCTTCAATTTTTTTTTTTTTCATATAAACCCTTAAAAAAGGTTTATTTAGAGGAATACCCCTGAAGTTTGGCAACGGCCAATCAGAAGGCATCAACGGCTGACAAGGAGGTTATTGTCAGAAGGACCGAACGAGGGGACGCCACGTGTCCAGAAATGGAAATACCATGATCTCCTTTAAAAAAAATGGTTTTTAAGTAGAAACATTTGTATTTAATAAATATAAATGAGAAATTTTTATCTGTTATATGTGTATATATATATATATATAGCCACTGAGCGCATGTAGATTTTCAATCTGTGAACATCTCCCAAAAGGTATTAAATTAAAATCTAACATCTCCACCCCTATTCTTTCCCAGGCGCTCTCTCTCTCTCTCAATCTAACCCCACATTTTTTTCGTTCTTATTTTTTTATTTTTATGAACATTTGCGAACATCAGATGATAATGTTATGTAATATATATATAGCTAGAATTTTAGTTTTTTTCTTGATGTTTTAGTAAAGATCCAAACGAATTTGTTTTAACAATTAATTCATGTTTTGAGAGGAAATTAAACTCTTTGCTCTCTCCCTTGAGAGAATTGAGATAGCATTCTTTTGATTCAAAAACTCTACTTGTAATAATTAAATTGAAATGTTTTCATTCTCATATTAATTCATTTTTTTTTTTCTCCATTACTTTCACTTGCATTTCACCGATCATTTTTCATTTTATAACATTAGCTCTTTTTATAACAATTAGCTCATGCATTGTAATTATGATAGACAAAAAATTTAAAAGGTTTTTAATATTTGTAACAAATTTATTAAAAATAACTACGATTGACAAAATTTATTAAAAATAAGGGAAACTACCCATTAATTGTAGCAAATTTACAACTTTTAAATCAATCCTTACAACATTTTCATATTTTTCACTCCTTCGTTTTTTTATTTATTTTTTTTAATCATTATTATTTGGATAATTTTTTATAATTTTAAAAATATTTTTACTTCGTCAGTGATGGAATTTGTCTCTTTATGACAAGCTAAAAATGCATTGGAGTAAACAAACTCACTCCGTCACACCCCGGCACAGATGCAAATAAGGCTAATCCCAATTTAGTAATTTCATATGAATTTATAGTTAAAAATAAATGGTTTAAAATTTAGAATTTTTAGGGATATGAAAATTTTAATAGATTTTTAGAATTAGAAGAATTTAAGTGATCTTCCGTCACTTTTCTCTAAAACTTCTCTTTAAAAACTATTAATTGTGACTCATAACTTTAAATGCAATTAGATATATATTTTTAAATCAATTGAACTTTAGTATTAAAAAAATGACTTATGTCATGAACTTTGTCAACAAAATTAAATCACACGTGAGCAGAAGTTTTTCCCTTATTTTCCTTAAAAAAAAATCCTTTATGGAAACATTTGATTCATAAAAGCTGAATAGAAAATTTTCTAATAGTTACAATGTCGGAAGCATGTAAATATTTAATCCATGATAACAAACATTGATTAGGAAGCCATAACATTAGGTGAAAATTGAGGCAAGAGGAGTTATATTCAATTATGATTTAATAAAATTTTTAAAATATGATTTTATTATTTTTATTTCAATTAAGATTAACAAAATAAACACTATTTTATTATTTTTATTATACATATAAAATAATTTATTTAACCTTAATCAATTCTTTTTTCTTTTTTTTTTTGTCTTTGACGGACTCATTTTTTAGAAGCCACTAGCTCTAAACTAATATAGGCGAGATACTACAAGCCTTTTAGAGGGATTGCCCTCCACTAATGAGTGTTTTATATATACATAAATATTTAAATTTAAAATCATTTATTGAAGTGCACACAGTGGCTACCATTTGAACCAAATCTACCAGTAATCCATGTCAATTTCTCAACCAGATGTTCAAAACTTCTATTATGACATTTTTATCCATTTTCAGCCAATATTTGTTGTGTTTGAACTTGTTTTCACTCCTTTTCATTTTCCATAAAATCTCTATTTATTGTTTTTTTCAACGTGTAGAACTTTTTTTTATATAAATTAGTGATAAATACTTTTTTATTTTTATTGTATTAAATTTGAAAGGTTTTGAACTTAAGATTTTTCAAACACAAATAAGATACGAAACCACTAGACTATGCTTTGGCTTTTCATATAGAACTATTTTGTTCAACGGTTAGTAAATAATATTTCAAAATAAAAACATGATATTGACAGGATTTTTTGTATGTATGTTTTTAATAATTCACCTAACTATTTGCATAGCCTCAATAAAACTAAATATCATGTATATCTATTAAAATCTGATATATATATATATATATATATACCTCATATGCATTATTAAAACATATTATGACACATTAAATTACTTTTTTTTTTAAAAACTGTGCATATATACCTCTAAAAATTTCTAATGGTTGCTAAATTAATATATTTGCATATATATTCTTAAAAACTTGAACTCATTTATTCATTGCATCTAAATTCTAAAAATTTCTAATTATGATTAAGTTAATATTTATTATGACACATTAAATTACTTTTTTTTTTAAAACTGTGCATATATACCTCTAAAAATTTCTAATGGTTGCTAAATTAATATATTTGCATATATATTCTTAAAAACTTGAACTCATTTATTCATTGCATCTAAATTCTAAAAATTTCTAATTATGATTAAGTTAATATTTATTTATATACAACCCTATAAAAAATTAAGTTGATTTTATTAGCTACATTTAAATAAAAATTAACATCACAAAAATAGTTTAAAATTTTAAATAATTTTTTTTATTATTTTGTAATATAGTTTAATGGTATATATATATATAAACAAATCAAATTTTAAGAAGTATATATATGACATTAATTTAGTTTTCTTGAGAAGTATACATGCAATTAGGCAAATTTTCGGTGAAGAAACCTTAAATAATATTTGACATTTTTAGATTTCAAAAACTTCCATTATATTGAACTATTTTTAAACTTAAATCAATTCAATATATATATTTATAATGTGGACAAGCACCTCAAACACACTTTATTTTTTTTTATTACCCCTCAATCATAGCTATTGCCAATGTGGCCAATTCAATATATTTAAAGAAAACATTGTTTCACTACTATTATATTACATATATATATATATATAATTTATTTAACCCAAACCAGTTAACCATTATAAAACAAAATATTGATAAAATAAACATGCAATTTATAAAATCAATACATCCACACATTGGACCTGGTGACTTTCATCACATTTCCACTTATCAAATGTTTTTAATTTTTTTTTATAACAACTAAATCTAGGATGATGGTCGAAGTTGTTGCCAATAGTTTTCATTTTCCCACTGCACCCCTGACGTCCCAGAGCTCCTCCTCCACCAACACCACCCAACTGCATCATCTCTAACATTTTCTTCATTTGGTTTGCATCTCTTGACGTCCCATGAATAGCCTTCCATGGCAATAGCCTCTTCACCAACGTCATCATCTCCCCATGCTCTTAATGTCAAAAAAATCTAGTTCAAGTAAATGAGTCTACTGGCCACCATTACTAATTAAAGAGCTTGAGAGAGAGAGAGAGAGAGAGAGAGAGAGAGAGAGAGAGTACCATGATAATGGCCTTGATGTTATCTCTAGTGGGCTTAAGGGAAGCCTTCAACTCATCATCATCCTTTATTAACTTCGACTCATCATCATCAAGAAAAGCAAGCATAACATCAACCATATCAGCATCAACAGGCTTAGGCTTCTTCATATGCTCCTCAATAATCGTATCAATAAACTTATCAATAGAAACCCTAGCCCTAACAAGCCTCTTGTTTTTTTTTTTACAAGAGGTACAGATAGTCTGAAGGCCCTGCTAAATTGTCAGGGGCGTGCACAAGCCTCGGTGGAGCAAGTGGGGGTGGGGCCCGCGCACACATGAGCGCTGGGACCACCCGCACACAACTACCCCTCACATCTTCCAGAAGTATGCACTCAGCCGAGAATCGAACTCTCACCACTCGGTGAAGAGCTCTATCGGCGACCAGTATACCAATAGACCATTTGGTCGTTGGCAACAAGCCTCTTGTTAATCCCTTGCAAGTCTAACCACCCAAGCCAAGGAATTAAGTCATCAACATTAAAAGCTTCAAAAATCTTGGAGAACTCTTAAAGGATCTCTATAAACTTGTCTTGCTCTTCATGAATGGGACTGCAACCCAAAAGCTGCTCTAAAAGTGATGTTCTTGTTGAGATTGAAGATGAACGGAGGACCAAGACTCGGCATGGTGGTAGCTGAACAGGTTGACTACGCCGAGCTTGCTCATTTGGACCAAGACTCGCATATTGTTGACTAATTAAAGAGAGAGAGAGAGAGAGAGAGAGAGAGAGAGAGGTGTTGTGAGTTTGCCTTTGTTGTTGACGTGGCAATCCCATGTGGTGAGCACAATTTTTCTGCTAACTCATATTTTTGAGCTGCCACATCATTAAAATATGACCGAAATTAACCAAGTACCCAATCGGTGAAACGGAATTAAAAATAAATCACCATTTTAATATAAATCAAAGTTTCGACCACAAACTGATAATTCACAATAGTTGGGTACCCTATGAAAAAATTTACCCCATACATTCATAAATATAATTTGCACCACCATATCTACTTATTTTTTTGACAACATTTTTTTAAGATGGCAGTTGTGATCTTTCTTAATATATATATATATATATATATAATTAGATAGATCAACTTTATCTTTATAAAATAAATTTTAAATTATTGTAAAATTATAGTGATATGTTACAAAATTATTAAAAAAACAAGGGAAGTTGTGTATTATTTGTTATTTTCATTTATTTATTTTTTAAAAAGTGGATAAACTACATGCATTAAGATAAAAATAACAAAAGTTACAACAGATCTTTCACTAACTGTAGAAACAAATACGAGCAAACACAAAACTACTCCTCCCCGCTGGTTTGATCAACCTCAAGCATGGGGTGTCCACCCACCCCTGTGACCGAGGTCCAGCAAATTCTAAGCTGCGTCTGATAGCGGAGATAGGGTCAGCGATCTTCGCTTTCACACATTCAGGAGCTGCAGAGTACCAAGATAATAACATATGAGCAGTCTTCATCAAAGCATCAAAAGGACTATGACGTTCATCAGCAAAGATAAATTATTTTTTAACCCCTCCGGAATGAGAAATTATTTTTAATCATTATAAATCATTTTTATTTATTTATATATTTTTAAAATAATATAAAAAATTAACTAAAAAATTTATGCAAATACTAAATTATTATTTATGTTGTTATTATTATTATTAATTTTTTTTATTGATGTGGAAATCAACCTCTCCTAGGATTGGAATAGATACCAATTGACCAGAGTCAAAAATGAAAATGATCATGATGACGAGGATTGCCAACATTTTTGGGAATTGAAATAATTGAAATAAATTCCAATTGATGAGTCAACAATGATAATGATATTTATAATGATAATGATAACCACAATACCAACACTCTTGACAATGGAGGTCGGTTCATTTCCTTCCTCTCCTCTCTAGTTTTTTTTTATATATATAATTTATTTTTTTCTCGTTGAAGTGATATCATCATTAAATGTTAATCATTCATATTGAAATTTAACAGCTCAGGTTCTATCACATATCCAACCAATATACATAAATATTTTTCTTCATGGCACCAAGGATGAATCTAATGTTGTGGTTAAAATTTTAATTTTAATTTTATCGTCGTATTATAATAATATTTGGGTAGAATACTTTATTTAGTCACTCTAATATAGTCAATTTATCTTTTTAATCCTTATAATATAATTTGGCATTAGGAGATCCTTCTATTTTAATATTTAAAAAGTGTAATTTCTCTTTTTAATATAATTTGTCCTTATGAGAGATTTACATTTCTCAAATGTTATAATAGAGTGATTTTCTATGGACAAATTATATTAGAAAGACAAAAATAATAAATTAACTATGTTAGAGAGACTAAATAAGGTATTTCACGTATTATTTATAAAAATTTAGAATTAAAAATAAACAAAAAAATATTATGTTGCTAAATACAAACTAATTGTTTTAGATCTCTAGTCATATATAAATCTAGAGTGTGGGTTTAAAATTTTAATTACTTTTAATTTTGTCAATTTATTGTAATATTATGTATATATAAAAATAGTTTATAAAAATTGTGGAGTTATAATTAAAGAAATTAAAAATTTATGTGGTAAAATACAAACTAATTGTTGAAAATCTTGTCATATATAAACCGTCATTAGAGTTTAGTTGTGATAAAAAGTAATGCATGACCTATTGCAACTTTTTTTTATCAACAAATTCTTCAAAATCACATGTAAAGCAATTATAAATCATTTTTTTTTCCATCATGGTTGACAACAAAAATATTTTGCAACATTTTCAAAACATAAAGTCTGGTAGGTGCAATTATAAACCTTTTATTACATTTTTTTAAATTCTTTCTTTGTAATTTTGTCATTATAAACAAAAATAATAATAATATTTTAAAGTTTTACCCCACTAAAATAAATTCTTGAATGTGCTATTACATATCACTTTTTACTCATATTTTGATTTTTGAATAATAGTAATAATAATAATAATAATAAAATTCAGATTTTTTTAAATTATTTAAGTTAGTTTTCAATTATAAACATGTATAAATAGGGTTGCAAATGACCTAAACACTTAGTGAGTCACTCAAAAACTCATTTATTAAACACAAGAGCGGAGCTTGAGTCTAATTTTTGAGCTTAAATAGTTATTTGAACCTCGTACCATTCAACTCATGAAGGCTTATGTACAGACTTATATAGGAGATTCGTGAGCTTTACACTATTTGGCTTGTATTGAAGTATTGTAGTAAAAATTATTTTTAAAATTAATTTTAAATTTTATTTTAACTTACATTGAATAAATTTATTATCATATTGATTTTATTTCAAGTTCAAACTTAACATACTTAACAAGCCCATTAAATGAGTCAATCTCGTGCTCGAGCTTTCCTTATTTTGAGCTCAAATGCAAGCTTGAGCTTAACACATTTGACACAAACTCGAACTCAGCTTATTTTTATTATAAAATTATGAGAGGATTTTAAAAATGAAAAGATACTAATGTAATAAACACCACTTGTAATACTACTGATGAGAGCTTATCATTTATAATTTCATTAATTAATGAATGATTATTTTATTTTATTTGAAAAGATGTTTCATTAATAAAATTGTGTCTCATTAGTAAAGGGGTGCATCTATTTAATAAAGTGGTGTGTCTCATTAATAAAATAATGTGTCTTTTTATTGAAGTGGTATATTGAAGTGATGCGTCTTTTCAAATGACACTCATTATTGAACTGGTGTGTGTCTTTACTAAATACCACTTTATTCCTATAAAAATAATCTCCTACCATCATTCAAGTTAATTGAATGAAAAACAAACTCTTCACAAGTTAATTTGCTTTGTTCTTTGAGTACATAAAAGATGGAAGCAAACTTTCACTTTGTAAAAGCCATTGTTCTCTTTGCTTGAGTTTGGAAGTGCAAACCATACTCAATGGTTTTCATTGTATCCTAAAGAAAATTCATCATTCAATCCATTTTGCATCAAATGTTTGAAATTAGGTGGAGGCGTTATTCAATCCATTTTGTATCCAAGGTTTGATATTAGGTGGAGGCGAATTATGACTAAAGGAAAGTGTTTCCCATGCCTTGAAAACTTGTGCACTATTTTCTTTCTAATCTCTTCCTCTCTGTTCCTCAAAGAACTATTCCCACCAATAATTTTTATTATAAACAAATATTTTTTAAGTTAAATCAACCTTAAACTTAATATTATCAACTCAAGCAGAGTTGAAATTTAGAAATTCAAGCTCAAATTGAACTTGAGTTGGACAACCAATTCTATCTAGCCGAGTTGGAGTTTAGAAGTTCAAGCTTGAATTGAACTCGAGTTTGACAGCCAATTCTATTTAGCCATGCTCATTGCTTCAAAACTTGAATGTCCATTATCAACTGTTGGATCTCCATCCAACAACTAATATTGATAAATAATAGTTATCATATACAGTAATTACTGTTTGAAACAGTATAATAAAGAGTAATATTGTTCATTAATGTCGGTCGTTGGATCATAATTTAACGGCTGATAATTGAACATCCATAGATTTTTTATTTATAAACGTCCATTGAGGAAGTAAATCCATATATATACATATATATATATATATATATATATCCCTATGTATATATATATATAACTCATATACTAAAAAACAAATAATGATATTTAAAGCTAATAATTATTAATTATTCATTTTTACATATTTAAGGAAAAACAAAAAAAAAAGTGCCACCACATGAAGCGGGCCATGCCAGACCATGCCCACTGAAAACATGTCTTGTAGTTGTACTTTGGTCAGAACACTCAAAATAAAAGCTTTTGTCGGTACTCTTCAAGTCGGCACAAGATTAATAAATATAGAGGTGGAAATAATAGGAAACCATTACTATTGCAGGGATGACAAAATGTTTAAATTATTTGTTGCCGTTTTTATCTTAGTGATGATGTTTATATTACAAAAAGGTTTTCAAATTTCAAATATATATTCTTTTGGAAGAAGGAGCAACCGAGCAAAGCTCAAAACCAAAACTAAAAAGAAAAATGTCTTCTAGCGCACAAGTCTTCAAGCCAGTGGGGACGATCGAGCCCTTGAAAGAATAATGAGAGATGAGTGCTAGTTCTGCCGAAGTTTGCCAACGCATCCGCAATTTCATTATCCTCCCTAGGAATAGTTTCGATGAAAAGATGGGGGAAGGAGCCCAGATTCTTCTTAAGCATGAGGTATTCCTCTTTGATATGTCAAGCAGTACAAATGTTGAAATTCTTGAGAAGCTGAGCAACACCAGCACAGTCACAATAGAGGGAAGAAGGAAGCCATCCATTCGTTGTACAAAGCTGCAGAGTAAGGTTGATGGCAGCGAACTTGGCCATGATGGGGGAGGAGGCGACAACAACATTGGCACCTGCAAGCAAAATGCAGTTCAAATTAGATATGATTATAAACCCCAGGCCCGCAACTTGGGATTCCAAAACCACGAAGCATCAGTGAAGATAGCTATGGATTTGTTCAAATGAAAAGTTCTGGGTAACTCCCTGATTATGGATGTTGAAAGATTATTGCACAGATTCCAGGCACTTTTGTTTTAAACATTAATTATAGGAAAACAAAATTACAAAAATTTTAAATTTAACTTTAAAATATTAATTTAGATTAACTTTAATATTGATTTTTAATTAGATTTAAATCTTTACAATTAAAATACTGTGCTAAATACTTATTTTCAAAATATTATGTTAATTTTAATGAGTATTTTAGATTTTAGTTTATTTCTATATTATATTATATATATATATATATATATTAGCATGAAAGTCAAAATTGTATAGAGTTAAACCAAAGACTTTTAGTCTATTGATACTAAATTCTTGTGTATGATATTTTTATTGTGATATTATAAAAAAAATGGTGGTTCGAGATTTTTCAAACAAATTAATTTTATCTAACAGTGGGGTGTAGCTTCACCTCTGCTAATAATTAATAATTATGTAATTAATACGACATTCGTAATAAAAGTTAATTAATTATTGAGGGAGTTGGGGCCTTCTCTCTGGACTTTTGAACAACAATCCAAAACGTGCAGAGTTTAATATTAAAGTTTTGAAGACGAATCATTTGCCTGAACTCATGGCCAAGATATGTATACATTTCATAATAACACAAGAAGGCAAAACTTTGATGGGGACCATGCCATTGATATGCTTATAAAGAGAAAACACACCATAAGGATGCACTAGTTTACTCGTATACGCATGATTCATTTGTTTTCCAATAATTTGAAACTTAACATCAATATTTACCAAGAATGTACTTAATATATATATATATTGATAATGATGGAATGGGGACAAATCAAAATCACTTGTGTTTCGAAACATAAATGATATACTATATATTCTTACCATGTGTGACAGGGATTCTATTGTCGGTCTTCTTCGTTTATATGTAAGGAATTTGGAATCAATAAGCCAAGAGGTAGTTGGGAAATATTTTATATTTTACATAATTTTTAAACCATTTTTTTTTTTATGAATTTAATCGTATTTGTTATGTTTATAGTAAGATGGTTTTAAATTTTTTTATATTTTTATAAAAAAATATACATTAATTGAACAAGGAGTGATGAAGAAACATTCAAAAATTATTACAATAATCTAGCATTTACAGTTAAAAAAGTGAGTATAGTTGAGACAAAATAAAAAAAAAATTGTATAAAGATGATTTATTATCGTTGTAAAAAATAAATAAATAATAAAAAAAACAAACCAAAAAGGAAAAATCCACAACCACTTAAAATTACTTTTTCAAAATCAAATACTTATTAATTATGCATTCAAAACCAGGCCATATCTAATAATTCAAAGAATTAATTCAAAACATTAAAGGCCAGCTAATGTGAAATTTAGAATTTACAAGATATTTGTTTTTGAATAATAGGACAAGACATCGTTTTTATATAAATATAAAGCAATACCAAAGCAATCCTGGAGCAGGATGTCACGATATATCAGCGATGATGAGAATAATATAAAAAATCCCGGACAGAGCGAGTATATGAGCAATCGCGATGAGCAGATCTGTCGAGAGAGGGATTTGAACCCATGACCTCCCACTTATATTTGGTGTCATACTATTGGGTTATCCAATGATTGACTTTACAAGATATTTGTTGAAAAAAAGTTTAAGTGGTACATATATATATATATATATATATATGTTCTTTAAGTATAGCAAATTGAACCACATAGAGAAAGAGAAAGAGGACATAGAGGAAAAGAGAGATGGGAGAGGACATAGAGAAGCCAGAGAAAGTGGAAGCACTAAACATTGATTCAAAGAAAGTGAACCATGATTATGTCAAGCCTTCTGCTCATGCTGTTGATAAAGGTCTTCTTCTTCTCTTCTTTTTCTTCTTCTTCTTCTTCTTTAATTTAATTTTTTATAGTTGTTTGTGCTGTTATTTTTCTTCTTTCCTTTTCTTTTATAGTTGATTTCTCTCTAAAAAAAATTGATTTCATTTCATCTTTTCCATTTTCTTGAGCTTTTACTGTCATTTCTTTCAATATTTCTCAATCTAGAGTCTAGACACATTCAAATGCTTTTGAAGAATTCATTAATTACACATTGAAATTTCCCATGTCTCACTTCACTACTTGTTTTAATTCCTGCAAAATAAAGATTAAAACTAATAAAACAGATATTATTTTTAAATTATTGTAAAAATGAATATTTGTAGTATATATGACTGTCAGCATTAATTTCTATCCTAGAATATTATATAATATAATTTAATATGATATAATATATCTTCAAATAGAAAGGCGTGATGATTTGAGAGGGAGAAAAAGATGTGATGAGTGAGTGGCTGCATTTTCTTTTTGCATTAAAGTAGCTCAACTACCAGAGGTAGTAGTAGCAGGAGAATAGTATGATTATACATGAGCGGTTTTACATAAATGCCCTTTGAAACCTGAAATTTATATACATGTACACCCATAGAACTTCTTGTTTAGTGCTTGCTCATGAAATTTTAAAATTTTTTGGATGTATACTGTTGTTTGTCTAATTAAGTAGGAGTAGATATTATTATAAATAATAATAATAATAAATAATGAATGAATAAATTGTAAATGTATATATGCATTAAAAATTTTGAAATTTCATATATAATTAATTTGTGCTGATTATATATATTTTTTTGTTCCTTTTACATTTTTTTTTTGTATTTTGAAACATAATTTTTTATGAGATACATTTATATCTTGAAAATATATTGATTATATTTTTTACAATCTTCGACGACAGAGACTAAGGGTCTGAATCTTCTACGATGCGTCGCGTGGCTTATTCATATTTGTTAAAAAAAATTACAATTAAAAATAAATTGGATAGAATAAAAATGTCAATATTTCAATGAGAGGTAATTTTTTAATATAAAGTAATTTAATAATTAATGTAATAGTTTGTGATAACTTAGTAAAAAGACTATATATAAAAATCTTTAACTTTTAAAGCATATATATATATGTGTGTGTGATGCATGATCTCATAAAGTAAGATTATTCTTTGATTTGTCTTCTAGAAAAATGTTCACTTTGACGGTTAGATTAGATAGATTTATTTATTTTTGTTTTTTCAACTGAAGTGGCTAGAGTCGAACCATGATAATGTTAAGTATGTTAGTCATATCAACTGCAACATTACTCTTAAGATAAAACTAAATAAATATTTTTTATATAAATATCTCAGATTAATAAAAACCGAATAAGAGTGTTTTTAAATTATCCGTAAAACATGTATTTGTATAATCAATAATCACTTGAGCTTTGGTATCATTTATTGATGAAGTAAATTGCAAATAGCTCATATGCATATGGTATCCTTGTTAGTTTTGAAATATTAATGGATCAATAAACTTTGATTTTTGTTTGTGGGAAAATAATCTTCCATTATATGCATATAATTTTTATTTTATTTCTCTTTTTCTCTCAATGAAAAGATTCATGGCAACAAGTTGGAGTGATGCTTGTGACAAGCTTCAATTGTGCCTATGTACTTAGTTTCTCAAATCTCATGTTGGTTCCATTGGGTTGGGCTTGGGGCATCAGTTGCTTAATTATGGTCGGAGCTTTCGCTTTCTATGCTAATTGGCTTCTTGCTGACTTCCACATCATCGATGATTGCCGTTTTATTCGGTATCGAGACCTCATGGGCTACGTTTTTGGTATTCATCTCTTCTATTTTTCTCTATATAAAATAGTTCACATTTTATTTTATTTTTTAACTTATTTATTTATCAACTGGTGTTATACTCAATCACATCAAACAATATTTATAAGAAACTAATAGTTTGGGGGGAAAATTCAATGAGATATTTACTAATATGTATTGTTAAAAATGATATGTAATTATATATGTTTTAAAAAATGTTTCTCATTTACATAGAAATGATTCCAAAATTCATTAGATTTTATTATTCATTTAATTATATATATATATATATATTGATAAATCATATCTTGCTTTGAATTTAGGAAGGAGACTTTATTACACAACATGGATATTGCAGTTCTTAACCTTGCTTCTTGGAAACATGGGCTTCATCCTTCTTGGTGGAAAAGCACTCAAGGTTTCTTCTTTTTCTCTTTATTTCGGGTAAATTTTTAAGTAAGTCATTCAAAAGCTTTGGGCACCGTTTTGACTTTGATCAGTCAGACGATCGATTTCATCGATTTGATCAGTTCGACTTTAATTTTATTTCAATAGGTAATAAAATTAAAGGGTTTCGCCCCCAATGAATGATGTAGTTATGTTTTCGATGAGCGTGAACTCCAAATGAGACTTAATAACGTGTGTCATGGGAGGGACTAGTTCGGATTTTTAAGCAGCCACGTAATCGATTAGGAGTTGAAATCCGCATTTATGCTTCGTTGAAATCGAAATTAAAGTTGAGGTAAACGAATTGATACAAATTGAGTCGGTCATCAAAGTGTCGAAAAATAAACCAAAGTTTAGTGATATAGTAAAAAAATTTACCCCTTTATTTCATTTTTTAAAAAAAATATTTCAATAATATTTTTTTATTCTTATGTCAAAATGATATACAATGTAATTATTTGTATTAAAAAAAATTTTACTGACTCAAAGAATAGCCATATTTCGAATTTTAAATTAAGATTATTATTCATACAGATTATCAATCCAACGCCATTTGCACCAAAATTTTCGTATTCAAGATTTTGATTAACAATTAGTAATCATTCAAAGTATTGATTTGATACAAATAAAATAAACCCATTGTAAATATTAAAGAAGAATTAAAAGCCGGAAAACATTTTTGCATGTTTTACATTAAGGTTGATATTTGAATTTCAAATGCAGGAAATAAACTTAGAATTCAATAGCACATCAATGAGGCTCCAAGTGTTCATTGTGATAACAGGATTTGTGTACTTTTTATTTGCTTACTTAGTCCCAACCATGTCTGCCATGAGAAATTGGCTTGCACCCTCTGCAATTTTCACCATCACTTTTGAAGTCACACTCCTTGCAATCTTACTCAAAGATGGTATGCATTATCTTTCTTTTTTTAAAAAAATAAAAATAAAAAGCTTTATTTTTATTTATGCTTTAAATTTAGATGTTCATGTTGTGTAATTATATAGCTATTAAATATTTGAGAAGATAAATGAACATTGTTATGAAGGGAAAAGAAGTGAAAGAGAGAAGGATTACAACATCCATGGAAGTAAAACGGACAAAATTTTTAATGCATTTGGTGCAATTGCTGCTATTCTAGTTTGCAACACTTCTGGCCTCCTCCCTGAAATTCAGGTTAGAATTGTTATTAATTAATTTGTTTTTAAATTTTAATGTGGCAAATATAGAAATTTCAAAAAATGATAAATCATGAGTATGCTTAAGTAGAGAATATAACCATTTTGATACAAAAAATAAAAGCTAGTTCCTTAAAGAAATTTTAAAAAGAGCTAAAAAAACTTTTTAGAGGACAAGCAAAAAAAATGAATGAGGCAAATATTTTTTTATAAATATTTTGATAAAATTTTATTTTTTAAAATAGCATTTATATATTATTTTTAGGAAATCAAGTTGTCAAACAATAAATTTTACAAAAAAAAATTGTTGCTATATAACTAATTTATTAAATGTCAAAAGGCTAAACAATAAAATTTTATAAATATGTTTGTATAAAACTATAATATTTTTAGACTATATATACTAATTTATATAAAAAAAACAACTCATCAAATAATAGACTTTTGTTAAAAAAAAAACCTATATAAATCAATTTGTAAAATATTAAAAAGCCAAATAATGAAATTTCGCAAATATTTTTTTCTAAAAATATTGGTTTTTATATTATATGCATTAATTTGATACATATATATACATTATATATATATATAATTTTTTTTTTTTTAAAAAGTAGGGGGGCCATTGTCCTCCTTCGCCCACTCCTAGCTCTGCCCCTGATTTGAACTAATTTAACTCCTTTGATATGGATTAAGACTTGTTATTATGGAATAAGCTAGAATAGAAAGGAGAATAAAATTTTTAATAAAAAAATAAGTGTCAAATACTCAAAATTTTGTATTTTAACTAGCTTATTCTTTTTATAATTTATTTATTTATTTTTGTTAGGGTGTGCGTGAGGAGTAGATAAAATGAATTTTTAACTTAGAAATAGACCTAGAATCTAAAAGAGAGTATACGTAGTAATTGTGAGAATTGAATTCATTGATATTCCTAATGCCGTGTAAATCAAATTCTATCATACATACAGTCGTACTCAATTAAATAGAATTGTTTGATGTTAAAGAAACTTTTCTATAATCTTGTACATGAAGAGTTATTTATCGATTTGGCCTAATAATTAATAATTTGATTTTTTTTAGTTTTATATAGAAATAACACTCTGTAATTAGTTCTATTCAAAAAAAATATATATAGGCTCAGGTGCAATATATGCTTAAACTGACATTATTTTAAAATAAATTAATTTCTTACTCAATTTATCAAAGCACCTTATTTTGGTATAAACTAATACTAATCATGTGTTATATCTCAATCTTAAGCTGCCTTTTTGTCTTTTTGAACCCCACACTTCACTTAATTAATAATAAAGTTATCTCTAAACCAATAAAAGATTTTAAACTAATTTATTTATTTGTCGGTGTTTATGCAGTCAACACTGAGAAAACCAGCAGTAGTGAATATGAGAAAAGCACTTATAATGCAATTCACAATTGGTCTAGCAATATATTATGGTGTGAGTATTGTTGGTTATTGGGCATATGGTTCATCAGTTTCAGCCTACATTCCAAGTGAATTAAGTGGACCAAAATGGGCTAAAGTGCTTATCAACTCTTTTGCTTTTCTACAAAGCATTGTTTCTCAACATGTAAGTTTAATGCTATTTAGTTCTTATTTTACTGTTCTTTTTTTTAAACATATACCTCCTTAAAAAATTTCAATTTTATGAAAAAAAAATCCCCTAGCTTTTTGTAATTGTATACGGCTATTTGGTATTTTCACTAATGTGCATGACTAAATGGATTAAAAAGAGGTGATTTATTCTAAAAAACTGTTGCTATTTTTTTTTTTAATTTTTTTTGCTTTCTTTGTTTTTGTTAGACTTTTATCTAAATATTTATTGTATCATTGAACTTCTTTACTTTTTCAATTTGATTCTCTTTCTTTTTCTCTTGAAAACATATCTTTTTAATCTTAATGTTAACTTGAGTTTAATGCATATATTTCATAACTTTACTTAAAGATAACATATGTTTAATTATTTGTTAAGGACTCAAAATATATATATATATATATATATATTTGAAAACTAACAATGATGTTAGGGAGTTTTATATACTTATGAAAAAAATCAAAAGATTTCAAGTATATGAACAAAAATCTATATACTAATCATGTATAGTTCACTAATCTCAAAGTGATATGTTTATCTATTTATTAATCATCAGTAATAAACTAGTGATTTTTCATTTTTTATGCATGAATTTAGATGTTCTGTGCACCAATTCATGAAGCCCTCGACACAAAATACTTGAGATTGGATGAGAAAATGTTCTCCAAAAACAACTTTCTTCGTCGATTTATTCTCAGATCTATCATTTTTGGTATCAATACATTTATCACAGCCTTGTTTCCATTTATGGGGGACTTTGTAAACCTTTTTGGATCATTCACTCTATTCCCACTAACCTTTGTATTCCCAAGTATGATTTTTCTCAAGGTACATTTTCTTAACTCTTTGTTCTTCATCAAGTTTGCAAGAGCTTAAATTAAAGTTATGTTTGCACTAAGC
Source organism: Dioscorea cayenensis subsp. rotundata (assembly GCF_009730915.1). Classification (NCBI taxonomy): domain Eukaryota; kingdom Viridiplantae; phylum Streptophyta; class Magnoliopsida; order Dioscoreales; family Dioscoreaceae; genus Dioscorea; species Dioscorea cayenensis. Next base: position 19,023,760 of record NC_052484.1, on the reverse strand, counting down.
TTGATCATGATTTGTAATTACAGGTTAAAGGAAAAAGTTCCAATGGAGTTGAAAAGGCATGGCATTGGATCAATATCATAGTTTTCTCTTTTCTTTCAATTATAACAACCGCTTCAGCTATTCGAATAATCGTAAATAATGCGAGGATTTACTACTTTTTTGCTGACACTTGATGCTTGAAGATTTCTTATACAATAGTAAGAAAATAAATCATGTTGGAGATGTTATTTTATGTTAATATGATTTTTTAGACGAATACTAGAGTATTTCCTTTACAAATGCAAAAGAGTATGGGAAAAAATTTGTAAAAATTAGTGACTTGAGTTATGTTCAACAATGGACTATTCACTTTTTGTTTTTTATGCATTAATTTAGATGTTTTGTGCACCAATTCATGAAGCATTTGACCCAGAATTATTGAGGTTGGATGAAAAAATGTTCTCCAAAGACAATCTTGTTTGTCGATTTATTCTTCGATTTATCATTTTCGGTATCAATACATTTATCATAGTTTTGTTTCCATCAATGGTGGATTTTATAAACTGTTTTGGATCAATCATTTTATGCTTATTAACCTTTGTATTCCCAAGCTTAATTTTTCTTTGGGGTACATTTTTGTAATTCTTTTGTTCTTCATCAAATTTGCTAGTCCAAAGCAAAGTTATGTTTGGACTGTTTTACTAATTAAAGTTTGATATTGATTTATAATTATAGGTTAAAGGGGAAGGTTCTAATATTGTTGAAAAAAACATGCCATCATAGTTTTTTTCATTTACTTCATTTGTAACTTCTTCGGCTATCCAAGTCTTGCAAATAATGCAAGGATTTACCAAAAAAATGGTGACACTTGATGCTTCAAGATTTTTTATACAATGGAAAAGAAATATATCATGTAATTTCGGAGATTGCTTTTTTTTTATTATTATTATTTTATATTAATATTATTCTTTAGAGAAATATGAGAGTTATTTTCTTCACAAATCATAGGAGTCTTGAAAATAATTATAAAAATTAGTGATTTGAGTCATGTTTCTTGATTCATTTTAAACAAATGGACTGTTGGTGCATGATTTGAATATTTTAAGCCAAATAAAAAAAATTGGAAGTATGTGGTGATATATAGATACATCACCACAAATGTCACCTAATGACTGATCTAATTGTAGCATAAAAAAATTACAAATCCTTGACATGTGGGGAGTAGTATCTACAAAATTAGAAATATAAAAAGGGAAAAGAAAATCATACCAAAATAGATACAAAAGATATTGAATTTATGTGATTCGACAATCTTCCTTTGTAAATTATAACTAAAATTTTATTATACTATTTAAATATAAAACAATTATACATAAAAAAAATCTTAGGCATGTTATTTTCTTAGTTTATACGGTTGTTTTTAATAAATTAGTGATTTATTTATTTATCTTTTTTAAATCCTAGACTTCCAAAACTCTAATACTCATTCCAATAAATTATTTTATGATAAATTTAGTGGTATAGTGAAAATTAAATGACCAAGTTCGTGTGATTAATCTAAATAATAGTTCAGTTGCTTCAATAAGTAATATTGAATTAAAATTTTTGTATAAAAAAAAATACTCATCAGGATAAATCTATTCTTTAAAAGGCTCCAATGCCAGATCCAAGAAACTGATTGGTCAAAAATAAAAATAAAAATTGATTAATTCTCCACAATTACACACATGTGAACAAGTGTGTATGGATTATTTGTTTTCCATCCATTTGAGTTTCTTTCTAGCATTTTCTTTTGCCAGCATTGACTTTGACCATGGACACCAAGAGACTGAGGACCCCACCAAATACATTACTTGCTTGGCATCTTATCTCTATCTTCCTCATTCTGAAGAAACATGGACATGAATATGGTTTCAATTATTTCTCCACTGATCATGGCCTGTGCCAATCTTTTGCTGCAACAACCTTCTTTTGTCACTTCTCTTCCATTCCCACCCACCACTCCCTTGGACAAACCAGGTTTCATTAGCCCTTCACCTACTCTTCTTCTCTTTCAATCAAATTCAATCAAATTGATGTTTTTCTGATGAATTTTTTGCTAGCAGTGAACATAAAACTTGTTTAATTTGCTTAAAATAATATCTGTTTTTAACTTTTTCTGATAGTTTTTAGTGGATTGTTCTTACTGTCCACTCTCTCTTTTGGATATGTTCGTAGGAACTTTCTAATATATATCTGAATAATTTCTTTCCACTGAGCAGTAGAGAGTGTATGTTTGAATTTGTTAGAGCTTGAGAGAATCTGAATTTCAGTATTTTCTCTGATGATCCTCTGAAAAATAACTGATTAAGCAGCAAATTGTTAGATAAACAAATTGAATTCAATAAAAAATTTTGTGCTTATTGAAGAATTGTGTTTTTTCTCTTTGGAATTTCTGTTGGAGTTTCATTGACTACTTTAGTTTACTGAAACAGCCTACTATCTGCAATGAAAAGTTGTACTGTATTACAAATAACATTTCCAATAAGTTGTGATTATTTTTATCATTTTTACAACAGCAGTTAATTTATTGTTTTTGTTCAACCTCTAGAACTATTATTTTTTTCAACAGTTATAAAATGATATTTCAAAACAAAAACATGATATTAATAAAATTTTTTTTGCCTGCATATTTTTGAAAATTCACCTAATTATGTGCAAAGCCTCAATAAAACTAAATACTATGTATATCTATTAAAATTCAATTTATTTACTTATATATCTTTGTACCTCATATGCATTATTGAATTATATTATTACATATTAAATTACCAAAACAACTTTGCCCATATACCTCTAAAAATTTCTAATGATCACTAAATTAATATTTTTGTATATATATCCCTAAAAAGTTGAACTCATTTATTCGTTACCTCTAAATCCTAAAATTTAAGTTAATATTTATTTATATATAACCCTATAGAAATTTAAGATTGTAAGGATAGTTTGGGAATTTAAAATTTTTTATTTTTATTATTTTATAATATTATTTAAGAGTGTATTGGGAGAAGGGTATGTATATCTAAACAAATCAAATTTTAACATTTATGACATTTAGTTTTATTGAGGAGTATAAACACAATTAGGCAAAATTTCAAGGGTGCACAGGCAAAGAAACCCTTAAATAATATTTGATATTTTTAGATTTCAAAACGTCCATCATATTCAACTATTTTTTAAACTTAAATCAAAAGATGAAGTCACCTTAAACACAAATTTTTTTTATTATTATGCCTCAACCACAGCTGCTATTGCTGTGGTGGCCAATCAATATATTTAAAAAACACTACAAGAGAATTGCATTTTACAAACATCATTTTCTGTTTTTAATCCGTTGCTAACTCACTTTAGCAACGGATTAGAATCAGAATTTTTCAATGTTAATTTTTTACCAATAAAATAGCATTCCATTTCCGAAATTTACAATGGATTTGTAACGGAATAAATTTCATTTCCAAATTTTGAAAATCGTAACGGAAATTATTCTTTCTCAAAATCAATACTGAATTATGCAACAGAATTTATTTCTTTACGGATTTGAAATGGATCTGGGATGTTTTAAATTTGTTTTTTAATTAGAAACAAAAAAATATTCCGATGCAAATTCGTAGCTAAAATTAAAAATATATATATATATATATAATTATATTTTTAAAACATATTAATATATTTCTAATCAGTTGCTAAAACCCTAATTAACAAAATAAAATAAAATATTATATTTATTTATATAATTGATATATACAATGTCTATTATAACAAATTAAATTTTCCAACTAATAAAGCTAACAAATATTGATTTTATTAATGCATATAGAAAATAAATATCCAAAAACAAAGTTTAACAAAAGAGACACGCTAACAAATAACTAATAAACTACAACTCATCTAGATGGTCAATATCATGATAATCATTAACTGGCTGTGAGTCCAGAGTGAATTGTGAGCGCTGAAGGATTTTAGCCTCTAGCTCCATCATCATATTCTGCATCCGACCCATTATCAATTCACGATACTAATCTCTCACCTCTCTCATTTCGTGTGGACTCTGTTAAAACCCCTTGTTATTATCCTTCATCTCGTGGAGATTCTGCTGAAACCCCTTGTTATCAACTTTCATCTCTCCATCCTTTTGATAAAAAATTCAATGAAACCTTAACTTAATTAACATGTAAAAAATATAAAAAAAAATGTTTCAATATATTAATATGTATATTTCACTAAATGCAAATCACTTCACTAGTGATTTATTTTTTTACTTCTCCACATATTCATCCAATAAGACAAAATAAAATGGTGTATCCTTAGTTAGCTTATAATATGATAGAATGCATATATATACATTGTAAGCCACAAAAAAAAAATTACTAAAAACTGAGAATTTTAACTAAGAATTGAGAGATCCAGATGATGTCAACCATTTTAGAAAACAAGTAAATTTTATACTAACTATTTTTTGCTTTTAAAAGATAATAAGTAAAAATTTACATAATATATACTCTTAGATATTATTAGGATCTTTTTTATATTGAAATATTTTTTTTACATGAATTACTATTTATTTTCAATTACTTATGACACTTTTCATGTAATTCATTGACATAAATTTTTGTTTGACTTCAATAAATAATAATAGTCAAAAAATGATAAATAAAAGACAAAAAACCATATTATTGTCACTGCTCAATTTTACCCGTGGCGTAAACGCGGGTCTCTACACTGGTATATATTTAAAGCTAATCATTTCATTTATTTATTTTTCCAGAGATTAAAAAAAGAAAGTGCCACCGTCCATCACGGACTTGAGGTGGGCCATATCAGGCTCGGCCCACTGTAAACATGTCTTGTTGTTTAGTCAGAACACTCAAAATAAAAGCTTTTGTTGGTATTCTTCAAGTCGGCACAAGATTAATAAATTAATAAGATTAAGAGGTGGGAAATTGGGAAAAAAGGAAACCAATATAATTGCAGGGATGACAAAATAATTATGTTTTGGCTTATTATATTGGTAAAAATTAATTGTAGAAAAAAATGGACCTAAAGCAAAAGTTAAAATTTAAATTTAGCTATAAAACATTAATTTAGATTAACTTTAATATTGATTTTAAATTAGATTTAAATCTTTATCCTAAAAATACTTATCATTAATATATTATGTTAAATTGTTAATCTTATTTATTTATTTATTTTGAGGAAATGTTAATTTTAATTAGTATGTTAGATATTGTTTTTTTAATTTTATATATATATATATATATATATATAAATTAATATGATGGTCAAACGAGTAGTCTAGTGGGGGGAGACCGAAATTATAAGGTAGGAGTGAATTGCAAAATAAAAAAATTGATTAATAAAATTTTATAATTTTTTAAATTTATTTATATGTTAATTTATAGTTTAGTTTATAAAAATTAGATGTCAAACAATAATTTTTGACAAATTTTTTGTCAAAAATATAATTTTATATATTATATAAACTAATTTGTAAAAAAACTAAAGCATAGATTTTTGAAAAAAAATTACTATATAAAATTATTTATAAAATATCAATAGATAAAATAATAAATTTTTATAAATACCTTTTAAAAAATTATTATGTTTTAGATGATAGGTATTAATTTGTAAAAAAAATTAATAAAATAAAATTAAAGAATCCTAAAGAAAAAATAGGATATTTTGAAAAAATAAAAATAAAAAACCTACACACACAAAGAATATATATATATATATATATATATATATATATATATATATATATATATATATATATATATATATATATATATATATATAAATTTAACACCATTTCATTACCATCCACTATATTTTTGATTTTTTAAAACAAATTAATTTTATATGATTGAGAATTTTGTTTTTTTGAAAAAAGCAATAAGTGAGTACATCACACAAAAAATTTATTTTTAATGCTAATAACCACTTAAAAGTTAAAACGAGTTGTTTTAGTGTGAAAAATATCTTCACCTTTACTATTAATTATATAATTAATGCGACATTCATAATAAAAGTTAATTAATTATTGAGGGAGTTGGGCCCTTCTCTCTTATCTCTAGACTTCCGAACAGACATGCCAAACGTGCAGGATTTAATATAATTTTTGAAGACGAATCATTGCTTGAACACATGGCCAAGATATGTAGACATTTCATGATAACACAAGAAGGCAAAACTTTCATGGGGACCATGCCTTTTTATATGCAGATAAATTATAAGGAACACAGCATAAGGAACTTTATCAACAGCGCCAAACTAACAGTGTGGATGAGATCAAACAGCATCTTCAATGTGGGCCCCACAAATTTTTTAATTATTTTATTAATTATGCATGGATGGCAGTTACATAATTTTTTTTTATTTTTTTATTTAGGTTTCAAAACCCTAGCCACCGCCTCTTTGTTTCTCTCGTTATGGATCTTTGTTTGGATCAAGGAAGAAGGAGAGATCTAGTTTTTTTTTTTCCCCTTTTCTCCTCTTTTTCTTTTGATTTGGTGTGTGGTGCCGGCGGCGAGGACGGGGATAAGTCTCTCCGTAGGGTTTTGTCTCTTACGTTGTGAGGTTCAATCGAAGAAATATCGTAGGATTTTGGGGGTTTTTGAGCGATTGACAAGTAAGTAAACCACCTATAAATATTAATATATGATGTATTTGTGACACTTGTTAAATTGTTTTTGTTAAATTATTTCTTCTATTATTTGGTCACTTGGCTATCTTATTAGTAAATTATTATTTTTTTCTAACATTGATTTCAGACTTATTTTTGTTTAATTCTCAGTATTATTCTATTTTTTTTTGAATTTGTTTAAAAATGTGAAAAATTCCTAGATTGTTTGATGATTCAGTATTGGGTAAATTCTATATATTATGTTTCAGTAGGTTATTTCTTTTGAATTCCAAGTTATTTGTATGTATATGTGTGTGTGTATATATATATATTAACTTTGGCTATTTATTTATTGTTTTGTTAAGTGTGTTATTGTTGATATAATTGGTTTAATTTTTGTAAGAAAAATGGGATCACCAGTATTTTTGTGTGGACAATGATTTTGGACCCAACATATTTTGTTATAGAAATTCGTAGTCCCCAATTAACTGTGCAATAACCCTGTCACTGGGGGTTAAACACTAACCGTGTCGACATGTACTTCTGACATAGAAACTACAGTTTCGCACCGTTCCGTCGGTGAAGAATAACGGCTTCTGATATTCTGGCTCGGGTCACCGCGGGTAAACCTATGAGTTCTGAAATCTGACTCGGGTCACCGAGTTTAAATAAATGAGCTATGATATTTTGTTTTGGCTTTAGTTGTTTGGGGGACATATATGCTTGTTATTTTGGTAAACTAAATCTGTTATGATCTAATTCTGATTTCTGCATTTCACTTTGATATTTATTTCGCTTTGTTACATTTTGTACACTTTTAGAAACTATTGAACATTTTTGTGATCTCAATATTTTTAGTGGTTGCTTACTGGGCTCCCAAGCTCATTAAGTTGTTTTCTTTCCCTTTCAGATCAGGAGTAGGGCTTGTAATACGTACCATTTTTTTTGTGTGGGCCTAAGTTTTGATTGAATTAGTTGTTTTGTTTTATTGTAAACACTCAGTCTAATTCTTTATTCTGTTTGGATCAGGTTTTGAGCCCTTGTATGTCTACTTGCTTTCGGCCTTGTAGGTGTGCGGCCGTTTGTCAGTGCACTGGGCCTGGCGAGCTAGGTTCGGGGTGTGACATTCAAATTCTGGACAACCCCCCAATAAATGTGATTCATGGACCAAAATTGTTGCTGCTCTAGCCGGTCAAGGGATTAAAGCAACTCAACTCTCTCTATCAAAAATGGAAAAGCCAAAATGGCTTAGGCCATCTCCAACCCACAACCCCATATTTCAACCCCAAATCCCAAATTTGGTTTCACTACAATAAATTATACTCCAACCACAAACCCCAAATCTAATCCAAAAAAAAAGATATTCTTTTACACATCTCATTTTTTAAGAATATTCGGAATTAGTATATTGCTCCCACAATATTGATATGTTGTTTTAATATAATTTATTTTTTGCATTGCATTAGTTTTTATTAAAGTTATTTAATAGCTCGGTTTATTATCGGTGAATGTTTATGAATTATTATCTATTTTAATATTAATGTATTTTGTTATAAATTCATAGTGCATGTCTCTTTCATTGTTTTTAGTATATTTTAACTATTTTAGTTTAATAAATTTATCATTAATTAATTTAATTAAGAATTTTATTATTAAATAATTAATTACTCATAAAATTTAAAATTAATTTAAAATATTACTTATAATTATATTAAATATTACTTTAACTAAAGTATTAATTATATAAATTAATAACTTAAAGTTTTTATTAGTTATAATAATAAAAAAAATATTGAATAAAAAAATATAAAATATGTGGGACCCCAAATTTGGGGTGCAAATAGTTGGACCCCAAATTTGGGGTTATCTACTCCCCTACCCCAAATTTGGGGTAGGAAAAAGGGGTTGGGTTGGAGCCATCCATGACCCCAAATTTGGGATTTGGGGTCATGGTTGGAGATGCCCTTAAGAAACTCATCAACTGAGCTTTTTGGTTGCAGTTTTTCTTTTTCTTTTTTCTTCCTCTTAATTAGTTGTTCTCTAGCTTCCTTCTCTAGCTTTTTTTTAGCTAATTCTCTTTTTTTCCTCTGTTTGGCTGTTAAGTGTGGACAGTTTTTTTAATAATATTTAGCTACATTTATTATTATTATTATTTGGAATAAAGTAGATAAACCATAAATTTATTTAAAAAAAAATACCGAGTAATATAGCAGAGAAGAAATAACAAAAAGATCTAGAAATAACAACGGTCTAAAATCCTCTCCAGAGATGAAGAGAACAACGAGCGGAACAGTACAAAAGTAGAGATGAAAAACAAGAGTAAAGGAAACAGGCTGGACTGGCGAAGGCTGCCGTCTGGAGACATAGGCCTACCCAACAGCAAGTAGAGTAGAACTACTCCGGATCAGTAATGTGCGCCAAATCACCGATATGATTTGTATGTCTGGTGCTCAGGAAGTTGAGGGAGCGCTTGATCCTCAGGGAGGCCTCTGAAGTTTTCTGCTGATGAGACTCGGTATCTGTTGAAAGCCAGGAGAGCAGCATATTAGCAGACTTGTATAATATTGAAAAGACTGGTGAGCAATTATGGTTAAAGATGCGATTGTTTCGTTCCAGCCAAATAGTCCAGATGATGGTTCTAGAGCAAAGATCCCACATTTGTAGCTCTTCCCCCTCCCCCCAAAAAACAAAAAAAAAAAAATTGTAACTTCACATGAATAGTTACCAAGAATGTCCTATATAGATATATTTATAATTGTAGACAAGTTACGTGTTAGGAACATAAGTGATATTCAATTGGTCTTCTTCATATGTGCGCAAGGATCCAGTACTAATAAACTAAGCCGTAGTTGGCAAATATTTATATTTTACATGATTTTTAAACTATTTTTGATGAATTTAATCATATTTGTTAGTTTTATGATAAAATAATTTTGAGAGCATTTATATATTTTTTTATAAAAAAAAAAAAATATATTGATCAAACAATGAGTGATGATCATATATAAATAACGGAAACAATCATAAACCATTGTAAAAATTGAGCGGTAAAACATTTAATTTATTACAGGAAACTCGGGCATTGTTGAGGCAACATAATAAAAGAAATTTGTGTAAAGATGGTTTGTCAGCATTCGTGCATAAGAAAAAAAAAGCAAAAAAAAATTCCACAACCACATAAAATTTCTTTTTCAAAATCAAATACTTAATAATAATGCATTCAAAATCAAGCCATACATAATGTGTGTGTTCTATAAGCAAAGCAAATTGAACCACAGAGAGAAAGAGAAAAGAGAAAGAGAAAGAGAAAGAGAAAGAGAAGGATGGTAGAGGACATAGAGAAGCCAGAGAAAGTGGAAGTACTAAATATTGATTCAAAGAAAGTGAACCATGATTATGTCAAGCCTTCTGCTCATGCTATTGATAAAGGTCTTCCTCTTCTTCTTATCTTCTTCTTCTCTTCTTCCTTTTTTTCTTTAATTTTATTTAATTTTTTATAGTTGTTTGTGTTGTTATTTTTCTTCTTTCTTTTTCTTTTATAGTTGATTATTCTCTAAAAAAAAAACTTAATTTCATTTTCTCGTTTCCATTTTCTTGAGTTGTTATATCATTTCTTCCAATGTTTCTCAATCTAAACACATTCAAATGATTTTGAAGATTTCATTAATTATACACACATTGAAATTTCCCATGTCTCACTTCAGTGTTTTTTTTTAAAAAGTGATATTATTTTTAATTATTTTAAAAATCAACATTTGTAGTTTGTATGACCATCAGCATTAATTTCTATCCTAGAAATGGAATCTTATATAATATAATTTAATACTCCCTTCATTCTTTTTTACTTGTCACGTTTTGGAGTTCTTTTTTGTTCTTTTTTATTTGTCACATAAGAAATTTGTGCAGCATTAAATAAATTTTTTTTTAAATTTATCCTTTAATTTAATGTATTTGTATAATTTTCAATAAATCACAATCAACTAAGTATTAAATTATATATTCCCCTTAATGGAGTTTTAAATAGGGGTAGTTTTGGAAAGTTTTGGAAAGTAATAGAATGTTTTTATAAATTTTAAAATTTTCAACCAACTCTAACCGATTTTCTTAATGGGTGTGAAGTAGGTAAATTTGATAAGTAAAAAAGAATGAGGGAGTATGATATATATTTTTAGGTAAAAAATCTTGATGATTTGAGATGAAGAAAAAGAAAATTGAGTGGCTGCGTTTACTTTGTATTTCAAAGTAGCTCAACAACTAGAGGCAGTAATTGTAGTAGAATAATTCTCCACTAAATGGAGTATATGATTTAATGTTTAATTGATTGTGATTTAATGAAAATTATACAAGTATATTAAATTAAAAGGTAAATTTGAGAAAGAAAATTATTTAATGTTGCATAAAATTTCTATTGTGACAAGTAAAAAAATAGAGAAAAGCTCCAAAACGTGATAAGTAAAAAAAACAGAGGGGGTATGAAATGTATGATTATACATGAGCGGTTTTACAAATATGCCCTTTGAAACCTGAAATTTATATACATGTACCCTAATTGAACTTCTTGTTTAGTGTTTGCTCATAAAATATTAAATTTTTTTTGTTGTATGCTGCTGTTTGTCTAATTAAGTAGGAGTAGATATTATCATGAATAATAATAAATAAATAATAAATGCATAAATTGTACATGTGTATATGCATTTTTAAAAATTTGAAATTTCATGTATAATTAACTGAGTTGATTGTTTTTTTGTTTTTTTTTTTGTTCCTTTTACTTTTTTTTTGTATTTCGAAACATAATTTTTCATGCGATATATTTATATGTTGAAAATATATTGCTTATATCTTTCACAATTGACAATGCCATAGATCAGGGTCGATTCTTTTTCGTTGTATCACAGTTTTGTTCATATTTATATAAAAAAAAAATCACAACTAGAAATGATATTGGATAGAATAAAAATGTCAATATTTCAATGGGAGGTAATCTTTTTAATATAAAGTAATTTAATGATTAATGTAATAGTTTGTGATTACTTAGTATAAAAGACTATATATAAAAATCTTGAACTTTTAAAGCATATATTTGTCTCTTAGAAAAATGTTCACTTTCACGGCTAGATAGATTAGATAGATTTATTTATTTTTGTCTTTTCAATCAAAGTGGCTAAAATCGAACCATGATAACACTATATGTTAGTGACATCAATTGCAATATTAGTCTTAAGACCAAACGAAATAAATAATTTTTATTTAAATACCCCAGACTAATAAGGACCAAATAAGAATGGTTTTAAATCATCCGTAGAACATGTATTTGTATAATCAATAATCACTTGAGTTTTAGTATCCTTTATTGATGAAGTAAATTGCAATGCATATGGTATCCGCGTTAGTTTTGAAATATTAATGGATCACTGAACTTTGATTTTTGTTTGTGGAGTAAATAATCTTCAATTAAATGTATATAATTTTTTATTTTATTTTCCTTTTTCTTTTAATGAAAAGATTCATGGCAACAAGTTGGAGTGATGCTTGTGACAAGCTGTAATTGTGCCTACGTCCTTAGTTTCTCAAATCTCATGTTGGTTCCATTGGGTTGGGCTTGGGGCATCTTTTGCTTGATTATGGTCGGAGCTTTCGCTTTCTATGCCAATTGGCTTCTTGCTGACTTCCACATCATCGATGAATATCGTTTTATTCGGTATCGAGACCTCATGGGCTACGTTTTCGGTATTCATATTTTCTATGTTTCTCTGTTTTTTATTTGCACGTTATCATCTTTATCTCTATATAAGATAGGTCGTATTTCATTTCTTGTTTTATTTATTTATTTATTTATTTATTTATTTATTTATTTATCAACCGGGTGTTATACCCAATCACATCAAACAATATAAATAAGAAGTTAATAATCTGGGTGAAAAAAAATTCAATGAGATATTTACTAATATGTATTTTTTAAAAATCATATGTAATTATATTTGTTTTAAAAATGTTTTTCATTTACATAAAAATGATTCCAAAATTCATTAGATTTTATAATTCATTTAATTATATATATAATATATATGTGTGTGTGTGTGTGTGTGTATTGTAAATCATATCTTGCTTTGAATTTAGGAAGGAGACTTTATTACACAACATGGATATTGCAGTTCTTAACCTTGCTTCTTGCAAACATGGGCTTCATCCTTCTTGGTGGAAAAGCACTCAAGGTTTCTTCTTTTTCTATTTATTTCTTTTGTTTTAAAAATAATATTTCAAAAAAAAAAAATATTCTTATAACCAAATAATATACAACATAATTATTTGTACTAAAAAATTATTGTCTTAAAGAATCGCCGTATTTTGAATTCTAAGTTAAGATTACTAATCATATAGATTATCAATCCAATGCCATTTGTACCAAAATTTTCGTATTCTAGATTTTGATTAACGATTAGTAGCCATTCAAATTATTGATTTGATACAAATAAAATAAACTCATTGTAAATATTAAAAAAGAATTAAAAGCCAAAAAATATTTTTGCATGTTATATATTAAGGTTGATATTTGAATTACAAAATGCAGGAAATAAACTCAGAATTCAATAGCACAACAATGAGGCTTCAAGTGTTCATTGTGATAGCAGGATTTGTGTATTTTTTATTTGCTTACTTAGTCCCAACAATGTCTGCCCTGAGAAATTGGCTTGCACTCTCAGCAATTCTCACCATCACTTTTGAAGTCACACTGCTGGCAATCTTACTCAAAGATGGTATGCATTCATCTTTCCTTTAAAAAAATAAAAATTAAAAAAAAACTTTATTTTTATTTATGCTTTAAATTTAGTTGTTCATATTGTGTAATTAAGTAATTATTAAATATTTGAGAAGATAAATGAACATTGCTATGAAGGGAAAAAGAGTAAAAGAGAGGAGGATTACAACATCCATGGAAGCAAAACCGACAAAATTATTAATGCATTTGGTGCAATTGCTGCTATTCTAGCTTGCAACGCTTCTGGCCTTCTCCCTGAAATTCAGGTTAGAATTGTTATTAATTAATTCGTTTTTTAAATTTTAATGTGGCAAATATAGAAATTTTAATAAATGATAAATCACGAGTATGCTTATATAGAGAATATAACTACTCTAATACAAAACTAGTTCCTTTAATATTCGAACTATTTTAACTCCTTTTATATGGATTAAGACATGTTATTATGGCATAAGCTAAAATAAGGAGGAGAATAAAGTTTTTAATCGAAAATAAGTGTCAAATACTCAAAATTTGTGTTATAACTAGCTTATTCTTTTTATAATTTTTTTTATGGTGTGTGAGTGGAATAAATAAAACGAATTTTTAACTAAAAAAGACCTAGAATCTAAAAGAGAGTATCCTTAGTAATTGCGAGAATTTAGTTCATTGATATTTCTGATACCGTGGAAATCAAATGCTATCACACATACAATTGTACTCAATTAGATAGAATTTTTTACAGTTAAAGAAGCTTTTCTATAATCTTGTACATGAAGAGTTTTTTTTTTTTGTTTCACCTACTCAATGAAGAAACTCAAACTTGTGTTTTTGTATATTCATAAATGAAAAGCTACAAGGCTATTTATACAACTTTTTTGTATTTAAGAAAAAAATAAAGATATTCTTGGAGGATTTCATGGCTAAAAATACACAATCAAAAATCTAAAAAAATACAAAGAATATTTACTAAATAATATGAAAGATATGTTATGGGATATCAATGGAAGGAGATATGTCAAAATATCTGAAAATATGGAAAGTAGATAATGTATTGAAAAAATATATATAGGCTTAGGTGCGATACATGCAAAGTTGACATTATTTTAAAATAAATTAATACTATTTGAATAAAAAATTAAAGATAAAGTCTTTAATTTTGGAGTAGCAAACTCTTCCAATTAGTTTAATCCCGTTAGCATATATTAAGATATTTAGCTTAGAATAAACTAAGATTTTGAGAATATGAAATTTAATTCAAGAATAAGAAACAAACACACCAAATTCATTACTCTATTTATTAAAGCACCTTATTTTGGTATAAACTAATACTAATCATGTGTTATATCTCAATCTTAATCTGCCTTTAGTCTTTATAAACCCCACACTTCACTTAATTAATAATAAAGTTATCTCTAGACAAATAAAAGATTTTAAACTAATTTATTTATTTATTTGTTGGTGTTTATGCAGTCAACACTTAGAAAACCAGCAGTAGTGAACATGAGAAAAGCACTTACAATGCAATTCACAATTGGTCTAGCAATATATTATGGTGTGAGTATTGTTGGTTATTGGGCATATGGTTCATCAGTTTCAGCATACCTTCCAAGTGAGTTAAGTGGACCAAAATGGGCTAAAGTGCTTATCAACTCTTTTGCTTTTCTACAAAGCATTGTTTCTCAACATGTAAGTTTAATGCTATTTAATTATATTTTTACAGTATTATTTGTTTAACATGTACCTCCTTAAAATATTTCAATTTTATTAAAAAAATTCACGAGCTTTTTGTAATTGTATATCGCTATTTGGTATTTTCACTAATGTGCATGACTAGATGGATTAGAAAGAGGTGATTTAATCTCAAAAACTGTTGTTGTTGTTTGATGTTTTTGCTTTCTTCTTTTTTGTTAGAAACTTTTATCTAAATTTATTTTGTTACTGAAGTTTTACTCTTTATTTTTTTCACTTGATTCTCTTTCTTTTTCTCTTGAAAACATGTCTTTTTAATCTTAATTTTAACTTGAGTTTAATACATATATTTTATAAATTTACTTAGAAATAACATATGTTTAATTATGGGTTAAGGACTCAATATATATATATATATATACTAAAACTAGCAATGATGTTAGGGAGTTTTATATACTTATAAAAAAAATAAAAAGATTTCAAGTATAAGAAAAAAAGTCCATATATTAATCATGTAGTGCACTAATCTCAAAACGATATTTTCATTGATTTACTAATCATCAATGGCAAACTAGTGATTTTTCATTTTTTATGTATGAATTCAGATGTTCTGTGCACCAATTCACGAAGCACTCGACACAAAATTCTTGAGATTGGATGAAAAAATGTTCTCCAAAAACAACCTTCTTCGTCGATTTATTCTCAGATCCATCGTTTTCGGTATGAATACATTTATCACAGCCTTACTTCCATTTATGGGAGACTTTGTAAACCTTCTTGGATCATTCACTCTATTCCCACTAACCTTTGTATTCCCAAGCATGATTTTTCTCAAGGTACATTTTCTTAACTCTTTCGTTCTTCATCAAGTTTGCAAGAGCTTAAATTAAAGTTATGTTCGTAACGTCGTACTAATTAAAGTTTGATCTTGATTTGTAATTACAGGTTAAAGGGAAAAGCTCCAATAGAGTTGAAAAGGCATGGCATTGGATAAACATCATAGTTTTCTCTCTTCTTTCAATTATAACAACTGCTTCGGCTATTCGAATTATCATAAATAATGCAAGGATTTACTACCTTTTTGCTGACACTTGATGCTCAAAGATTTCTTATAGTAAGAAAATAAATCGTGTGATTTTGGAGATTTTTTTTTTGTTATTTTATGTTAATATAATTCTTTAGAGGAATAATATTTTCTTTACAAATGCAAAAGAGTATGGAGAAAAATTATAAAAATTAGTGACTTGAGTTATGTCCTTCAATGGACTATTTGCTTTTCATTTTTTATGCATGAATTTAGATGTTTTGTGCACTAATTCATAAAGCACTTGGCACAAAATTCTTGAGATTAGATGAGAAAATGTTCTCCAAAGACAATCCTCTTCATCGATTTATTTTCTGATTTATCATTTTTGGTATCAATACATTTATCACAGCTTTGTTTCCATTAATGGGGGATTTTGTAAGCCTTTTTGGATCAATCATTTTATGCTTGCTAACCTTGGTATTCCCAAGCATAATTTTTCTCTTAGGTACATCTTTTTAATTCTTTTGTTCTTCATCAAATTTGCTTGTCCAAAACAAAGTTATTTTTACTAATTAAAGTTTGATTTTGATTTATAATTACAAGTTAAAGGGAAAGGTTCTAATACTGTTGAAAAATGAAAAAGGCATGGCATCGGAGCAATATCATAGTTTTCTCATTTCTTTCAATTGTAACAACTTCTTTGGCTATCCGAATTATCATAAATAATATAAAGATTTACCATTTTTTTTTTGCTGACACTTGATGTTTGAAGATTTTTGATACAATAGAAAAGAAATTTATCATGTAATTTTGGAGATTGCTTATTTTATTTATTTATTTATATTAATATTATTCTTTGGAAGAATATAAGAGTTATTTTCTATACAAATGCAAAGGAGTCTTGAAATTTTTTTTAAAAATTAGTGATTTGAGTCATGTTTCTCAATTCATTTTAAACAAATGGACTCTTGGTGCATGATTTGAATTGTTTAAGCGAGACGAAAAAAAATTTGAAAGTATGTGATGATATATATATATATACATCACCACAAATGTCACCTAATGATTGGTCTAATTGTAGTATAAAAATTACAAAAATGAAAAATAAATAATCCTTGACATGTTGTCGGTAATTTCTTTCATTATAATGGTTTTGATTATTATAAAATTTGTGAAGTTTTCAAAACAAAATCATACCAATACATATACAAAAATATTAAATTTACATGATTGGACAATCTTCCTTTGTAAATTATAACTAAAATTTTATTATACTATTTAAATATAAAAAAAAGTTATAAATAAAAAAATCCTACGAGCCATGTTTTCTCGATTTGCACTGACTTATTTTTTAATAAATAAATGATTTATTTATTTTTCTCAAAAAAAAATCCTAGGCTTCCAAAACTCTCATACTCATTCCAATAAATTATAAAAAATATTTATAATTAACTTAGTGATACAATGAATTAAATGACCAAGTGTACGTGGTTGATCTAAATCATAGTTCAATTGTTTCAATAAGTAATTTTGAATTAAAATTTTTATATAAAAAAAAAATACTCACCAGGATAAATCTACTATTTATAAGGCTCCAATGCCAGATCCAAGAAATTGGTTGGTCAAAAAATAAAAATAAAAAAATAAATAATAATTGATTAAGGCTCCACAATTACACACATGTGAACAAGTGTGTATGGATTATTTGTTTTCCATCCATTTGAGTGTCTTTCTAGCATTTTCTTTTGCCAGCATTGACTTTGAGCATGGTCGTTTACATTTCTTGCTTGGCATCTTAGTTATTGACCTGAAACTGAAAGTGCAGCTCTATCTTCCTCATTCTGAAGAAACATGGACATGAAAATGGTTTCAATTATTTCTCCACTGATCATGGCCTGTGCCAATCTTTTGCTGCAACAACCTTCTTTTGTCACTTCTCTTCCATTCCCATCCACCACTCCCTTGGACAAACCAGGTATCATTATTCCTTCACCTACTCTTCTTCTCTTTCAATCAAATTGATGTTTTTCTGATGAATTTTTTTATAGCAGTGAGCATAAAACTTGTTTAATTTGCTTAAAATTCTGTTTATTTAACTTTTTTTCTGATAATTTTTAGTGGATTGTTCTTACTGTCTCACTCTTTCTCTCTCTCTCTCTTTTGGATGTGTTTGTAGGAACTTTCTAAAATATATTTGAATAATTTCTTTCCACTGAGTAGTAGAGAGTGTATGTTTGAATTTGTTTGTGCTTGATAGAATCTGAATTTCAGTGTTTTCTCTGATGATCCTCTGAAAAATAACTGATTATGCAGCAAATTGTTAGATAAACAAATTGAATTCAATAAAAAATTTTGTGCTTATTGAAGAATTGTGTTTTTTCTCTTTGGAATTTCTGTTGGGGTTTCATTGACTACTTCTTTAGTTTACTGAAACATGCTCCAATCTGCAATGAAAAGTTGTACTGTATAACAAATAACATTTCAAATAAATTGTGATTATTTTTTCATCCCACAACAGCAGTTAATTTAATAAATTTGGATTTCAAAATATAAAATCTCATCTCAAGCTTGTCAGGTTGATTAAGCTTAGTCAATATGTGTTTACATAAAATATCTGATATAACTCTTAAGAACTGTTTTCATATCAAATTAATTTACTGCTGTAAATAACTAGAAATCTTGTTATGATTCCCCCAATATAAACATGAATACGAATACGATTACGAAACTCAGTTCCTTCATCAGCAAATTTCACCTAAAAAATTGCTAATTATCTGTTTAGCATAGACATTGAATCTTGAATCAAGCAAAATGCAGGACATGTTCTTAATGTTCGCCGATCATCATTTGAAATTTTCCATCCAACGTCGGGCACTTGTGTCATCCGCAAGTCTCTAACCGATCCATTAAGACTAGGCCCTTGCAGCCAATCCGATCCATGGGCGTATACGCCGCAGAAATTCTTGACAGTGAAGGGAACATACTTTTGTTTGCAAGCTTCGGCTTCAGGCAAACCAGCAAAGCTCGGAATTGTCTGCACTGCACCTGATTCTAGTTGGGAAGTGACATCAAACTCAAAGTCACAGATTGCAAGTAAGTCTGCAGATGGTTCCTCTCTTTGTTTGGATGTTGATCCTAGCAATGTGCTGGTCACCAATCCATGCTTGTGCATAAATGGCGACGGAGCTTGCGAGGCCGATAACCAGTGGTTTGAGATCAACCCGTGGAGTGTGAAACAGAATGGGGATTCCGGTACCCTTGTAGCGTCTAGATTGGCTTCCAGTCCACCATAGCTGCTGAATTGAAAGGCTGCAGAAGAGCTTAAGCATATTACATATGATAAAGTTGTTAGTTGATATAGCAACTGAAAACTACAAGTGACTACAAAGAAAAATATATGAACACTGCTAAGTTGAAATGATATCATATTAGATATAAACCAATTGCATTAGCATCCATTTTATTATACATTTTGCTGAGGTGGAAGAGTACTCAGACACAATGGCTCATATAAATTACAGCTTTCTTGAACAAGAGTCGGCAAAACAATTGACCGAGTACTTATAAATTTCATGTTCTTCAATACCAAACCTAATGAATACAGTGCTGCAGAAATTTCAAAACTTAGATGCTTTTGGATGGTTGACTTGCACTGAGAACAAAAGAATCACTAAATACAGTAGCAGAAAGTGTGTATATACATTATGTGTACTGATACCGACAAAACCAGAAGGGTCATAGAACAAATTTGCTGAGCTGGCATTTATAGTTTATGCTGATGGAGTGCAGATACTATCAATTTTCTTCAGTACTGACTGAAAATAACTTGAAACATAACACTTTCTATATAAGAGGTTCTGAGAGTTCCATCTCATTAGAACTTTGGATGGTTTCTTGTGGATTTCTTACTAGGTCCAATCCGAGCCACTGCCATGGCCAACATACGTATCTATGTCTGCTTCTGTTCCTTGAGTCATGTTGATTTTCAGATTCTTCAAGCTGCTGACTTAGCTCCTCAACCCTCTCCCTCAGTCTTGTTGCCCTCATGTCTGCCAGCCTCAATGATTTCTCCGCCGCATCTCTTGCTGCCATTGCTGCAGCTGCAGTCTCTTCTTTGAACTTGAGTTTGTTCTCTGACTCTAACAGTGCTTGCTTTGCTTCATCTAATTCACGGCGAAGGGTTGACAACTGCATGTTGAAATTTGGGATGTGCAATGCAGACATTGAGGTCAAACAATTTCATGAAAATATATGAGATAATAAGATGCACCAACAATATTAGCACCATAAGTATCTTGGTAAGCATGTCTTGCAATAAAACTGATTATGGGGCAGAAAATTATCATAATTCATCAATGAGATTTCAATGACATGAGTTTGTTGTATCTGTGGAGTATCATTGTTGAGAAACAAGCAGCACCTGATGGTAAGATAACACCTACCTATGATGCTGACAATTAAATAGTTCAACTTGGCTGTTAGCTTGTTACATGCGCGGAAATGTTTGAAAGAAATCATTGTAGTTAAATTCTTAAGAAAAGGTCGAAGATAACAAAGTTTAAATTGAATCAAGATTATGGCAAACACCATGAAACATATAAAGTAAATTTTGAGTTAATTCAATAGAATCTAGAAGATAATATGCTATTATTTCAGTATTATTGCCATTTAGTCCAAGGGTCAATTTAAACTTTAGCCACCAACCACCAACCATCAACCATCAACCATCATTCCACATGAGTAGTTTTGGTTACTTGACGCCCAATCTACCCAAATTTCGCCTCCTTCAACTTCTTTTTTACTATTCCTAACTACTTCAAGTAAAATCTTCATGGATGAGAGAACTAACACAAGTGAATATGATGGTATTCTTTATCATATGGAATCAGGCAGAGTTTCAGTATGCTGAGCAAGCATACAAGGAAAAAATGAGACTGTAATGTATTATAAATGCAGAAAAAGGTAAAAGGGTAGCTACAAACAAACAAATGAAAAGCATATTAGTGGCCCACCTGTGTTTGAAACTCTTGCTCAACAGCTCTGCCTGCAGCAGCCTCTTGCTCTGCTGCAGCTTTCCATCTTGCAATTTCTTCTTCTGCAGTTGCAATATCCATCATGAGGCCTTCAACCTTTAAACACAAACACTCATTAGATGAAAAGGAAATGAAAAGGATAAACCAACAGCAACCTTAATTTACGAATAAATCAGTAAAGAAAATTAAATTTAGTAGTGTAATGTTGAAAAAAGAGAGTGTATTACACTTTCATTCGCAACACGCTCCTGCTCTTCAAGTTGCTTTATCTGACGCTTTAGCTGGTTAATTTCCTTTGCTTGAGTATCTAAATGCGCTTTTAGAAGACCAGACTCTGCCCTTTAGCCAGTAAAGTTATAGCATACAATAAATAAAAAGGCAAATAAGAACAACAATTGCCAAAATCACCATAAGAGCTAAAAGTACAATTAAGCATCTCGTACATATGCTTTTTCACATGTTAAAGCATTAGCACATCCACCAAATATCCTAAAAAGGGCATATCTGATTGGAAAAATGCGTATTGAAATTATTCTTCTATATTCAAGGCACTTGTTCACCATCCTAAAGCATAAAACCAAGTCAATGGCTTAGATTTTTTTCCCCTAATGTAAACCATCATGTACAATTATATTGTATTATGAAGGTGCAGTTACTTCAAATTTTCATATACTTCAGTGTTCTGATTCTCATCAGAATGATGAAGAAATTTTATTGAGTAAAACAGGACAAACTGAACATTTCGAAAGAAGACAGATCAAAATGTATAGTTATCAACAAGCAGCACGGTATACAAGTAGGCATATGATATCATTTCAAGGATGTTTGGTTGGGAATAAGCCCAAAATGCACAGTTGTCAACAAACAGCACAATGAACAAGTAGGTTAACATGTGATATCACTTAGAAAGTGTTTGGTTGGAAAGTTAAACCCAATCCCCCATGACCAAACGCTTTACAAACCTCGTTTTAAGAGGTTCAATTATTTGAATAAATATGTTTCATAATTATTTTTTAAAAAATATTAATATTAATAAACACATTGTTGTTTACAAAAGTAAAATTTTAATCTTCAAATATTTAATGTTTTTTTTTTTAAAAGAACCCCAAAGGGGCTAATTTATTGAAAAATAAAGGAAAGAAAACAACAAAACTCAAAGAAAACAGAAAGACATAGAAACAATGAAAGAAGAAAACAAAAAAACAGCTAAAATCTAAACCCAGCATCTTTGAACGTCTTCATTATCCAGTGAGGTAAGTCCTTGCCGAAGAGAAATAGATTGAGAACAGAGAAATTGAAGCCGTGAGTAGCTAAGTTGATAGCAGGAGTCATCCAAGCACCAGGAATACAGTGCATACAAGGTGAACCAAGGTCGTCCAGGAGAGATCTAATATGTGAAATTTGTGGACAAAAACGCCAAGTGGTGACTGGATTGGGATTGCTGAGGACAGTTTGAGGGTTGGTTGTGTTGACAAAGATGTGTTTGACGTGTAAGCGTTTGTCAAGGGCAGTTTGAAGAGCAAGTATTAAAGCATATAAATTTCTTGAAGGCACATTCAGGCTCTATATTAGGTGTTCAGCCACTGATGAGGTGATTTTCCTAATATAGCTTGTTAATCCTCAACTTAAATCGATTCCTAATGGACACTGGCATCCACATGCATCTCCACAATTGCATACAAGGAACATGAGAAGTCAAACAGCCAAATGAGCTAATATTAAATTAAGTATGTCAAGATTGCATTTAATAAACATGTATTAGCAATAAATTAACTTAAGGTGATTATTTAAAAAAAATAGAAAATAACCATAGAGGAAACATGATCACAAATTTGATTTTGTTTCCAGCTTCAAACACTGGAATAGGGTCAGATTTTCAATTATTTCTTCTAGGTTATTATCTTCAATTTTTTTTATTTTTTAGTTTTTTAAAAATCGCCCATTTATATACAATGTACTTTTTCAAGATTGGAAAATTTTTTGAAGGAAATCATCATTTACCTTATAAATATCACTAACTTTAATACTGGCTATTCCAATTGCTCTCATCTTGACCTATGTAGGACTTCATGACCTCGTGGCTTATACTGTCTCAAAACAAGACCGTCAATAAGTATAGTTAAACCACTTGACCATGATCTCTTATCATATCTCTGATACAAAGTATTTACTTTATGTTGAATATACTTTAATACTGCATGTTCTCACAATGTCATCTACTTCAGCATTAATGCTATCCAAAAGTTACCTACCTTGTAGCATAATTAAGTTTCACCAGAATGCATCCATACCACTTCATGCACTTAGCCATAGTCTCATAGGGCACTACACACCATCTTCAATATGGCCAATATTTTGATTGATTAACATAAGAGACCTATAAACAATTGCTTTCAAGCATTTCTAGCCAACTTCATTTATATATATATATATATATATATAGAAATAAATCATCTACAGACGTTTAGGCAAGCACATAACCGATTAAGCTGCTACAGTGAGAGCAAATTATGGGTTAGGTTGGGTTGTTCGTAAATTTCAATTCTACGAGTGTGCTTAGATGATTGAAGCTCTCTCTATATATATAAAACAAAAAATACCACTTTTGGCGGATTTAATGTTATTTGTCGGTTCTGACAATACCGTAGGTTGCGAAGCTTAGCACAAAATCAATGACCAAATGATTGATTATAAAGTCTACACTAAGCAAAGAGCAGTTTGAGAAATATCATTAAATAGATTACAAAGGGCCTAATTAATTATGTTTTGTACTTGATATATTCGACATGAAAATATGATAAGAATATCATATCAGAGAGCATGTCCAGTCAATATGATCTTTAAATTCGAATTGATCCTCCTTTCTTAAATTTAAAGGCAGCAAAATAAGAAATTTGATCAACACAAGGCTCTGGTAAAAACAGATACCTGAGTGCTTCCACCAAATGCTGCAGCTCTATGATCTTGAGTTGAGATGTCTTGACGGTATTCTCTAAAGCACCAGCCTGCAAATGAGGATAAGAATCAGATTCAGAGCCAATTTTAAGTTTATAGCTCACAATGGGAAAAATAGAGGCTATGCTACTTTTGGAGACCATAATTTCCGTAAGACACTCAGTCCCAGATAATTACCAAGGTATAGACTTCGTCTTCCTCTACATCTTCTAGCCCATCTTTATGGTGGCCATTCAGCTTTAAATCAATTCCAGCCTCCCTTAACCCATCCTCCGCAACTTGCAAAATCTCATTTGTCTTAGATGACAATGCACTTCGAAGCAAGGTCCCAATATGCTGTTTCTCTGAAAGTAATTCAGAAAGCCTCTCATTCAAAGCAGTCACTTCCTCATTCCTCTTAAGCATTCCTTCCCTAACTTTTTCCAAGGCCACCTTAGCAAGCTCACAAACAGACTTGGTCCCTTCGGAAGAAGTCTGTAAGTTCTCATCCATATCCATATCCACTTCTTTCCACATAAACAAAGAGTCTGATGCCTCTGACTGATCTGATGCATCCCCATTCATGATGTTGACAATTCCATGGATCTCTTCATAGGCCTTGGATATGTAATTCAATTGATCAATTAGCAACGGCCTCTGGGAATCTAATTTAGTCTCAAAAGCCCTTAACTTGTTATCACATTCCTCACCAAACTGCCGTAGCTCAGCCATCTCCTTCTCCAACTGAGAAACCTTGGCATTCCCATCAGCCACCAACTTCTCCAAGTTCTCAATCTCCTTTCCCTTCTGCGCGACCTCGTCCCTGAGCCCGCCGATGGTTGCCTCGAGCTGGGAGACCTCGATGGCGATCTCAAAATTCCGCTGCTCCATCAGCTCACGCGCCTGGTCTCTCGACTTAATTGACACGTCAATCTGCTTGACAAGCTCCTCAACAATCTCATTCGTCCGCTTGATCACGCCATACGCCACGGCCGGCAGCCCCGTGTACTTGTTCGACCTTGGGAGGCCACCAGCAGAGAAATTCTTAAAATTGCTGACCTTCCCCGAGATCTTATCGATCCCAGAGACCAGCATCTGTGCGGCAGCCTCCATCTCCGACCGCAACAAATCCTTCTGCTTCACAGCTTCATCCTTGACCTTAACCATCTCAGACAGCTCACCGGCGGCACGATCGGCGGCCTTAGAGACCTCATCCCGCTTCTTAATAATATCATGGGCGACAGCCTTGAGGCGATCGAAGGATGTCTGAAGATCCGAGCGGGCATCCTCAGCGGCCTTCCGAGCACGGCGCTCCTCCTCAAGCTCCGTGAGGAGCTCACGAACACGGTGATCAGCGGCGGCGGAGGACTGATCGGCGTCGCCGGTGGCGAGAACGATAGGCGATGGATCATCTCCTTCGATGTCGCTGAGGACGGCGTCGTCGTCGCCTCCTTCCGCCATTGCAACCCTAACAACTCCTCAGCTTCGCTCTGCCCCGCGGAATTCGAGTACTGAAAACGATAATTAGGAAACGGGGAAACTTAATTTAAAAGAAAAATAAAAACAATTATTTGCATTTCACTCCTCGAGTTTTATTAAAATTATAAAATTGAATTTATAAATAAACCTTCAAGTATTTTAAAAAAAAAACTATGGCACTTATCTTTTTATTTTTAAAAAAAGTTTTAGATATCATGAAAAAAAAAAATGATCTATTCATATCAAACTTCCTGTTGAAATCTTTCCAAATAGGGAGAGTGAGAGCATAGTTTTAAAATTATGAATAGTAATTGCGTGCGAATGATCCAAGTACTCATATGTGCATAGTCCATATCCCCACTTGCTCCACTAATACATGTTTTTGTTTTTCTGATATAAAAAAATAAAATTTTTTGAAAAAAACATAAACAAATAATATTAAATATCTTATTTTAAACATTTCAAAAATACACAATTACATACTATATATATATATATATATATATATATATATATATATATATGGAGGATTTTTTTTAAATCATTACCTATTTAATTAAAATTTTGTTTTAGTTATGAAATATTCAATTCAATCAATTTTAATTAGGGTAATAGTCAATGTCAATTGCACACCTGACAAGGTTGTATATTGATTTATTTTTGTTAATATGCTATAAAGTTATTATTTTCTGTATTATTATATATTCAAGAAAAAGAATTAAAAAGATTTATTTGAAACATCAATTGGGTCATATTATTTTATGAAAGGATTATGTGTATGGATGGATATTAATGATTACTATATGAGAACCGGTTCTCTACTCATGTTTGTAGATAATTAAATCTATGAACATAGAGTTATCACCATTCATTTGACCATAACCTATCTATTGTTTAGACTGAAATAATCTAATTGTATTATTTATATTAATATTTTAGTTGTTGTTTTTGTGTAAGAATGCTTTAGGAAAGAATGTTTGTAAAAAACTTTTGCCTTATTATATTATTTAAAATTTCTGGTTTGATATTTGCAAAAATTGTAAGAAAAATTAAAACAATGTTTGTTTTGAGAGGAAAGTAAATAGCAATATAGCATTTGGCTGTATAAACATTTGTAAGGGTTGCAAGTAATTACAAATTTTTGGTTCTTTCATAGTTTTTAAATATTAATCTAACATTAATTTCATCATTAAAAATTTTAAAGATTTATATTTGATAACAAGCTCAAATATAAATCATTATTTTTAAAAATAAAATTTCCCTTTCATTTATTTTCATAATATATTAGATTTTTTTTTTATAAGCGTGATAAGCGCATTTACATGTCATGGCCATGCACATGGCCGGGAATTGATCGTTTAACTCATGCACTCTCACTAGATTGGTGTGGGAATTGGGCAGTAAACTCACTTCCACAATCAGAGATCTTTTTTTGGCACCCATTACATCCTACATGTTTCAAATCAAGGTATTGAGCTTCCCGCAATGACATCTTTTCTATTGGGACCGGTGTTGTTAAACTAAAGACCCTTCGGTTAGATTTTTTTTTTTTCAACCAAGCTAACTTGTTGAGTTATTTATTTAATTATTAAAATTAAATAAATTCTTTACAATTAGAATTTTAAATAGGAATATATATATATATATATATATATATATATATACAAACTATGGAAAAAAATAAAAATACAAAGACTTGCCAAAAACCAAAAATAGGAAAAAACCAAAGGCAAAGGATGAAAGGTCCCAAACTTCCGGTATATTAAAAATTGAGCACAATACTATGGTACACACTTTGCTAGAGTTATTTCTTCACACTATAAAATCCCTACAAAAATATGTTTAATTAGAGCTTAGATTTTCTAAGTCTTACTATAAGTCTCGGTCTAATTCTAAGCATGTATTTGAGTCAAGTCCAATACCTAAAAAAAAATTATAATTTAAAAAATCATATAAATTTGATGTGAGCTTTTATGGTTGAGTTAAATAGAATTTATATCACAAATTCTAACAAAATTAAAGCAAATTAAACTATTTTTTAAAAGACTAGTGTTTGATAACTAGTGCTAATTTTTGAAAATTCTATGATCATGATTCATGAGAATAAGATAGAGTCAAAAGGCTTTAATTTAGGATTTAACTGAGAATATGATTGACTTTTATTACTCTGATAGATGATTAAGATTTCTAACTTAGAACAATGCTTCACCAATTCCAATTGACTTGGCCCAAGTAAACTAGTCTTTGATTGCCTTATTCACAACATTCAATACAAAAAGATGCAATTCTTATTGATATAAAAGAAAATGTCTAACCTAAAGTAAAACTCCTCTACATTAAGTCAATTAATTTTTTACAACAAATTTTTTTTTAATATAACTTTTTAACATTTATAAATCATCTCAACATCAACAAGATTACTTGCATTCCCTCCACTCAATGAAGTACTCCCTCTACAAATCTAAATCAATATATATACATATATAATATCTTTTGGTATCAAGCATTTACTTGCAATATAAAACACCAATCACTTTTTTTCAAAAACAAACAAACAAACAAACAAACAAACAAAATTGATTCTTTCCTTCTCCCCTTCCCTTTCCCTCCCATTTTAAAAATTAATTCACATATCATTCTTTATCATCATCACCATCTTCCTCCTCCTCCTCCTCCTCCTCCTCCTCCTTCTTCTTCTTCTTCTTCTTCTTCTTCTTCTTCTTCTTCTTCATTACAGAACTATATGGCATCAACACCAACACACAATTTGAACAAGGTAACCAACCCTGAAAATCCTCCAACACGCCATGGCTTGGCCGGCGCCGTTCCTAAACCAAGCAAAGCCAAGCCCTTGACATGGTTGTTTGGTATTTTCTGCACTCTTCTTTCGTCGGCGATAATCATTGCCGGCCTTACCGTGCTCATAATCTACCTAATTTTCCGGCCTCGTAGCCCACATCTTTTCATCTCCGGCGCCACTCTCAACGCCGGCCACATTGATACCGATATGGGCATTTACCTCAATGCCGATCTTACCATTCTTGCCAACTTCTCCAATCCTAATCATAAGGTATACCTTTCTAATTAATGCATCATGCATATATAATTTTTGATCTTTAATTAAGTTTGGAGTAGAATGAAATACCAACTACTATATATATATTTATATAGTGTTTGTGGTCTTGTTTAATAGGTGAATATCTTCTTTAGCTACATAGAACTCGACCTTTACTTCAATAACACTCTTATCGCGGCACAAGCTATCCCCGGCTTCTCCGAGAGGGCCGGGGAGACGGTGTTGAGGAGTTTGCATATGGTGACGAGCGAGGTGGTGATAGGGGAAGCTAAAGCAAACGGATGGTGGAAACAAGTGAATGAAAATAAGATTGCAATGGAGGTGAGAGGGAGGTTTAGAACAAGATCAGACTTTGGTACCTTATTACATATCACTTATTGGTTGTACTCTCATTGTTCTATTGTTCTTAGTGATCCTCCTGGTGGTGTGCTCCTCTCTTCTTCTTGTAGAACTAAACGTTGAGAGTTTTAGTTTATTATCTCATTATGAGTTAATTTTTTAATATGTAATTATTGTTTTTTTGTTAATGTTTATTATTGGAGTAATTAATAGTACTTGTGTATCAGTTAATTTAGAAGCATATAAATATTATCATCTATGTCTAAGTTTTTCAATCTATCAGCTTAAGTTTGCAAGTAAAAAAAAATGAAATACATATAAATCACAAATTTTAACTTAGTCTTTGATTTGGAGAAGGGATGAAATATTAACTCTTTTATTCTTAGAGTTAACATCTAACACCTAAGTTTTTTTTAAAAAATATTTCTACGTTGTATGCATTGTTAGTGAAGTGTTAACTCAAAACAAATAAGAATAACCAGTCGACAACTCTTCTTTTGATTTCTTTTTTATTTTTTAGTTTTTGTGCTTTTTTTTTTCCTGCTCTATTGCTAAAAAAAACTTATAATTATTTTTTTATTTTTGACAAAGTATAATTATTTGTTTGAATTGAATATTATATATATATATATAAGACAAACATCCGAAACAAAACCCATTCTAAAGATTTATTTGTTAAATGAGCTCAATTCATTTTTCCTAAACAACAAATTGAAGGATGATTGATATTATATATATATATATATCAAAAAGGGATAGAAGAATGTTAGGGAGAAGGAGAAAGGGATAGAAGAGTACAAGGAAAATTTATGCCTTTTGTTTGGAGCTTGCCAATGGTGGAAGCAAGAAGGGAATATATGCGCACTTATTCTTTTATAGTTTACATTGGCTAACATTATAATATGTCAATAGGTATCTAGATACAATTTATGTAAACAATAATGTAATCCCTCTTACTTTATATAATTTTGGGTTGGCTTCATATTTGGCTTTTTTATTCATTTTATTTTTTTATTAATCATATTTTTTTTCAATAAACATTTATACATGCATGTTACTCTATGATGATGAATAACCACTGATCTTGTTGTAGTTAACCATTAATTATCATAACTAATTACTATGAAAATATAAATATAAGTTTTTTTTTTCGTAAAATCAATTTCCCCACTGTGTCTTGATTAACGTGGCTCATTTGTTATTAGAGAATCTAAATAACACTAACAAATTTTTATTTTTATTTTTTTACTATTAAGTTCCCAACAATTTTCAAAAATAACTCATAATCTCTTCCTTAAATGAAATATCTAAATTGATATTCAAATATTCAAAATAAAAAGAAACTTATGTTTTGCAAAAATAAATAGACGAGTTAATAACTTTTTAGTTTATTGGCACCAGATCCTATATGCAGAGTGTTCGTATCTTGTTGAGAAGACAAGTTTAAACTTTAACTCATATGTGATGAGGGCATAACTGAATGAAATATTAATTTTCCATGTTTCAGAAGCATTATTTGTTTACATTTAAAAAAAATATTTTTTTAATTATTTTTGGTTGTAAAAACAAATAATACTTTGTTTTTTTTAAGAATATATATATGTAATTTTTTTTTTTTATTGCATGCATTAGAAGACAAAATCTCATGCATTTAACACTCTAAAATCCAAAGCCATGCAACATAAAAAGCAAGAGATGCCGGCTTCCCATACTTAAGCCAAATTTCAGCTCCAAATTGCCTCAACATCATCAACTAGGAAACACCATCAAATGCTTCAAAAATGCCGGCTTTTTCTCTTTGTGTTCTCAGCCAATCTCCATCTTCAACTCACCCTCCCTTTCATTCCTTAAATCCCTCTAGAACTCACACCTATTTTTTCTAAACCTTTTAACTCTGTAAACCATTTTTTAGATACTATTTAATTATAAGTTCACTTAGCAATGAACATGCAATTCAAAGCTAAGAGTGAACAACAACAACAACAACAACAAGTGTTAGTACCGGACATTGCCAATTTGATGAATGATTGGTTTTTTGGGAGTGGGAATAGAGAAAAAAACTTTGAGAGTATCATGATCAAAAGTACTAAAAATGATAGTGAAGAGAGTTTTGAGAGTACTATGACAAAGCAAAAGAGCAAAAATGATGAAAGTCCCGGAAAAATTAGTGAAGGCCGGAAAACACAAGAATGGTTGGAAGAAGCAAGGAAAATGGTTGCCGAATCTTTAGTTAGGAAGAGTGTTTCATCCGGTAAGAGTTCTGGCTCTCCGAAATTTGTTTCGGCTCCTCCTTCATTCATTGATCGACGGGATCCTCTTTCACGATCGGCAAGAAGGTTTGTATTTGTTTGTGCTTTGTCTCTAGTCTTGTGCTTTGTGATTTTTTGTGTTTTGTATTTTAGTTATGAATAATTTTTTAACAATGTTTTTTTTCTTGATATTTTTATAAGTTTAAAGTTCAATTTTTTTAACATCATTCCTATTGAATTTTATGTTATATATATATATATATATATATCATGGATGTTTTTTTTTTGGGAAGAGGAGCGGGGTGAACCCACTAGAGACCCAGGGACGTGCACAAGTCTCGGTGGAATAAATGGGGATGGGGCCACGCTCACGTGGGTGCTGGAACCATCCATACACAACCACTATTCATAACTCCTAGAAATGTGCCCTCAGCCGAGAATCGAACTCTCACAACTCGATGAGAGCTCTATCGGCGACCCGTGTACCAATAGACCCAAAGGTCGTTGGCTATATCATGGATGTTGAGTTTGAATATGGAGTTAAGCCAACGGCTTTTGAGTTAATTGGCATCGGGTCCCTTGCGCAAGGTGTTTTTTTCGGGGAGGACCCGGAATCGAACTTCATAGTCTATGCAAGGTGAGAATATGTGGGTCGGCGTTAGCTTTGCTCCCTATATGTGCATGTCCCTAGATTCTGGTGCTTGTCGTCTTTCTAAAAATATATATGAAGTTAAACAAATGTGAAGAAGAAGAAGCATAAACGATAAAAACTAGAACAAAATTGTTGTCTTTGCTTCTCACCTATTAAAAATTTATATATTTTTCAACCATAGTTTCCAATGCACTTGTCTTGTGCTTGTCCATGCATTCAACGCATTATTACATTTAAATAAAAAAAATATATATATTAAGTGTGGCTTAGTTGGTCTTTCTTATATTTAATTTAAATTATTTTGTCAAGCAGAGTGGAGAAGGAGAATTTTTTTTTTAATATTAAAATAAAAAAAGAACTATATATAATCTCTTACATTTTACAAAGCAAGAAATAAATAATTTAATTATAATATATATATATATATATATATATATATATATTTATATAAGTTTAATTATACATCACATTCAAATTAGTTTCTTAATTTTTGTAAATAAAGAACAAATCACAAGAAATAAATGTTAAAAAAAAAAACAATTTGTTTATTTCCATTTTTATTTAATTTAGAAAAATGTCTTAAAAATGAGAAATTTGAGAGCAGGAATAGATCAACGGAGGGTTTCAGCGGCGAAATCCTCTCTCGCTCCGCGAGGCACAACCGCAACAACTCCGATGCCGTACCCGGCGCCGGCGCCGGCACCGACCTTCCCTCACCGGTGCACGAATGGCCTCAAGGCACTGCCAACCCCAGCGATCCCCTGGGCGCCTTTGTTGCGCTTCATCCCAAGCTTTCCGCCCGCCCTAAGTCTCGATTCCAGGATGATCCCCAGTCCCAGCTCAATGGAAGGAATGACCTTGTGCTCTCGCCTCCTAGGGTTTTGGTTGAGACGGCGCATAGGAGGTCGATCTCCTCCTCGACTTGCTCGCTGGAGAAGCTTGGCGGGCTGGGCGGCGATAAGGGGCTGCTGAGCTCCAGAGGCCGGCGTTCCGCTTCTCGGGAGCTGGAGTCCGTCGGTCGCCACCTTGATTTGGTCGTGGATGATGATGTTATGCAGATCAACTCCTTCCTCAAAAGGCAGAGGGCCCTTATTGCGAGGATATCTGGAAAGAAGGTCTTCGCCAATGGCAACGCTAACGCCAAGATCTTGCTCTCCGCTTCATCTGGTATCAGTTGAGGCTCGAATCAATTTGGATCTTTGATGTGTTTTTCCTCTCCTTTGATGCTAATGTTGTTGTGCTGTTGGATGGTTTGGCTAGCAGGCATGGCGAGCTCGATGGTGGCTACCATTGGCTACGCGTGGCTGTTGGAGAACATGGAGAATAAGGAAGGCGGTGAAGGGGTGGTTGTTCCGGTGATGAACTTGAAGAGGCGGAGTATGCAAACGCACAGGCAGGTTGCGTGGCTTTTTCACTATCTTGGAATTGATGCATCTGCTCTGCTTTTCTCTGATGAGGTATCCCCTAACTCTATATTGGAAAATTCTCTGCTTTCTCAATTGTCTCACAACAATGCCCTGGTCTTGAAGTTCTGT
The DNA here is from genome assembly GCF_009730915.1 of Dioscorea cayenensis subsp. rotundata. NCBI lineage: Eukaryota > Viridiplantae > Streptophyta > Magnoliopsida > Dioscoreales > Dioscoreaceae > Dioscorea > Dioscorea cayenensis. The sequence continues at coordinate 18,990,368 of NC_052484.1, read as the reverse complement.
TTAATTGCTAACACGATCAATTTGCATCCTCTTTTTTTGGATTGAAGCTGTTGGTGAAATATTTTCTTTCTGTAATTCTTATTGGGTGGTTTCAAGTTGCAAGTTTTATGAACTATAACCCTAGTCAAGCCTCTGCTCTAAATTTGAGAACTGATTGAATGACCATATTTTATTTGTCTATGAAACTATGCACCTTGACCTTACCTGTTCTTTGCTGTCATAAGTATCGCCATGTTCAACAATTGGGCTCAAATTGGACTCAGAATTTGTACAATTGACTCAGTTTTGGTTTCAGGACTCTTAAATTATTCTTATGGTATATCTTTTGCTTTATAATCTTGATGGCATGAAATTTATGAAGACAAGTTTAAACAAGGATGTAGTAACAGCCATTCCGAGACCATATGGATCTATAAAATATCTTCACCGCTTGTTAAGTGAATTTCTTTGAGAATCTTCTTATTTCTTTGAGAATCTTCTTATGTTGAGGCTCAAGAGTCAAGACATTAAATGTACAGTGGATTAGACCTATTAGACCAGTGGTTTAATGTGACTGGATTTTCAACTTTAACTATGGTTTATCTAACACATTGATCAAATGTATGTTATGGAACCTGACTTTAGCTGCTTACCATGTGGGTTGTCTTTCAAGTGTTTGCTTTGGTACTTTAGCTTAAATAGGTGTGTAGTATGATTAAATTTGTGTGATGTTTTTAATTTTAGTAACTTCAAATGATTAATCTGTAAGAAACGTTCGGGTATTTCACTAACTAATTAATTGAAGTATATAGAGTTTTTTCATATCTCCTTATATTGTTCTTCTTATGCATACCCTTTCAAAATATATAAACAGCAACTATGCTCGTTACATTTACCCTTGCTTGAAAGAGATTCTATTATGGACACCCTCTGGTAATTTTATATGATGTTGGAGTGATGAACTCATCCAACTATGCAATGAATGTATGAGGTGCAGTGACAGCGCTTCACATAACAAGAGCATGCATGGTGAAACCATTGATGTTATGGTAAATTCATGAAGTAGCATTGCTGTTTGGCACAGAATTAAGGTAACTATAATTAAGTATCAATGTTGCTAAAATCGGGGCAGCACCCTATTCTTCCTTGGAAATCAAAGTGGTGTTTCTTGGGTGGCTTTATTCACTCTTTTAGCTTTTTTGTCTTAAAAATATTGTCTTTTCTTTTTATAAACATCATTTGAGAAATATGTTGATTTGTGGCTGCATAATTGTGTTTATCAGATTTAAGCCTATGCCATGAATCTATACCATGTGGTAATTAGTTGTTATTATCTGTAATCAGGTTGATTTGGATGGTCTGGTTATGTCAAATCAATTCAGTATACTTGTTACAGGGAAAGATGTGCTGAACACAAATAATGAGGTAATTGAGTTTTATGCTACTGATAAAATCAACTAATTTAAGACTATCAAGAGTGTCTGGATTGTTATCAACTCTTGCATTATCTTTGTAGGTGGCATCAATTTGCACTATTCTCACGGATAACTACTGTGAACATGCATACGAGTTGCTTCAGACTCCTAATATGAAAAAACTCTTGGTAAATTTTCTAAGGCTGCTGTTTTCTCATATGTTCCTTATTAAATTATCTTCTTTGTTTCCTTTTCTTTTTCTGAATCTCACCCTTTCTCAGCTTGCAGGAATTCTTTTGGATACACGTAATCTTGACAAATTTTCTAAATTTCACACACATAGAGATGCAGAAGCTACACAGTTGCTCTTGGTTGGCTCTTTTCCTGGCTTAAGACAAGAACTCTTTGAACAATGTATGTGTCTCTTCTCCCATGGTCAAATGCATAATTGCCCGGATTGCTTCTATGCTCAGTTTGTAATATTTCATATTTGGTCTCAACAGTAATTCAGGATCATAGGGACAAATTGTTTCTTGAAGCTCTCAAGCGTAATTATGGGAATCCTTCTTGTGGGAGTAAGCTTTTACTCTACCTTTCGAGTTCTTTGAATAATTACATTATTTATTTGTTTTGCATTCAACAGAAAGCAGACTTTTCTGAACCTGTTGCTAGTTTTTACTGTGTTTTGTTTTTGACTATTAAGATAAATGAAGCACACATGATTGAGCATTATCTATAAAGTAGGAAGTCTGACTGAAGTTTTATTGTTTAAATCAGTTGCATTCCTGTGTGCTGATGATTGAAATGCATATGTATATGCCAATGAGTTTATTACATATATCAAGCATGTTAATCACTACACCCAACAACAATTTTTAATTTCTTATTAGAGTCCTAATGGTAGGTTCATCTCCTACTTTGGTGATATGTTGAAATCCTTAGTAAAACTGAATAATGGGTTTCCACAAAAGAAAATCTTATGGTTAAGTTTGGTTGGTGGGTTACCCCAAGGCTCCAATCCAACACTCCAAGGTTAACTACCAAACCTTTTTTGGTTTTAAAACAAAATTTAATTATTTAAATAAACATATTTAATAATTATTTTAAAAATTCATTTAAGTATTTAACATCAGTAAACAATTATCATTAATCAGAAAGGAAATTTTTATTCTTAAAATAGTTATTTTGGGTTGTATTTATTAAGTCAAAATTTGTTCAATTCAGTCTAAAAGTTTACCTCCTAAATAATTTCAAATGACTTCCTTTTCACCCCCTTGATCCACCAGTGAAACTAATAATTGTCTATGATGTTAAGTTTGTGTGACTTTTCCTATATTCTTCCAACTCATTCAGGCTTTCCTTGGCTTTCCTTGATATTGACGTTCTTTGGGCAACCGCAATGGATTAAAATTCAAAACCACATCAGGCTTCCTTTGTTCTCACGTTATTTTCATTAAATTTTTTCATCAATGTGAATGTTTTTGTATTGTTTTTCTTTGATCCCCAACTATTTCAATGTTATCCACTGCAAGAGTGTGTGTTTTGCAGTCAACATCAGGTTGTTTGAATTGATGACCTGCCATTTTATTGATGTGATGTAGTTCAACTAACAAGAAGCCATAATTCTTAAAATGCTCCTTAATTGAGAAGAAATATGTGGAAAAGGAAATAACTGCTTGTTTGAGGGTTTGGGTTTTTGATTTTAATTAGTTAAGCTAATGAAGAAGCACCCTTTGTTAGTCAACTATCAACCAGAATTGATTCCCTTCTGTAATGTATAGACTATGTAGTTGGTTTAGTTCCAGTCGAAACTCTTGTACACAATATTGAAAATATTAACTAGACTTTTCATAAGAGAAATATAGCAACGATTTATGTTTTCTCTGGAACAATATTCACAACTACTTCGAACCCGGACTGGTACATTTAGTGCCAGATATGTTTAGAACTGAATTTCTCTTTGATATATAACATCCCACAGTGAACTTACCTATCCTCAAGGTTATTCCATTCTAAGGATTGAACTATGGTTGTGGAGAAAATCTCTTAACGTGGGCAATGTAAGATCTCTGAAACTGCTGTGAGTTGAGTTCAAATCTTTAGAAGACATGATCACCAATGGAGCAGCTGTTGTGTTCATTGCACTAATTTGTACTTGCTTACACTACTCGAGCTCTAATTTGTATGAGATCGTTTTGCAATAAAAAAGAACCAAGAATCGGAGGAAGCCAATGTTTTAATCCCAGATTGTTAAGAACTTGGTTGCAATTATTTTGTGTAAGATCACTACTTGATTATTTCTACTGGCTGATGTCTTTTGTATGCTATCGTTTAGATAATGATGAAAATGGAGCACTGCAGGAGCATAAAGTTACAATTAGGAAGTCGGCATCAAGTTCTCCTCAAGAAGGTATCACACAATTATTAAGCAAATGCCTAGTAACATTAATTATTTACTAACCAAGAGCCCATAATCACATATTTTTGTAAGGTGTGCAATCCTTGTTGATATGCTCAGTCATGGAGTGCAACCTACTCTGCCTTTCCATATATATTGTTCAAAATGTTGGTCATGGATGTGACAAACGAATCGAATAACACCGTGACTGAAGTGTGATGATGTTCATTGATAAGTCTGACCGGTAACACAGCCTAAAACTTGGAGCAACTTCAGGTTTCCTGATGTCTTGCAATGTTTTACTGACGCTTTCAGTTGAAACCAACTAGGTCATGATTTCTTCTTACCAAATTGCCACAAGCAATGGTGTGAACAAAAGTTTGAACATAGTCCTGCATGCTTCATCCTTTTAGTTCCTATGTTGGTTGAACATTTCTACAATATTAAGATATAGGATGTTATATTGAATGACACAATGACAAAAATGGCACCAAAATAGCACTTCATTATGCATAGATTCTCATAGCAAGTAGTTGTCCTAATCTGTAAAGATTTTGAATAGCGTGATTGGTTTTGATAGTATCATTACCATTTTGAGAAAATAGTTGTCAATTTTAACCCCTCTCGGACTGTCTTTTCTCTTGTGATGCATGCCAAATGGCAAATGCTGTATTAATTCTGTTGCAGATTTTGAATACGATCATCGTTCCATCTGTTTAATTATTCAACCTTGTTATTTCTTGACAGAAAAGCCAAAGCAAATACAAGTTCTTGCACCGATTCAAACACTGCCGACTCCTTCTCCTGCTCCAAAACCATCACCTGCTTCGGCTCCGGCTCCAGCTCCGCGGGCAAAGAACAGATTCTTCCTTGCAAAATGGTTCGGTTTCGGATCAAGATAATCAAATCATCAGCTTCCTTCTGCTAACATCATCCCAAACCATACACCGACGACAACGATGGCTCCCGAAGCTTCACACATTATCTTGACACACAAATTTCCTCACAGTACTTCCTCCAAATTGTGCATCTGAACCCAATGTTGTGTTGAATGTATTCTAATATTGATATCATGAAGAAATTCTTAGTCATTGTAAGTACCAAACCATCTTTATCAGACCAGACACATCATATGTACCGGTTCTAAATTTAATTATTAAAAAAAAACAATTATAAATTATTTTTTTTTTTTTAAAAAAATTAATATAAAAAAAGGTGTGAATGAACAGATCATCATCATCATAAATTCATAATCAATAAACAAAAACAAATAGTATAAAACAATGAGAAAGATATGACTAAAAATTTTCTTTGAAGGTTTGTTGTTCGCTCGTCACGTTGGTCGCACCTGGCACGTTGCGCGAGGAAAACATTCTCGGTTCACGAGTAAAATTCCGTAAACACCCTCCGGGCAAACTTTTAAATACAAATTCACCCTTGGCCTTTTTCCATCTCCGTTTCTCTTCTTCTTTGGCATCGCCTTTTTCTCCTCTCTCTCTCTCTCTCTCTCTCTCGGTGGTTCGCTTTTCATCCATTGGAGAAACGGCTCACGCGTTGGGAGCATTGGAAGGATCCCTAAAGGCGGAAATCTCTCGCTGTTTGGTCTCGGATTCTTGTATATATTTGGGGCTGGATTTGATTTGAGGAACTCGCTGCCCGGGCTTTTTTTTTTTGGGTGATTTTGGTGGGGATCTTGGAATGGGTTATCAGGTGATCTATTTTTTTTTTCCTGTTTGTGATTGCTTTATGGGTTGTTTTTTTTCCAAATCTGCGGTGAATTTCGTTGCTTTGATTTGATTGATTGATTGATGGCTTTGATTTTTTATTTTTATTTTTATTTTGATGCTTGGTGGAGATGGGTTTTGAATGTTTTGATCGTAATGGGCAAGGAAAGTCTCTTTGGTTTGGTTTGGGATGTGCTGTTAATGGAGACTTGGAATTAGGTATATGGGTACTAATAGGAATCATGAATAACACGGTTAAATGCTGTTGTTCGTATTGTTTTAGTCATTGATATTCATCTTGTAGGTATACCTGTTTTTAATTGGGACTTCATCGTCTGTGAGATCAACAAGACTTATTTGTTAGTTTTTGGATTGATTGAAGCTCTGTATATAGGCTTGGCCTTGTGAGTTTTAACTATTTATAGATGGATTTGGGGAATATGATTGGTTTTGTTGGGAGGGAAAATTGTGTAGCTTGGAAAAATCATTGTTTTGTCAATCATGGCCAAAATATGCTTCGACGGAAAAATCAAACCAGTTAATTAGGGATTTGCATGACGTCCTAGAGTCGACAAAAATATGATTTTAAGGGAATTTTGTCTACTATAGTAGTTGCTATGGCATCATTCCTAATTCTCCACCGTGGCAATAGTATCATCTTTGCTTATGTTTATTCGGTTTCCTGGGAAACAACAACTGTTACCTATTGGTGATGGAATTATGTCCCGAGGTATTATGCTGAAGGGTTGTGTTGTGATCATTTCACTTTATTGTGAACAACCTTTGAAGTTGTCTGGTCCATGAGGAATTTTATCATTTTCTTTGTTCTTATAGAACTGCATATGATGCTTCTATTCCTGTATTTCTGTTTCTTTTTTTATCTTGTTATGATGGCTTAAAATTTATACGCAGGGTGCGGACAACTGACATTTATGAACTTCCCGATAAATGTTGAGCATCATCTCACCACAAGACTTAGCCTTTCTATCTGATTATAAAGCCGAACTATCATGGCAAAGCTTGGAGTTGCTGGTCGCAGGTTTATTTTTTGTTTATTTTGTTGGAGTTAATATATTTTTCTTTCATGCTCTATATTTTTTTCGTGTTTCATATTAAACCACGCTTCTGCATTTTGCTACAGTGTATTTTTGAGAAAACCCAATGAGAGTATGCGACTTATCACAACAACAGTAATTGGAATTGTATTTGGTTTCTTCATTGGCATTTCCTTTCCTACTGCTAACATCACAAGGGTACATTTATTTGTCTCTCGGAATTCTGTTGCTCCATAAATTTTGTTGCAGTGTGGATAAGATATTCACATATTAATACCTAAAACTTGCAGCTGCACTTCCCTTCAAGCATATTATCATACATTGAAGACAAGAACTCAGGCATTAAAACACAAGCCTACCTGAACCATGCATGGTCTTCTGCAAATAGTCATAGTAAAAATGATTCAAATTTAGAATCTAATGATATTTTAAAGGTAAGTGAGTTTTTTTTTAGTGTTAAATTCATTTTTATGTTTTCTCTCTTGTTCTAATCTTTAAATTTCAGCCCTTGTAACTTTCATATTTTGTTAATTGCTCACTGTTAAATCCCAAGCATATGTAATCTGAAAGGTCCTGATGCATTTTTGATATGCTTATTAATATAAAGAAGATACAACAACTGAATTTGCTAAAAGCTTAAGCTTAACTTGAGATGTTGGAGAACTAAACTAGTGAACTAAAGGCAAACAACTTCCTGGGTGCCTGGAGGAATTCTTATTAGAGCTTCTCAAAATTGTGTCCAAAAGAAGCAGCTTGGATCATGAAAATATTGGGCGGCACATCAGTTTCAATTTTTTCATGAATTCAAGCGATTGAATAAGGATGTGGACAATGATTCGGAAAGTGAGTATATAAAGCTCTTTCACCTTATGAATTTTTAGAGGAGAAAAATAGTGGGGTGAAAAGGTGAAGAAGAGAATAAATTTTGCAATTGAGAACAAAAGGCTTCGATATATATGGTGTCCAAAATAATTTTTAATTTACATGTATCATCCTTAAGTAAATGTTTCTTAAACTTACTTTGTAGTGCTTTAGAAGCCACAGATTGTGCTCTGATGATCTTTTTTTCACTATTAAGTCCAATGAGTTTTTATTAAGGTTGAGAATAGAAAAGAATATGTTGCTCTAGATTATGGATTCCTTGTCACGCAATACAGCAGTGGCATATTGTTGTTTTATTGTTCTCCTGTGATACTTAGCATGTCTCTTTCTTGTAAATTTTAATCGCATGCCCATTGCAAATTAGTCCTGATATCACAATTGTACCATCATCTTTAAATAGTAGAAGCTAATAAATTGCCATTTCACATTGATTATGACCCAAGATATATTTGTGTAGGTGATCTATGCTAGAAGTTTGCAGTTCTATATATGTGTTTATTGATTTTGTGTTCTTTGACTTCATTCTGCAATTTTGTGATATATGTTGTCCGGTTATTTTTATTTGTGGTATAGAAGCTGAGTTTGTTGATGCTAACTATCTCTGTTTCATAGATATATGTTCCTTCAAATCCTCGAGGTGCAGAACGACTACCACCAGATATAGTTGTTTCAGAATCAGATTTTTACCTTCGCAGATTGTGGGGCGTTCCTAGTGAGGTATATAGCTGCTTCTTTTAATCTTTCCTGCATATGTGATTAAATTATATTTTTCACTTGGACCTGTTGTGTTTTGCATAAGACTGCTGTACTTTCTATTGTCGTTTGGGTAAATTCATATCTTCTTGCCAGTCCCATTTTAGTAGAGCCTACGCCATTTTATATTGTAAATACACAAGAATGTATTATTGGGATTTAATTTAATAAAGCATTGTCTATACTTGATGTTGTCATACACATGATATAAGTTTGAGACACTTCCACATGCAATGTGCAATTCTCTATGATGTTATGATTTTATGATTTTGTCAGCATCAAGGACATTTGCCTTTCCAGTGCTGTAGGTACAAAATAATCATCCCTGCCTTAGATATGATCATGATTTACTTTTATTTTTTATTTGCTTTGAAGTTTATTGACATAAGAAAGGTGCTTTTATTTTTTATTTTTTGTTTATTGTTCATCACTCCATTGTCAAATTTCATGGGAAGGAGCTTGTCCTTAAAAATTACAGGTGGATAATGGACTATTGGTTAGTAGGTCCATAACCATTGTAATAAATGTCATTTTGTATAATGCTGTGGGAGGATTTAGGTATCAAAACAGTTTGCAAATTTTTTTAATTTTATTTTAATTTCAATTTTCCAATTGATCATTCAGTTCTGTAATTTGTAATTGCTGCTTAGGACTAGGCACCATCTTTGGTTTTAAAGAAGTGATTTTGTGGATGGGTGACAGTATTTGTCTCGTTGAATGCTCTTAGAAATACATTTGGTGATATGGTTATGCATCACATGGTTTATCTAGTGTTATTTTATAAAATGGCTGTGAGCAACATGCGATATTGTCAGCTAACTGCTGTCTGTCATTAAATGCAAACAAAGTTAGCAGCAGAACTTTTTTCCAAGAGTCTTAGGTTTGTTTGATATCATATTTTGTATGTGCAAGTCATTTGCTACACATTAAAGGGACAATGCGAGAGACATAGTGATCAGAAATGCATCTTGCAGCAAGCTCGAGCTTGTTTGATTTCATATTTTATTTGTGCGAGTCATTTTCCAGACACTTATAGCAATTTTTTCATATTCAATTATCTTCTAATATTTTTTTAGCATATTTTATATTCTCCGTACTGATTATCAGGTTGAATGTTATGCAGGACTTGGTTATCAAGCAGAAATATCTTGTGACATTTACGGTTGGATATGGCCAAAAAGAAAATATAAATGCAGCAGTGAAAAAGGTTAGTTAAGATACTTCTCTGTCATTGGAAACGAGATCACCAGGCTTTAAAAATCAAGTGTGATGAGATTAATGTCTTACCCTATGTTCATTGGTTTGTATGAAATAGTAGAGTGTGCAAAGTTGGATGTGAGGTGTTAGTTATCATTATAAAATATTTATTTTCCTTTTATATTCTTATACTTTTAATTAACTCATCCCTTGATATTATGAAGCAAACATGGTATGAAGGCTAATATAAGGAGGTGATACAGATGATTAGCTTCATTTTTCAATTGTTTCACTTGCAACAATCTTAAATTTGCGTAAGACCTAGATAGATAAATTGCTTAGAATTTACAAAATATGCATTTTCCTCAAAGAAATAAAGCAGAGAAAAAAAAAAGCTCAAATATTTATGACATTCGGGCATCTAAATTATTCGTGTAAGAATAAATGGAAATATATAGTATATGGCAATTACTTTTAGCATCTAATGGTGGTTTTTTTATATCCTAGGTATCAATATACTAATTTTTGCCTATTTTATCTACTTTCTGCATTTGCTAATAGCAAACTACTGACAATAATGCCCTTGCAGTTCTCTGAAAATTTTACAATCCTTCTATTTCATTATGATGGTCGGGCTAGTGAGTGGGATGAGTTTGAGTGGTCAAAACGTGCTATTCATATCAGTGTCAGGAAGCAGGCGAAATGGTAGGGCTTCATGCCTTTTTTCTTTGTTAGTGTACAATTTCATTTGCTGGTTGTTGTCATCATATGATTGACTAATATTATTTAAATCTCTTAACTCCACTATCTTATCTAAGGTGGTATGCAAAGCGATTTTTGCACCCTGACATTGTGGCTGCATATGAATACATCTTTATTTGGGATGAAGACTTAGGAGTTGAACATTTTAATGCAGAGGAGTAAGTATCCTTCTTAGCACATGCATGTTTTGCTTTGGAAAGTGCTTAATTAATGAGATTCTACCTTGCATTTGCAGGTATGTTAAGCTTGTGAAGAAGCATGGTTTGGAGATTTCACAGCCTGGTTTAGAGCCAAACAAAGGCTTAACATGGCAAATGACAAAAAGAAGAGGTGATCGTGAAGTCCACAAGTAAGCTTTGGTGCATTCACAATGCAGACAAATGATTCTCACTAGTTTATATCTTCTTGGTTTTATTGTGAAGCAAATCTCTTAGCCCATTGTTGTTATATTGGACAGAGAAACAGAAGAAAAACCTGGCTGGTGCACAGATCCTCATTTGCCACCATGTGCTGCGTAAGAGTCCTTTACTTATTTATTCTCAAATTATCACTGCATATCTTTCCATTATACTCTTTTTGACCTTCTTTGCATGCCTCTCTCTAAAATAGTTTCGTAGAGATAATGGCACCTGTATTTTCTCGAGATGCATGGCGCTGTGTCTGGCATATGATTCAGGTAGGAAATAATTTCAACTCGGTAATTCTTACTATTTCCTCAAGAATTCTCCTAATGTTCATGCATGTTGTAACTGCAGAATGACTTGGTTCATGGCTGGGGCCTTGATTTTGCTCTTAGAAAATGTGTAGAGGTAATGTTAACACTAAATAGACATGTCTTATAATACCATCTCATGTCAAACTAACTTCACTTTGATTTCTTTTTTTATTGACTATTGTTATCTACATCAGTCCTATATTTGCAATGGTTATTGTCATAGCTTTCAGTTGATTTTTTTTTTTCCTTTTTATGATTACTCAAATAGCCGGCACATGAGAAGATCGGAGTTGTGGATTCTCAATGGATCGTTCATCAAGTTGTTCCTTCCCTTGGAAATCAGGTGAACAAGATAGATCACAAATCATTTACAGGTGCAGAGTTGCTGGTTTTTTTTTTAACTTATCTTCTTCTTTGTCTTTCGACAGGGCCAGGCAGAAAAGGGCAAAGCACCATGGGAAGGGGTAGGTCAATTATACAACAAAAATAAATACTTTGCCTCTTCTATGTGTATCTTATATGCTGATGTTGAAGCTGATTTTATCGAAAATGTCAGGTGAGGGAGCGGTGTCGAAAAGAATGGGGCATGTTCCAAACCCGACTAGCCGACGCAGAGAACGCATATTACAAGGAAAAGGGGATCACACCTCCGAATTCAACAAAAGTTTAGGAATTTTTTTCTTCTTTTATGCCATCATGGTTAGTAGATTCTGTAGTTCCATAATACATAATGTAGCTTTATGTAGAAGTTCCTTCATCGTCATCATCGTTATCGATTAGTGATGACTTTGTTTCTAGAGAACTCTGTGGACTTTAATTGAGCTTCCATATTAGGTTGACCCCAGAAAGCTCATAGTTTTTCCTCTTTTTGTATACCAATTTGAACAGAGCCTTTGTGGAACTCTGAAACTGAGACCATTTTAGTTTATGAAGGAGAAGCAGGGCTGTTGTTGTTCACTGTTCCATCTTGTTGACAGTGAAGATATGTAAATATTTCTGGTTTTTTTGCTAATTATATTACTCCAGAAAGTTTAAATCAGAGCTGAATTCAGAGGCTTGGCAAACATTTAATATGATTTTTCGTACTATTTTTCCCCAAAAATCAATGTCCTTACCGCCCATAAAACAAGCTTATGTGAGGTCTCATATTTTGGTCATGGTGATCAGATATGAAGTTTTTAATATATACCTCACATATTTTGGTCATGGTGATCAGATATGAAGTTTTTAATATATATATATATATATGTATGAGCATACCATTTTTGGGGACTTGTGTGGATTCCCGGAGCTATTAGATTAACATCCAAGGGTTCCATGTTATAGCATTGCCCCGTCCCTTGTGTTATAATAATTTTTATTCACTTTCGGTTTTTTTCCTTAAATTCTCTTTCATTTATTTATTTTTTATCATATATGATCATTTAACGCTTATTTTATATATAATACATTGGTTGTTTAAGAGTCATGAGCTCAAAACAAGTTTGGAGTGAAATATCATCAACTAAATTATATATATATATATAAAAATTTTAACTCAAAATCATTTGTTTAAGAGTAATGCTATTCCATCCTAATAGCTTCTCCGAATTCATTACACATATGAGGTGGTATCCTTGTCACTAATGACATGGCGACAATATCATACCTAATGTTTCCTTCTTTCTCTCAACTATCAATATATATTAAATGGGAAGCTCAGAATGTGGCTTTTTTCTCTCAAATCTCATGAAACCCTAGAACAGGGTGGATTGCCGGCGTGACAAAGAGGTTTAGAATATATTTCTCTCAAATCTCATGAATCATAGAAATAGGGGATGGATCACTTGCACGCTGACTCTATTGTTGAAGAAGCTCTAAATATTTCTCTTTCTCTCAAATCTTATAAAACCCTAGAAATTGAGTATGGATAGCCGACATGACAGCTCAATTGTAAGAGAAGCTCAAAATATACATCTCTCTCAAATCTCATAAAACCCTAAAAATTGGCGATAGATTTGTAGCTAGACTTGTATCCATAAGAGAATCAAAAACATGCTGAGCTTGACGAGATCTTATTCACTGGAGAAGAGTAGAACTTTATTTTGGTTAAGGATGCTACATCTATTGTTATGCGGGCACCACATCATTAGTGACACGGATGCCACCTCATTCGTTCGTGTAATGAATTCGGAAAAGCTATTCGGATGGAATAACATTACCCAAATTTAAACTAACTCTCTTGCCATATATATATATAAAATTAATAGTAAAATAGAAGAGAATGGGTATCTCCAAAATTTCAGCAACCCAACAGTACTTGAATATCAACTCCATCTCTTCCTTGCAAACCCTAACCACCGTCGTCATTCATGGCGTCGGATCCCTCGACGACATGGATACCACCCTCCAACGCCTCCACCTCCCTGTCACTCCATCTCTCTTCCTCCAATTCCTCCATTCCTTCAGGAATCCCACCATCACTTCCGCTAGAAGGCTTCTCCGATTCTTCTCATGGTGCCGTCGCCAGGAGAACGATCGATTTCCGGCGCCGGTGTTTGGAGACGATGCTTTCAATATGGTGATCCGTGCACTGGCTCAGATGAAGGATTTCACTGCCGTGATGGCCGCTGTTGCTGATCTTCAGAAGGAGGGCAGGAGGATGGATCCGCAGACCTTCGAGCTTGTTGTTAAGACCTTAGTCAGCTCCGGCAAGCCGGAGGAGGCTGTTCGGCTGTTCAGGAGAGTGGAGGAGAAGCGGGAGCTGCTGGTTCGCCGGAGCGCTGACGATGGTGAATGGTCTTGTGCCTCCGCTGTGATCCAAGCTCTCTCCGCTAAAGGCCACGCTAGAAAGGCCGTCGGTGTTCTTTGGCATCACAAGGACAAGCTTGTCGATGCTGGCTCGAATATCAGTCGGAGTATCCTTCATGGGTGGTGCGTTCATGGGAATGTCGGCGAGGCTCGCCGTATTCTTGATCAGATGAAATCCGGAGGAAATCCTCCAGGGCTCGCTTCATATAATGACTTCCTCTACTGCGTGTGCAAGAGAAATCTTAGGTTCAATCCCTCTGCTCTCGTCCCGGAAGCCACCAATCTCATGGCGGAGATGAGAGCCTCTGGCGTTGCTCCGACCACCGTAAGCTACAACATCCTTATCTCATGCCTGAGCAAGACGAGGAGGGTCAAGGAGGCCTGTGGAATTCTCCAGTCCTTGATTCAAGGAAAGGGGAGCTGCTCCTGCTCTCCTGATTGGGTCTCCTATTATCTTGTTATCAAGCTTCTCTATCTCACAGGGAGATTTGGCAGAGGGAATAAGCTTGTGGAGCATATGTTTGAGATTGGGATGGTACCTGGTGTGAAGTTCTACCATGGTTTGATTGGTGTTCTCTGTGGAATGGACAAGATGAAGTATGCACTTGAGATGTTTGATAGAATGAAGCAGTCCGGACTGGTGAGTAATGGAGCTATGTATGATTTGTTGATTGAGAAGCTCTGTAGGAATGGTGAATTCGACATGGGTCGGTGTCTATGGGATGAGGCTTTGGAGAGGGGCATTGTTCTCCAATCCTCCAGTGATCTATTGGACCCTCTGAAGACTGAGGTTTTCAAACCAGTGAGGCCGTTGAAGAAGCTTGATGCATCTGAGTACAAGATGTTAATGCTGAAGGCCAAAGGTGTTCGAAGAGCTAGAGTGAAGCTCAAGCCTAATAAGTGCCATTCCAGAAGCTGACAGGTAACTGCATCTTAAGCTTTAATTATTCTATTCATGCCTTGCTTTAATCCTGATAGGTGCTTTATCTTGTTTAATTTTCTGTAGCAATATGCAATTTATTTTTGTGTTCATGATTGTTCTATTGCTTTTCATGATACTCAAGTTGAGGACATTTTGTAGATAAGCATAATTACTATGCAAGCATTACTCAAGTTGAAATAAATAGCAATAACAAAAGAACTCTTGAATTTGAGTATGGAGAATCGGTTTGATGAGTTCATGAGTGGAAAACTGAAGACGAGATCTTGATGGAACCGTCAAAGATACCTTTTGATTCCAACAACACCAGCATATTTGCTCTTTCTTGATGGAAGAACCTCCTTATCTATAGCCCCCACCAATCATCCTCTTGCATCATACTTCCCAATGTCTCTAGACAACCTTTGTGCCAAGGTCTCTTAAGTCACAAATTCAATTGTAGTTCATTGGACAATGGATTTAACTAGTGAATGGAACAACATTGCACCCTATGAGACTTGGAGATTGTGGATAAATCATATAATGAGCATTTTGCTTATTGGAAGACATCTGTGGGAAGAGACGCAGATGGCAATGATGCTTTTTCATACCTCTACATATCACTATTTACCCAAAACCCAAAAAGCTGTGTGTTGTTTGCAAGTGCACTTCATACCTTGTGCTCACATGATTCACCATGCACAAAACTGTGCTACAATTGATGTTAGAGTGACACACCATAATTTGCATTTTCGAGAGATCCTTTAGCTCCTGACATCAGTATAAATTCAGTATATCCGTAATTGTGCCTGTTCTCCCTAGTCTTGGGCTTCAATTATTGAAAGAAATATCCAACAAAGATAAAGAACATTGGAAGAAACCATAGTATATCACTCAAAATATCCATTAGGAAGATTGTGTAAGAAAAATACACAAGTATGATGTCAACTGAAGATCTATTAAAGGAAACATTGTTTGCCCCTTTCTCCTCTTCTTTTTTTGGTACTTTTTCCAATGCTTTGCTCCTATCTTATTTCACCTTGTCATGGTGCCATGTTTTCAAGCATCAACAATCCCAAGTTGTGGCTCAAACTCTTAAGATGCTGAACTCTACTCTTATAACAGAGTAAGAGAGTTTATTTTCATCTCATTTATTGTGTCATGGAATGCGCATCACTCCCATTCAACATTGATGCTAATCTTGCTCAATATCTTTAAATAAATAGAAACTGTTATCGATTCTAACTTTTGTTGTTATAAAAACAACTTTTACATGCTTTGGATTAGACGGCAATAGTGTTCAAAGGAGAAAACAAATTAGAGAAGATGAGAGGTTTTAGAGATCAGACCTGTCTTCTTGCTTTAAATGCAATTGCATTTGTCATTCATGTGCATTTGCTTGACATGATTTCCTAGTTAACATGCCTCAAATATCTCCATCTTTCTGGTGGGTCAAGCTGCAAGGTGTAGCACCTTGAATGGTAAAACGAGAATCCGTGCATTTGATTTGGATAGACATGTCCTGTGGTTGTTGCCTAGGTGCTAGGTGAAGTTTATCCGCATGATTTCTGGATGAATTTTATTTACAGATGCCTTTTCCGATGATCAGGAATCTTCTTCCAACTTTCTGTTTCCAGAAAATGATATCCACATTATGAACATTCCATTCACATATGTAAATGCCAGAAAACATAAATAAAAAGAAAAAGAAAAAGAAAAAAGATGAGTGACATATAAATAGTTGATACATCAGCATGCCTTTGTTTGGTTCAGCTTACAGAATCTGGCTAGCACTCGAGCCCGCAATCTCAAGATAAAGAGCATCAGATTCCTGATATTATCTGGACTAAAGTAAGGGCATTAGATTCGCTTGATCTTTAGTCTGTAAGTTCTGCTGAGTCTATAAATTCATAGGAGGAAACCCAAATGATATCAAACACTTGAAACTCTCAAAACAGTTAGCAGCTTGCCATAGACAAAGCCCTCCAGGAGAAGAAGAAAGGAACAGAACTACAAAAATGGCTCCTGTGAACTTCCAGCAAAAATACAATCAAGGCAAGTATCAGGATGATAAACCTGCAGATGATTACTGCACTTATGTCACTAAGATGGCAAGGATGACTAGCATATGTGATGGCCCTCATTTTGGGAATCTCTCCTCAGTGTTCAAGAAGCAAGAAGAACCAAATCCAGTGGTGAATAACCAACCAATACCACAGCAGGCAACTGATCAAAGGAAACCCCGTGGCATCTTTGGCCAGCCACATCACTTGGAAACTTTCAAGAACAGTGTCATGTCTGCAAACACCAACAAAGTTTAGGATGCTGGTACATGTTTCTGGGTGAGTATGCTGAAAACTTGGACCGGAGACATCTAGTATTGTCATAAGCTTACTTTCATGCGGCGGATGAAATAAAGGACTACTATCTATGTAATACACTATATGGATGTGTATATGTAGTTATGGATGCCTTGGCTGCAGGAGTGCCATCTATAAATAAATTTCACTCTTGCCTACTACATTCAGCTGCCTGTGTGTTTGTTATGCTCTCTTGTGTAATATTCCGCGCGCATGAATATTTATGAACTTTAATTATAAGAACTTGGATTGACATATACAAATGTTTTGGATTGTGGTTGCTAAATCGGATTGGATCTTTCCATTTTGTTATTACTTTGGAGGATTGAAATTGATTGTCATAGTAATTCTCTTGAAGGACGGTACTCCTTATGGTCTGAGTTTCATACTCTCATTTCAGAATAACATAATTTTGTTGCATGTTCAACAGAAAGCACAGATTCTTCAAAGGGCAAGACATCTGCTTGATCCTTTAAGGGTGGTGGCACGAATGATTGGCACTAATCAGTTATGCATCGGTTTAATACTCAAACAAAACACGCTCTACTTTGGTATTATACATTTTGCCCTGATTGTTTGACTTGATTTTACATAGTTAAAGGACTAGCCTATGTTAAGGTTATCTTGATTTCCTTGACTTGCCATGGATGATTACATGAGGGTAAATAATAAGAACTCAGATTGACATATACAAATCCTTTGGATTGTGGTTGCTAAATTGGATTGGTTCGTTTCATTTTATAATAACTTCATGAGGATTGGAAATTGATTGTCATAGTAAATCTCTTGAAGGACGGTACTCCTAATGGTCTGAGTTTCAGCCACTCTTACTTCAGAATAACATAATTTTGTTGCATGTTCAACAGAAAGCATAGATTCTTCGAAAGACAAGGCATCTGCTTGATCCTCTAAGGGTGGTGGCATGATTTGATACTCAAACAAGACACACATTACTAAGGTATTATACTTTTGCCATGATTGTTTGACTTGATTTTATACACAGTTAAAGGACTAGCCTCTGTTAAGGTTATCTTGATTTCCTTGACTTGCCATGGATTACATGAGGATAAATAATAAGAACTCTGATTGACATATACAAATCCTTTGGATTGTGGTTGCTAAATCGGATTGGTTCGGTTCATTTTATTATAACTTCTTGAGGATTGGAAATTGATTGCCATAGACGGTGCTCCTTATGGTCTGAGTTTCAGAATACCATAATTTTGTTGCATGTTCAACGGAAAGCACAGATTCTTCGAAAGACAAGACATGTGCGTGATCCTTTAATGGTGGTGGCATGATTCGATACTCAAACGAGACACACACTACTAAGGTATTATACTTTTGCCATGATTGTTTGACTTGATTCGACACAGGTAAAGGGCTAACCTCTGTTAAAGTTATCTTGATTCTCTTGACTTGCCTAGGATGACATTAGAATAATACTATCAGTACAGTAGGATAATCTACAAAAGTTTTTCATGGTTGTGTATTTGTGTGTGCAGTAGTAGACAAATTCATGAGATAATATTCAATATTTTGGATGTGCATGCACAGTTCCAAGCAGGTCTCTGGGAATGTTGTTGTTGTGTTTACATAACTTGTTTGTTTGCCTTGATTTAATTTTCATTTTTCTTTTTTAAAATTTCAGATGGTTGTAAAATGTTGAGCCATAGGACTGTTCCTATGTGTGTTTATGTGGGTGTGTAAGGATCAAGGGAAAATAGACTAAAAAGCAATACAAAAGGATAAGTATTTCATTCAATCAGCAATATTATTTTCTTATCTTAGCAAACAAGAATTTTATTTATTTATTTATTTATTTATTTTGTTGATTGCTGATAAAATCTAAATGTACCAAAAAGTCTGGAATTATATTATTATTATTATCACTCAAACAACTTTAGATGATGAACTAGTTTGTTTCAAGTTATTCTTTCCCATATACCACTTTTGTTATAAGATCATTTTTTTTTTCTCACAAAATTAAGATAATTGAGTACTTGCAATAATATTACAATATACTAATATCAATTATTAAGTCCAAATACATATATATATATATATATATATATATATATATATATATATATATATATATATATATATATATCAATAATAAGAACTTTAATTATAGGATAATTATTTCAAACCTTATTAATCTAAGAAATGACAGTAAATTCATTAAACTTGAAGAAAATATCACCACAATTAATATGGCTAACAAATGAAATCATGAACATTCAATCTTCTCTTTGATTATTCTTCTAAACTCTCACTAATTCACATTTTACATCAAAATAAGATATTTACAAACCCAAATGATAATCTTAAGTTCACCACAAACAAAAAGGCATCAACTTCTCAAATAGAAAGCTAACAATATTACATCAAAGACAATGAATTTTTACCAGCCTATAATGTCTTAAAAAAAGGCGGGTTATATGATAAACAATTTTATTTTATTTTTATATCTAAATAAAGAATTCTCTAGCTCAAAACAGATATTCAGTAAATCATATAATCTATGGTAAGAAATCTTCATCAACTACTTTGATAGCTATATGCATTTTCTCGTTTGCAATTACCAGGCAGTAGAAACCGATATTTATCGGCATTCTGGATTAAATACTTGGGAAGATTGACTGCAGAATACGAGTGCGGTATCGGCCCCATCTTCCCAATTAAATCCCTGAAAGTGTACTCCTCTGGAAGCATATCAAACAAGTCTTTTCCTCGACAAATCACATCCTGAATTCTCGACGGATTCAAGAAGTAATTGAACCGAACACGATCAACATGACTGTATGCCTTCATCTTAAAAATGAAGTCGGGAATGTAGCGGAAACAAAAGCTGCAGTGCCAACCAGAGTCCGACAATATGCTATCAGTACGACGAAAATGTCCGTATCGTGTCTTACCAGGCCGATACCGATGAACTGAGGCTCTCCAACTGTTGTTGTCAATAAAGAACTCGAATGAATAAAGATAGTTTCGGAGCCTCAGGTGAAGTATCTCAGGAATATCATCACACCATCTAAGCAGGTTGATCGTGTGGCCACTCGGAATCTCATCAACATCGGACATTATCAGCAAATCATCATCACGAATGCCGGCAATCCTGATGAGCTGGTCCAGTGCTATCCTCTGATATGCTTCCTCGACGAAAGGGTTCTCGCCCCTCACAAACCTTCCACCTACTGTGCCATAAGTGAGTTTAGAATCAAATGACTTGAACAAATGCCGATTCTCCGCGAAGAAAAGAGGCTTCTTGACACCGGTGAATGTCGAATTGGATTCGAGAATGATAAATTCTGATACATATGGGTAAAGCTCATTCCACCGAATAGCAAGAATGTCAATCTCATTGCTGAAGAGCACCGCATCGAAAACACGGCGGGGCGTATCGCGAGCTGTCCATCCATGAAGCTGGCAGAGTTCCTTCATTGAAACATTCTCATGGTAATAGTGAGGTATATCATTGAATGCCTTTGGAGGGGATTGCCACAGTGGCCGGAGAAAGTAAGATATCTTTTGGCCATGAAGATATAGACTGAAGATCAATGCCGGAACACCGATGACAAGAAGCACTACATATTTGATATTAGAAAACTTGTAAGAAGAAGAACTGCATCCAATCTTCAACATTATTAAATAACTTTAAAATTTTTTTTTTTTTTTTTGAACATCAAACACAAAGGACAACTCTTTGGGGCATTTCAGCAAGCATCAAGTGGGCATAATCAGTTTTTGAACATCAAATAGGACTTAAGTTCAGAGGAAAAACAAGAACTATAGTAATGTACATGCAAGCAAACACAGGAAACAAAAAAAAAATGAAATTTTGAACATTGAATAAAGAGAAATAAAGGAAATAAAAAAACAAGAGATTAATAAGGGATAACTAGATGACAAAATTATAATTAATGGTTGATGAAAGAAGAGAGGTGAGTGTTTTGAGGATACCCACAAGCACTGAACGCAAAGAATTAGTGTCTATTGTGATTGAGTGGCAGGGAAACAGTCCCAAGATTGGAAAATGCCCAAAGAATCGCAAGGATTTGAGGGTGATATTTGGAGTGATGGCATGGTGTGGGAAAGGAATTGGAATACTTGGCACACAGAACAAAAGATGGAATAGAATAATGTGTTTTTGGTTTCTTTATCTATAAATTCTTCATGTTTTTCAATATTCCTCTTAATTAGTCATTTTCTGATTTTTTTTTTATTTTTTGAAAATACAAGAAGGACCAGGCTGACCAACTACATAGCTTATAATCGTAGAATTTATTAGATTTCCAAGCAGAATGAGTTAAGTTCTTTTTGTGATTTTGTCAAGACATTAATTTAAAAGGTCAGTTTCTTATTTCGATAATTCTCAAAAAAAATTTCAATCAACTAGAGTGTGGGTTGAATTGTAGAATAAGAATGAGAATAAAATAAATGAGAATAATAATGGTATTGAGAAAGAATGGTAATAACAATAAAAATCGTATTTAGTTGGAATAAAATTTATTGGAATTAAAAAAGAGAAAGAGGGAAATGTCGTAAAATTACTATTTTGCTCTTAGTGCTAATAAATAATATTGAAATATTATTTATGACAAAAATTTTAATTTGTAAAATATTTATATTTTATATTTATTTAAATTATTACCAATATTAATAAAATAATTTACTTTATGATTAATTTTAATTAATATAATTAAAACATTTGATGTATTATTTTTTTAAAATAAAGATATGATAAAACTACTCTATTTCGAAATAATTTAGATATTGTTATTCATTTTAATAATTATAATTAAATATTTATATTAAATAATTCATATTATAATTATTATAAAATTAAGAAATATTAAATATTTATGAGAAATGAGAGCAAATATATGAAATCACATCAATTCCTCCCCCATCACCAAGATAATGAAAATCAACCTTTAATTCCATACGGTGAAGATTCAATTCCTATTCCGGTACTATTCAAACGGGTAATAACATTAAAACTTGTGTCTATTTCCATTGCTCAGAAGTCATTACCCCCATCCAAACGTGCTTAATTTAATTTCTTTGAATTGTAAGATGATTTAAATCTTGGGGTTTTCCCTGCAATGATTTAAATTATAGATAATACAGGGTGTTTTCTGCAAAGCGGGCAAAAATTTTGTCATAATCACCTACCTTGCAGTCATAAACACTGTAAGCAGAATACTATCTATCTGGTGTTGACTGTTGAGACACAAAATACATATATTTGAATGGTTTATATCTAAGAAAACAAAACAAGTCAGTGACACTCCCAAATCTTTGCATCCTTTGAAGTACTACAAATCACCAAGGCCGACTATGTCCAAGCGGGGTCATGTTCGATCCAGATATCGTTGAACGATTGCCATAGCCTCTGCCCCTTGACCGGAAATTACCTCGAGAACCTTGAATAAATATACAGTGTTTATTAATTAATTAAACAAATCGATGACAATACAGTAATGTTTGTATATATATATATATATATATATATATATATATATATACCTCCCGCCGTAGCACCACTGGATCTAACTATTGTGGACAATGCAGGACTGACCATCTGACCAGCCTCCTGAAGGATCTTGCTCAGTTCCCGCGCAAACTTGGCATTTGAATGTGTGAAGAAAGTGAAGGCAGTGCCCTTAGCGCCTGCCCGCCCGGTTCGGCCTATCCTGTGTACATAATCCTCAAGACTTGTTGGAAAATCATAATTGATCACGCATTTAATGTCTTTGACATCTGCAACCATATGAAACAATTAGTAGTGATAACCAAAAGCTATGGTCATACAAGAACTATGAACAGATATAATCATATTCCTAGAGCTGTATCTCTCGAGTACGAAAGCACCACTCTAAAGCCAGGAAAAAGTTGCTAGGAGTCGGCTCATGGTTGCAAATATGTTGCTAAATCATATACAACAGGAGATATAGTTAAATGTTATCATGAGTCGATTGGGCTGCTACACTGAACCAGTTTCAAAAGTCTACTAGGGCAGTGGCAACTTCATCTGTCAACCATGTCACCGAGACAACTGTGAACTGATAAAAAAAATCACACAAATCTAGTGTCAGGTCTGCGTTTTGTAAATCTACAGCATTTAGACTTTATTCAAAAGTAATGTCTCAGATCCATGGAACACGATAAGCAGTTGCAAATCTTAAGGTGCTAAAGCAAAGTAACTATTAAAAGTACTTCGATGCTTTCTGAACAAATGGTAGATTTATCGGCAGTGAAACCAGGAAAAAAGAAAAAAAGTTAAGAGACATCAAATCAACCCTGGTATGAAGGGAATGAGTGATTAGATATCCTTAAAATCACCTATAATAACTAAACTAAGAATCAAGAATGTCAATATGTCACTATAATCGTAATTATCTGAGAAAGTCCGGTGCTAAAAGGTCCTCTGGTTAACACTGCCAACTGTTCAAAAGTGTTCACACTCGGGTGAGGTAAACAAGTAGAACATAGTTACTACCTCTGTTATGATGGCACCTCATGACACACCATCGACCCATAATATTCAGTTTGCAAAAAACTGGCCAGCAGCCCACTGACTCTCCATTGTTGGAGTTTGGAAGTCAACAAGATTCTAAGAACCCTAACACAAAATAGCCCTACCAAGACCACGTGCCGCCACATCAGTGGCAGTCATTATCGGACTATTGCCACTTTTAAACTCTGAAAGAACCCAGTCTCGTTCAGCTTGAGCTTTATCACCATGGATAGATAAAGCAGGCCATCCGTCCATCCTCAGTTTCCGGGTAACTTGATCACATCCTTTCTTTGTTTCAAGAAACACTAGAATCCGGCTTCCATCCATCAATTCACCCAGTAATTTAATTAATCTGCAAAAAGAAAATAAGTTGTGTGAAACTTAATATCAGCGCACCTTTTTTAATATCCCAAATAATGAAAACGTTAGCATCATACCTGGGGTACTTCTCATGCTCAGACATAACTTCAACAATTTGGTTAATTGATTGATTTGCTTTAAGGACAGGAGATCCAATTATGACCTGCAAAGTCAATGAGAATCACAATGCTAACACTTGATACTGGCCAGTGAACTTCAATAAAAGTTGAGATCATAAGCATCATAATCATTAAGATATCAAACCTTATAAGGGTTGTGTAAAAATTGCCTTGCCAAAGCCTCCACTTCTCTTGGCCATGTAGCACTCCAATATAAAGTTTGTCTGTCAGGCCGGATCTGTAAATAACATAAACCCTTCAACTCAGTTAAACAATCCTTTCAGAAACATCAGGCAAAAACTAAATCCATTGATAACTGAAAATGATTAACCTCACACTAAATTGACAAAAGCACAAAATGAGTTACCAATCAATGAAATCATCTGAGTTGCAGAGCCATCAAAGGTTATGATCAGTTCATGAAGGATAAGGGAAGCACAGAGATGGTGAAAAATAATAAACTAGAAAACATATCCGAAAGTAATGCTGGCAGTCAAGGATCTACAAGTCAACATAATATTGGCCAGATCTGTTTGAAATATGCAAAAATGGATCCTCAATACAACATGATTCAAGTGTTAGAAAAGCTCTAATTAATCTAAGCAAAGGTCATATAATCTGTGTTCATCAGTTTGGACCTTGTTAAACCTAACGACTATTCTTATATCCTTGTTCCCTCCAATTAAATGAAGTTCAGATTTTGATGAATAGGAGATATGAGGGAGTGAGAAAATATCTTTATCTTCTTTTTTCATGTTGACGGAAGTTTCTACCATAATATATGACTTTGTGCTCAGGAAGTGGAAGACCTCTTAAATTGAAGAACACAAAAACAACACTCAAATTAAAGCAAACTTTGAAAAAAACGAGAGCTTAGGTTTTGACAGAGACTCATGCACACAACCCAAAAAAATAAAAAAAAATAAAATAAAATAAACATACTTGTGAAACAATTTTTCTTATCTGAGGTTCAAATCCCATGTCCAACATTCGATCAGCTTCATCCAGAACAAGATAAGTTACCCTTCTCAAATTTGTATGGCAAGCTTCCAGCATATCGATCAGTCGACCAGGTGTTGCAATGACAATTTCAACACCTGAAAAAGCATCATAGTATTGACTAAATAAACCTTAAACTTACAAACCAGGAACACTGTGCTGAAAATGGAAGCATGCAGAAATCTTCAGCAAGTGCAACTAGAAACTAAACCTCTTTTAAGGTCACGAATCTGTGGTCCCTTTGGAGCGCCACCATAGACACACGTGCACCTAACATTTGAATGTGATCCAAACTTGATAGCTTCTTCCTGTATCTGAACAGCCAGTTCCCTTGTGGGCGCTAAGACCAACACAATAGGGCCATCACCATGAGCTGCAATGAAGATTAACAGGATTAAAAAGCAAATTTATAAAAGAAAAATCAAGGGTTCTGAGATTTTACTATTAAAGGAGTCCAACCTAATCGGGACTGTGCATTTACATGAACCAATGCAGGCAACAGATATGCGAGTGTTTTTCCAGAACCAGTCTCTGCAATACCAATCAAATCTCTTCCCTTTAGAGCCATAGGCCATCCCTGAGATTGAATAGGTGTTGGTTCCACAAAACCACATTTAGCAATTGCCTGAAGACAGTATTCTGCAACAACAATGACGGCAATCTATAAGGACGATGGATAGTAATCACTATAGCAACCTTAGAAGTAACCAGAAAGGCATGCAAGGATTTGTTCAACGTCAACTAAATAACCGAGTAGCATTTTACTAAAAGTGTCAAACATGCCATCAACAAACCAGGTTGCAGCACAACAGGCTCCGAACCAGTCACGTGTCCGTCAAATCAGCATATTATCATGGGTAATATCAAACAAATGATGAAATTATACATCCTCCAAATAAGCAGTTTTTGTTTTAAAAATCCTAAGAGGAAAAGCCATCGGAGAACAATTATTTCAAAGACAACAAGACAGATAAAACAAAAGGGCATTCACCAACAAAGAAATAGGCATCATCCACACTTTGCCTAGGTGATCAACAAAAGTTTCAAGTTCTTAAATCACATTCACATTAAGCTCATAGTTCAGTAGCATAAAAATGGGATCTTTACCCAGAAAAGGGGTCTAAATTGGCATGACAAACTAGAGAATTCTCTCAAAATATGAAAAACAGTTAAACACCAAGATCTCAGAATACCTGGAAAATTCGCCTCACTAAAGGACCTAATAGGTTTTGGAACATCACGTCCTTCCACTGTGATATCCCGGGACCTGCGATAAAACACAACTTCCTGCTCCGACATTGCCTGCACAGAAGGACTCTCAACATAAAAATTCTTTTCAAAATGAATAAGATCCTGGAAATCCTGCTTAGGAAGAGCAACGCTATCCAGCTCGTCCCGAGACTTCCCAAAATCTCTACTACCACCCCGTCCCCCTCCTCGTCCACCATCAAAGACCCTTCCAGACCCTCTCCCACGTCCGCCACCACCTCTGCCACCACGGCACCCATCTCTACCACTGCTGCCGCCTTTCCCAGCATCAAAATCTCTATGTCCCCGAACTCCACCAGGACCAAAACCAGAAAAACCTGGATCCATAAAACCACCTCGACCTCTACCCATTGGACCACGGTCCATATCTCTACCAGCTGAGAACCCCGGACCAAGAGGACCTGCAAACGGCGCGCTTCCACCACGGCCAGCGGCCGTGAACCCCATACCACCGCCGCCCATCGGTGCCCCAACCGGCGGCCGCATTAGATCACTATACAACAAAAAAGAAGACCAAAATCAGAATAATTGCTAAAAATTCAGAGATTGCGAAGTGAGGAAAACCATCACCTTCTCCGATCTCTGTAGGAATTAGGGTCTCCATATCTCACGTCGAAGGGATTCATTGTGGGAATCGTCGTGTTTCTCTTCACGGAGGAAACTAGGGTTTATAAACGAAGAGGAAAGAACAACGAACGCCGCCGGAATATAAATAGACTACTACGTACGTCATTACTCTACAATAAAAAAAGAAATGAAAGAAAAGGAGACAATTTATTACTTGGTTTATCCCATTTTTTTTTAAAAAAACAATTTATTATTATATTATTTATTAATATATATTTTTAAAAATTTCACCCTGAAAAATGCCAAATAAAGAGTTTATTTGATTTCAAAAGTCAAACCTTTTTGTAAATAGACTATTTTCAGCTAAAGCTATTTAATTCAAGTGGTTAAAAATAGTATAACATAAAATTTTTAAGTGGAGTGTAAATCAGTGAGAATTGAAATATTCTTTAAAAGAATTAATTTATGGATGATGTTGTATTTCACTCATAGCTGTGTATACTTAACAGATGCGTTCAAGCAATAATTCACACATGGTAGAAATACTAATATTATTATTTACACGCAATAAAAATACTTATGTGCATATCATTTTTTTGTAAAAAACTCTTGTTATTAGATTTAAAATTTCAGGAGATCCTATAATGACCGAATTGTCCATTTGTGTACATTACCTAATTGTAGTTAATAATAATAGTCCACGGTGTCTAATAATTGTGTAATAGTACAGTAACTAATAATAAAATCTATCTATCATCGATATAAATAACAACAGTTAAATTATAATTTAATAGCTATCATCAAATATTTCTAAATTTTGAGAAGCTAAGGACCTAGAAAACAAATATTATATATATATATATACCGTATTCAATTCTATAGAAAAAAAAAATTGGTGAAATGAGCTCTTATATCAATTTTCAAGATTTTCTGAACATTTTTTGTGATTTATTTATATTCAATTTTTTTTTGGTAAAAACTATCAATGGGGAGTAATGTCTTATTCTTTTCTTAAAGCCAAAGCATTTGTTGCTTGTCCATGATTTTAGGGCAAAAAACAAAAAAATAAAAAAACAAAAAAACATTTCAAGCATAAACTATTTACTATTTTAAAGATTTTTTAAACATATTTTACAACCAATGATCATATCCATGATTCTAGGGGAAAAAAACATTTCAAGCATAAACTATATTAAAGATATTTAAAAAATATTTTATAATTAATGATCATTTAGTCTATTAATATTAATTATTTTTTATATAATTTAAAAAAACAACTCTTATATAAGTTATTTATTTCAAAGAGTATTTAAAATCAAACTCCAAAACTAAGGTATAGTGAAAGCACAAATGTGTTGAGGAATTAATTATTTTATAATTTATAAAAAAAAATATTATCCAATTTTAAAAACCAACCCACCTCACGAAAAAGCTATTTCTAAGATATTCAGGCACAATTTATGATTTATGTTATATATTTAATTTTGTTGAAAAAAGTGAAATTTTAAAAGGCAAACCATTTTAGGAATAAGCCATTATCAAAATTTCATTGACATGTTTTATTTATTATATATATATATTCAATTATTTATAAAAAAAAAATAATTTTGTTTTATCGTGGACAAACTACTTGATACATATTTTTTTATTATTTCGCATTAACTATATATTATGACATTCTATATAAAAGTCAAATGCCTTCCTTAACTATTTTGGAAGTGTGAAATAACCTCTCACTACAATTTTAATAGTCTTAGTATTTTAGGAATAAGCCATTTTCAATATTTTTTAAAATTTTATACATTTTATTTATTAAAAATTAGTGTAAAATACTAAAATACGCTGCTAGTCCAATTTGGAAAAAGCCAAAGCAGGGTAAAATGGTTGCGGGTTATGGTTAAACACATTTTGGTTTAACAAAATTATAAAAAAAAAAAAAAAAATTTAACTAACTCTTTAAATAAAAAATAATTAATAAAATGAAAATATAAGATATAACTATGTTCTTTAGATAATTAACAAAAAATTCAGTGTTGCTAACATGTCAACTTATCATATAATGAGATCTAACTATCAATACACCAACTTTCCGTTGAAATCCTTAAAAAATGGTGAATGTTTGAATTACGGGTGAAGGCACATTTCTGAAAATGTGGGTAGTCGTTGTGTGCACAGACCACACCCTCACTCCAGCGAAACTTGGAGTGAAACTTGTGCACGCCCATGCCTTTCGAAGAGGCCTATTGGCAACCAAAAAAAAAAAAAATTGACATAATGACTGGTTTCATAAGTAAACATGGTAATTTGGTAATTATCTTTGAAATAAAATTATTTTCTTTATTTTATTGATTATTTTAAAACATAGAAGAAAATTTATTCTTCCTACTCTAGTATCAAACCAATAAAAATAAATAAATAAAAATTACATTATCACTGGCATCTCTATACGTTGTAAAAGTAAATTACATTTTAACTAGCAAAGTACTTATTAAAAAAGTGTTTATCTTGACAAAAGTAATTCACTGTTTTAAAACATATACTTGGTAAATTCCACAACATGACCACTAAGAAGAATGAATTTTATCAACCTTAGAAATCCACTACTTCTCATATAATCTCCTGAAGAAGAACAATTAACATTGTCATATCATCTCCTGAAGAGCAACAATGATCGATCAGCGTCTCTTTGTGCACATTACATCCGAAATAAGTGATTTGTTACAAATACAAAATGGTATGATCTGTTTTCTTTTTGTAGTCACTCAAACTTCGTACTTCTAAACCCGAGGAATACGATAATTACTAATCCTAACTAATCTCTTACAACAAAAGTTTTCCCTGCAGGTTTAGAAAGAGTTAGTAGGTATACTGAGGATCAAATCTCCGTCGCCCGTCTCTCTTGTAGTACGGAGTTTGGTCTAGTGTTTGCCTTGCATACTCTGCAAGCGGCTGAGGAGTGCGCGGAGACGCCCGGATGCTGTCAGGAGAGGTCTGGTTCGGTGTGGCGGGTGATGGGATGACTCCACCTTGTCTTGTAGGTCTTGTAAGCCTTGCAGATGAGGATATGCTTGGTCTGTCCAGAAGCTTTATGAAGATAACAATGGTGATCAACAAAATGATTACACATAAAAAAACTGCGGCCCAAGTAAGCCTCGTTCCCGAAGATGTAGGTCTTCTGCTACTTTCATAGCTGATGTCGATATCCGCTGTTTGACCTGAAGAAAGACATTCAAGCTAGAAGTGTCGTTGAGGGGAAAAGAGCACCGGAAAAATAGTCTAT
Organism: Dioscorea cayenensis subsp. rotundata; assembly: GCF_009730915.1. Lineage (NCBI taxonomy): Eukaryota > Viridiplantae > Streptophyta > Magnoliopsida > Dioscoreales > Dioscoreaceae > Dioscorea > Dioscorea cayenensis. The sequence goes on along the minus strand of NC_052484.1, from coordinate 18,960,299 downwards.
ACCGAAAAAATCATTGAAGTCCCTGAAAACAGAAGAGATTGTTTTCAACCAAGGATCATAAAACAAACACTTTTGAACAGGGACCATAAGTGCTTAATTTTTTTCATAGTTTTGCGACAGTTATAATTGCACTCTTCTTAGACAACGATCAAATTAAACATGGTTTGGGTTCAGAGACCAAAGTGAATATATAGTTCTAGCTTGAATATTAGCTCAGTGTTTGCAACTACAATTTGATTATTATTTTTCCTATTCCTAGTTGTTGTGCAACTCTGTTAAAAAAGAGATTATTGTATTTCACTGGTGAAACTAGTTATGATGCTCTATATTTCTAACAGTTCTAGTGCCCCTCAAAAACCATAGAATGAACTCTTTGGTTTATAATTTCCTACAACAGACTCATAGTGTGTGGATGTCGGTATAAATTAATGAGTTGATTATTTGGTTATGATGCACAGTTCTCATTCTATGAATTCAGTTAATACAAAGTTGAAGTGAATCATTTCCAGTTATAGGTTTCAATGTATCAAGTTACATCATAAAATCAGAGGACAAAAATACTACTTATTGACAATATAGAATAGAGACCTTGCCACTGTTGCCACTTGCCAGTAAGAATAACAAACTACTACTACTAGTAGATAATCCTTAAAATGGACACGACACGTTGATTTCACACCCAGTAACTATCAATATGGATCACATGTATAAATCATCCATAACAGTCGAGAAATAGATTTTCGCACAGAACTTGACCCTATCATCCCAATCCCCAAGTAATAACTGATAAATGCCACAACTAACTAATGATACAGCCCGATTCACAGAATTGAGAAACATGTGAATTAAGCTTGCTAAACTTTACTCATGCTAACCTCAATTGCTAGTCTTTTACTAACTCTCTGCTTAAACAATTTAAAGAATGAAAACAACTCAAAACAGAAAGATAATTATCCAACTAATCGACTAATGTCAACTAACAGACTGCATTGCCTGGCCAATCCATCTTTATAAACACGTAGTAGATACATGATTTGTTATTTTTGAATTAACGGTCAAGCAGTTAACGTTTTGTCCAGAGTAACCCACAAAGACATAATACTGATCACCTACCTGTAGCTGGAAGCAATACTGTTAGCTTATCAGAAAATTGTTGGTCTATCAGAACTTTGACCTGAAGTAATGAAGGAGATCAACAAATTAGATGGTTAACATTTGACTCTATACAACAAGAAGAAAAATATACGTATATGCCTCACTTCATACTGAACATGTCCTCCAATACCAAAACCATCTCTTTTGAGTGGCCTAACCAGTAAATGATCTTTAGCGTTCCAGTAAATCTCCACATCTACATCAAGGTTAAATCATTCAAGAGACATTGAAAAAACATATACCCTGACTGATATCATATTTGATAGCATTTAATGAATTAAAAAAAAATGACTATTAGGTACCTGTATTCCCCATGATAGTTATAAGACTTCTGTTGGAGCTTGGTGTCAAATTTAACTGCAGCATTCCACATTGTTGTCAGCCATTTGTTATCATAGTTTGAAATACATAATTAACATGTGCTAACCAGAAACCCAATTTAATTAGTACTCTGAATCAAAAAACTACCTTCCCTACTTCCAAGATAGAGAAGCCCCCAACAAAAAGAGCATGAGCAGATCCGGCTATATGGGGGTTCTCTTTCAGTGAAGCAGTGATGGATATGTAAAGAAATCCTTCACTTGAGCTATCGTCTGACTTGGATATAGAACTTTGGAGCTTCTTGGGTGAATATGGGAAAAAGTGGCAATAGGAACTACCAGTAGCATGATCAATCCATGGTTTTGCAAATCTGCATTAAGAAGGAATCAAATGAGGCAGACAATTCAAACTACTCTATCTTTTGAAATAAAACTGGAATAAGATATAGTGCCAAGGACAACTTTGAATATGATATGGTAAGCTAAAGGATGCATACCCAACAAACAGTGGATTGATCCTACAAGTATATGGAGCTTCAACAGGATTCTTAGCAGCTTCCAACTTGCCCGGTAGATCACTATCACAATCAAATGAAAAAGAAATAAGCAACAATGAGGAAAATTGCCACAGCAGGTAAAAGCTTATACACAAAGCACAGAGGAAGAGCATATGTACATAATCTTCGAAGAATCAACTTCAAAGAGCAAGCATGCATGAACCTACTCCCAGCTAAAATATTAGATAGACTATGACATATACAGGCAATGACAGAAGAGAAGCGAAAGAGGTTATTTTCAAAACCAAATTTTACTGCAGTTTGCCCACCTCTATCAGCATATCAAGTCTACTTATTGGTGGAACAATGGACTAAACTGAAATAAACCCCATATTTGTCATTTTATATTTGAAAGGTTTTCAGAAACTTTACTTCTTCCAAATCAAGGGTTTATCATGTTTCTCTTGCAGCCAATTTTTCTTCAATGCTATTATATCCTGAGAGTGTTCTAAGTGCTGCAGTTTGCCTTGATCAGCTGGTGAACAGGCAAAACATCAACTTCTGCTTGGGTACCTAGATTTGAGGATAAATAAAGCAAGGCTACACTTTTCATATATGGATAACATTGTCCTGGCCACATCAAGATTATCATATGAAGATCAAGACTGCCATTTCCAAAGCAGGACAGTAACCTCAAATTTGTGCAGTAAAGTGAAAGGGCAGTTTCCTATCAAGAAATAAAAAGGTAACTAAAATCTAGGGATTAAGCTAATAAACTCAAAGCAGAAAATGGTGAGAACAAATTTACCAAAAAAAAAATAGAGCCACAATGCTCAACTGCATGTCATACGCTATAATGTTCATAATCAGATCACAAGAAATAGGCCAGACAGGAAGAACTCATGAGCTTCTGCAGTATTCGATTTTTATATACTAATCTTTGTGCCATCAACACGACGCCAAAACTCTGAATTGATGCAGTTGTTCCTTTAATTGTCTTAATTTACTGAAATTGTACGTATCGATTATAATTTTCTTAATGTCTAACTGAAGGTGGTCCAAAACATCATATATGTATCAGAATCAGAGTATATATGTACTTAAAACATTTTCGAACTTGGTCACTTGGACAACTGTCTACATGGCGTGCTGCTTTCAGCTTATGAGATATATTTCCATTGTCACACAGTCCAGTTCATCCACCAAGTTTCCATCACTTTTGGCACTGTAGAACATTGTTCAGTCTGGTTTATCATGCTATTTCCAAATTCTTGATTCTTCTAGTTTGCAGGCTGTATCTTTGTCAAAACTAAGCTTGACTACCTAAAATGTTAGAGACAGCCATTGAAATTGAACTTTTAACACCAAACTTCAATAAGAACAATAAGGTTACAATCATAAATAGTAAGATTTTGAGCAAATCATAAATAAATTTAACTGAATTTATAGCACTGAGATAATTTTAGTATGATATACAGACCTAAGTCTAACAGGAAACCTGTAGCCTTTGGATGGATATGGGACATTAGTAAGGGTCTCTGCTGGGGCCTCTACGACTATTTGGCCCATCTTCAGCACAGTAACTGTTGTTTGCAAATTGTAGTTTGGAGCTTCAAAAATTACTGCCCAGGAAACAGATAGAGATGTGAAACATTATATGAAAATATATCTTGTTGAAACTTTGATATGGTACCTTCAACAACACCTTCACCAAGAGCATGTGCTTCTCCAGACTTTCTATCAATATGTAAAATGCTTCTGTTGGCACTTGACCAACAGCCTGAAACAGGACCACTAGCTCCTATAACATCCCAAACGCCATCACATAAGGAGCAGAGCATAATTAATAAAATAGAGCAATTAAACAGTTATACACTTAGTACTTAATGAGATTAAAATTCGCATTAGTCAAATTGAAAATTTAAGAATCACTGGAAAAAGGATAGAGGAAGTAGGAATATCATGATGTATCAGGGAAGTCATAGATTCTATGTGATTTACATATATCATGAGGTAAAAGCCTGCCTAAGGATGCAAATATATTACAAGTGTAAAATCCTCACACCATCATGCATTCATGATGGACACCCTGAGGATTAGCCAAGCAGGAAAACAATAAGAAACAAACATGTGAGACATCTAGAAGAAAACAATTGCCCTCTCTGCAGAGGAAATCTAAATCTGAGGAGTCACTGTAGGTGTATGATGCTTATGATGGAAAAAAACTATTCCTTATATTCATTTAGCATATTTGTGAAGAAATAAACAGAATTGCAGTGCCCAATAATTGTGAAGAAAATGTTTTCTCCAATCTACATTAACCATATCAAAGTAAAATAGAGAATTAAAAGAGAAATTGAAAGCTGAATGAGAAAGAAATCCAGCCTAATTCAAATTTAAGATGGACCATTCAAGTTGGAATATTTGACTTCTACATTGATTGTGCCTCCTTAATCTTGCAAATGTGGTTAAGTTAATGAAGCATTATATGGCCCAACCTGAAAAGGCACATGCCATTCCTAATGGGGAAATCTTTCTCAACTACAAAAATAATCCATAAAACTAGATCATGCATTTTGCATAATACTAAAGCACAAGAATGACACAGACTATTCAGGATTTCAGGTATCTAGCAAGCCTGATTTGCTTTTCACATACTCTAACACCAATTCTGTAAAATACAAAAGTAATAGCAGTTTATATACCTTTCTGGTAACTAAGAAACGATACTCTGTATTCAAGAAAATGGAGCTCTAACAACCACTAATGATTATTAACGGAATCAATGACAAAAAAAAAAAGAAGGAAAAGAAAGAAAACCAATGATAATGAGACTGAGGAACTCCACTTTAAGAGACTTTAAGAGATAAAGGCAGAAAATGAAAATTTTCAAAAGTTGAAAAGAATGAACTAACCATCTCCAATTATACTGAAGTTCAGATGATGCCCAACACGAAGAACAGGATTCTGAGGAAATACCTGTGCACCAACTGAGACCTGGCAATTGAGGCATGAGAATACAAAGCTGTGAGGTAAAGAATTTTATGGAAAAAAATGTCATAGCATCATATCAGAGATAAGATAGACCATCAAAATCAACTTCCACGACAATAACCTACATAAAACACAAATAGTTACTCAATTTAACCAAAAATATCATATATTTTCATGGATTTTGCTTTTATCATAATCCGGATTATGTTACTCCAATCAATCTAAATCACTTTAACTTAGCAGTTGGTACACTAGTTCAAAATCCATGCAATCACACAAGCTCACTGACAAATACTAAGCAGTGCCGCAAAATGGTTTGCTGAACTAAAGTGATCATACCAAGATGTAATCAACTGCCTTTGGGTTATGCTTCATGGAAATTCTTACAAGAGCACTGCCAGGATTCTTAGCCTTCACATTAACAGTAGGAAAAAAAAAGCATATTAGAATCAGAGATGAAACACATAAAGCACATTATTTTAGATCAATATCCCGATTACTGCCAGCTACTGTGAACAAACAAGAGCAGCTCACATAGAAATGCCTTTAGTCAACAATTCAATGCCATAAATAAGAGTCTTTTGTACCTGTAGAACAACATTTTCTGCATCATCCTCAGCATTTGGCATTAAAATGGACAAAATATCCGGATAATTTGTCTCAATGTCCAGTGGCACAACTTCATGTGCTTCATAGAAGGTATATCCTATCAAGGAAATGCAAATACGGAAAAATGAAATGCAACAATAAGCATATAGGGAACTCGGAAACATGACTCTATTGAAACTTCAAGAGCTGCTAGGGAGAAGATTACCCAAAGAATCTGTATATCTTATAACCAATTTAACTTTAGCTTGCAGAGGAAGATAAAGAACATTGAGAGAAGATTTTGCAGTGCTCAATCTTACTTGAGCCACCTAAGCAGAGAAACCAAAAATATAAGCCCCTCAATTGAACAAAAGATAATAAAAGGAAAGAATGAATGATTTCTATGTTGGTGTTAAAATCAAGATATTTATTCAAACTACTGGATAAATTAATTGTCTTGCAAAACGATACAACAACAACAAACAAGCCATTAATCCCAACTATTTGGGTCAGTTACATAAATCCTTCCCTTCCACATTGCTCTATCAAAAAATCTAAAGTGTAGGTAAACTAAACTCAGACATATCATTGTCTTGCAAAATGATGATAAATATAAATCATGCTGTGGATCTTTTCAATAAGTTCACATACAGATCCAACTCCTTAAATACAATCCATCTAAGCCAACAATAATAGATAATAAGGGATCAAAGAGAATGGTTATTCTCCATAGACATGACAGTATCATATTTTAGAGATGTATAGATACACACTAAATAAGACTTCAAAACGGTATTCACTTTTAAACTAATGTAAACCTTGTCCTTCATTAATTACTCAAAAGATAAAAATAGAAACAACAATAAATCTGGCATAGAAACCATAAATTGAAAGCTGTAAAAGATTATTAGTTACCAGGTTTGGAACTATACCCTCTTTCTGATTATTTAAAAAAATAAAAATAAAATAAAATAATTAATAACAACAACAACAACTAATTGTGATAATAGTAAAGGAGAAGAGCTAACATGAGAAAGACAGAAAAATCCAATTTGTGTGACAAAAATATTCACTAATTGTGAACACTACAGTTAAGAATAAGGGCAAAGTAAACCAAGTGTGCTTATGGTCATAACTCACATGCGAATAAGAAGAACAAAGAAAACAGGGCATTGACAACTAAGGCATTGCATGGTTGAAAGCCATTGAATAAGTCACATATTACATTCGTCAGTAAAGTTTCCAAAGAAATTATAGAATTGAAAATGGTTTGCATATATTTCGCATGAACCAGCAAAGAGGGAATTCTGGTATATGTAACGAGATCATAGTTGGCTTTCATAAATCAGCAAAATGATATGAATCAAAAGTGGAGATGTAGGAAATTAGATAGTTTCCTGATAGCTGCTGTTAGCTTTGTTTACTGAAAAAAGGGGCATTGAAATCAAATTGCCACAGAACATGATAAAAATAGTTCAGATATAGGTAGAACTTGGTATAAGGAACAACAATAGAATAGGCAAAGCAATAAAAAGCATGAGGTAGGCATGCTAGCTATGTTGTTTGCAACAGATACTGCACGCAAGCTGATCATGAACAACATAGTACAATTAAAAAACGTGTAACTTGGTTGACAATAACATATCATAAATGGAGGTAATCCTCTAACCATAAGTCCCAATACAAGATATCACATATCACTGAAATTGAGCACTCTATCTGGAAAGTTTGGGAAAATTCGTAGTCATATGCCACCTATAACATAAATCATGTAACATGATTCAATTGCAAATTACTGAAGAAGGAAAAAAAAAGATCACCAGAAAATAAGCAAGGATCCATAAAATTGACAAGAAAATTGGTAGGCTGGTCCTTCGCCAAAAAGAAGTTCAGGAATTATAGATGAATATGATAAGTGACTAACCTCAGCAACCCTCACACAGGATGCAATTTCAGTTCTTCCTGTTGCCTTGTCCTTGGCCTGGATACAAGCAAGGGTGTTGCTTTCTTTTGTTGTAATGTCATTTCCATCAATAACTAAAGCATCTTGCCCTGAAAGGTCAGTCTGCCCGCATGCCTTCAGTACAGAGTAAACAAAATTACCTCCATAATTAGGGGAGTCTACCACACCAGATGAGTCTGAAGATGCTGGCAGAAGATCTAATGCGGTATAAAATGGTGGTAGGATCCAAGTTACTGGTATTCCAAGAGCAAGAGGTGGATCAGGTACCACCCTTAAAAACTCAGACGCATTATAGGATACCCGATGTGGAGTACCAGATAATACAAACTCACAAGAAAATGAAACAGAAATCCTCGTTCGGCCAGCAGATCTGGTTTACATATTAGATGGATTAGCATTGAGGATGATATTGCTTATTATGGGTTGCGTCAAAAGTGAATTCTAAAGTCATAAGCAGTGAGAAGAAACAATATTGTTCAGTCAATAGTAGCTTTCACATTTTTGTAAGAACCACATGTAGTCATACCATGACATTACTAATGCTATGACAATGCACAAACACACCTTCCATTTCAGCCATGTATAGTCAAGTTAGTCTCTTTGAAACATAATATTGACTTTAAAAATAAAAATAAAAATAAAATAAAATCTGAAAACATATATAATGAATGAGCTGAACTAGGTTGCGTTGAGAGTAGCATCACAAATGGAGAGGAGGAATAACATGTACAATAAATAGCATTTCAAGGCATATTATCAATGAAACTAGAATGCAGATTGTCTGATTTTAGCATGAGATGTAGCAGTTCGATAAGTTGAACTAAAGGAATGGCCACATAAACCAGAGATCCGGTCAATTAAGTGAAATCACAATTTAGTTCAACTGATCATTATTTATAAATAAAACCAGTGTAGTTTTCTTTTTACTAATAACTAGTTGTAATGGTGCAATTTAATAATTTCCGCTTCACTTAGAAAATTTAATCACTTATAAAGTAAGTCCTTTCATTATGGTTTGAAGACATTGATTTACCACACCACCCAACATCACATGGTTCCCAATAGGATATAATCAATAGAGTAAGTAAAAAAGTAAACAAGGTAGAAAGGTGATAACTGTAAAAGTGGTCATGTCAAAAGGATCATGAAGGATGACAGAGTACTTAAACATGCACTACTTGAGGCCACTGATAAACCCAATAATAACCAAGTCAATATAAGAGAAACTTCAAAAGCAATTATAATCTAGATGGCCTACTTGCAGGGGCACCAGAGTGTGATAGATTGATTTTAAAAGACCATATCTTCTAATAAAGTATTCAGTATTTTGGCAGCATAGACTGCACAGATGAGTAGTAGTTGTGTAAGTTTGACCTAATAGTGGGTTACCATAGCTAGAATAAAACACAACCAGATATAATTTAATCTTTTGTACTAAAGTAAATGGCATAGATCTTTCTAGTTCAAAGCAAATTAGGCAACCCCCTTATTCTTCATAAATAGTCAATAAATAACATTATTTTATAAGAAATTATAAATAATGAAACTTGCATTCAGCTCAGAAATAGATATGCTGCTTCGCACTGAAATAGAAGTCCCCATAAAATTTTCCCAATATGCTGTATTAATGTATTTGAAAGTTTGTAACTACAATGAAAGCCAACCAAGCTGAGAAAATCAGTGCTTACCGGCCAAAGATTTCTTTTATGAATCCAAGACTGTTTCCATTTGAAAACGATGGATTTACTTCAACTTCTGAATTAGGGAATGGAGCGTCAGACATATCAGCATGTAATTGTCTAGTCCTTTGGAAGCTGAGTACCTAAGAATTTTAGGGACACAATCATAAGCAGACTACCACACTAAAAAATAATTACCGAACGATTGAATTGACAAGAAAAATCAAAATCGAAATAGTGGAAACAGAAGTTTACTTTCTCATCCTCTATGGTCCACTTATAATCCTTACATATCTCATAGAATGAAAACAAGTTTCCCTGGTCCACATAAACATTAATTAGTCAGTAATAGCATTAATGCATGTGAAATTTCAATTTTTAATGCTTGCCTCACGAAAGGTTGGAAAAATTGGCATTCCACAACCAACACATAGCTGATCACTCTGCAAATTCAAAGAAAATGCTGAAGGAATACCCACTTCTACTTGCCCATATGCCTCACAAATGAAGGTACCTCCATTTCCAAAGATAGATGCATGGACAATCTGCCGATGAAAGGCATAAATATAATAATATATTTTATCAAGACATTGCTACTAACAACAAAAGATGAGTCATAAAAAAAACCAACAAAATACCAAATTAAGCAAAAAGAGAACTATCAACCAGAGAGCCACTGACAACTTACAGAATTCCCAACAGAAATCGCAGAAACCTTTCCTGAAGAACTCTGGACTATTGCAGTGTCAATATTCTTGCTATCATATTTGACAAAACCTCTACTCTTTGGGCCGCCTTCTAAAGTGAGCTAAAACATTGCAATAACAATGTACATGTTCACTTATCATGGAATTCACTTTAAGCATGAGGCACATCACTCATTAAAATAGCATTAAAATAAGACAATACCGTGTAAGAAGCACCAGGAGTGAGGTAAATATATCCAGGATGCATTTTTAGTGGTCTATAGACCTCCAACTTAATACGTTGACTAAATATTTCAAATCCAGACTGCTGTCTCGCACTGACCTGAGGAATAAAAGAACTCAATCAAAAACTCAGTGTTTCCTGTGAAGGAGTGCAAATTTGACCATCAAAGTTTATTAAGAAAAGAACAAGAAAACTCCATCAAGATGAGACTCACATAAAGTGTTGTAGTACCAACATCCAAAGCTCTAACTGAAAAGTTAGATCTGTAGATAATCCAACTGCCAATGCTTGAAGAAAGACTCCCATTGACAACATCAAGTATGCCATCCTCAATGTGAACATGAATATTCATGTAAACGTACTGCATAACTCATGAATACAACCCCAATATTTAGAAGAATGGCAAATTGAAGGGATGTTTCTTAAAACTGAAACAAGTAACTTTGAAAATGAAGAAGTCCACTGCTGTTTCAAGAGCATCATTTACTGTCTGATGTGAATTGACTATAATGATCAAGGGCAAAGATACCATGCTCTAATATATATCAGTCTTTTAAACTATATCTACCTGAGATGAGTCAAAGATATCACCATCATGTGTCCCAGATAAGATGTTAAAAGTTTCCACAGCCCCTTCCTAGAAACATAACGGCAAAATGCATTAAGTACACAAAATGTTAACAAGAGAATCTACCACAAAACTGATTACTCTACCACAAGGCTGATCTCTTCCTCAGAAATTATTTTGATCCATTCAACATTTGCCACTTTAACCTGCAACAAATATATGTTTAATATGCTTTTTTACCATTCTTCACTTGGGAAAGCCACATATTCTCAGAAGCAAATGCAAAAGCAAATCTACAGAGTATAATCATGAAACCAATTTTCATGGAAAGAAAAAAATATAATCTAAGAAAATCCAAAATACTTTTTGTTGGGTGCAGAATATTCACAAGCACCAGTGGATGTCTGTCATGTTCACTCACTTATTTCACTCTTATAGAGGATAAGATATCATGGTCTCTCACTTATATATTGTTGATACTGTCAGAAGATACAATACAAGGAATGACAAACCACTGACTAAAATGTGAACAAAAACAGAGAACTGTGGATCTCATACCTGAGAGAGAGAGATACAAAAGATACATAAATATTGGAGACTATGTCGGTAAGGATTTGTGAGAAATAATTAGCAAATCAACTAGATTAGTTAATATATATGTGGCGATAATTTTACCATCTTTCTTTCATCCCCATTTTCCTTTGACCTTCCCAATTTAACATTAAGAACCTTCCCTTCTCCATGCTCCAACCCACCAAGGAAATTAGTAGGCTTGGAGGCAAATCGACCTCCATGCTGAAAGAAGCCTGGGGAAGTCGGAAAGTCACTGAAGTGGCCCCCCACTCAAATGTTCTTCTGCCTTCAAGTGAGGGACTGCTACTTCCACCACTTTAGCACTTCATTAATTTGGAACTAAGCCCACTTAAATATTTTTTTCACTAAAGTGGGGGAAGTAAAATTTTATATAAGCCCACTTCTCTCTCTTGACAACCCCCACATATTAGGATTTCTTTCAGTACACCAGAACTATTGTAAGTGACATTAACTTCCAACAACTTCAAGGAAATGCCACTTCCAACCACTTCTTCACTTCATACCACTTTCCCCTAAGTAAACACCCCCTAACCGAAAGGGGCCATGTTTGTGGTAAAAAGACTAAATTGGCTTCCAATGGTCAACATGTTATTTGTTGGCACAAAAAGCAAGCTTTAATTCAGTTCAATGGGCATTTCACCAAGTCTCACTGAGAAATCAAGATTTACCTACCTACAACACAATCAACTCCTCTTCCATCTGTTGTATGTAGTTGAATACTATTCAATTTATTTATCCTTTCAATTGGGCAAAGGTATTATATATCACCATCTAGCATGTATATCTTCCGCTGGAACCAATACTCACAAACATCTCTTACCATCTATAAGCCCCTAGCCCTTCTTTTATCTCCATATGCCTGCACAATCCCACTTTTTCTCTAAATTGACACTACACAGCCAATTAAATTTATCAGCTAGCAGCTTTGAAAACAAATTTAATATGCACTATTATAACAATCAAGCAACCAGCATAAAGGGCAAAATAGAAAGTAACAAAAAGTGATAGATGGCTAGCTGTTAGATCATGAAGCATACAGAGCTCAACAGGAACAGAGACTAGCCAACAATATGCTTTGGATTTTAAAAACTGCACTAAACATACCGAAGCAGAAGCACTAGAAGGAGGAGAAAGGCCCTTATCAACAACAGTAACAAGGGCTACTCCCAAACCTCTAGCACCAACTGTCAAATATGAGCACATTGAGTCCTCCGTAGGTTGGATTATTTGTATGACTTGTGTATTGTTTGTCTCAGCATCCAAAAAACATGTCCCTCCTGTAACATATAGATTTACCTGCGCATGGTTTACATTTGTACACATACATTTAGAAAACAATAATAACAAATTGGATACAATTGAGAAAACAAATTTTCATCTAACAAATTATAATCTGTAGTAGGAAGAAGCATGATTAAGAAAAGTACAAATAATGTTCTGATTGCAGTGAAAACTATATAAAATGTTCTATTAATTTGTTTCCACTTACTTTACATGAAGCACATTGGCCATATGCACTAAAATGAAAAATCCCATCACAAAATCAGTGTAACAAACAAAATTTCAGCCAGCCAAATTACGTAAAATCAAGACTCTGGATTTAGAATTGGAGTCAAACAATAAATGTTCTAATATCAATCATTATAACACTAAAATGACAGGATTAAAAGTTCATGGATGAAGTGGTCTACTATGCCCCAAAACACCAAAAATGATAAATCAAAATGATTATGCAAATTATATCTGGGAAGCATCATAATATCCAAATGGATTAAACACCATATAAGACATAATGCTCAGCGAAACAAAGTAAATTAGCACAGAAACAATTTCTGCTCGTCGATGTGTGCATGACCTTATAATCAAACATTTTAAAGGAAAACCTCTTAGCAGATATAGTCTGGCAAGTGTTGAAAAGACAAATAACAGACAATATGATTTGCTTGCCACATTTTCCTCTAAACCAACTTTCATGAAAACCCAACCAAGCTTAATACCAAAATAAAAAAGGATATGTCAAACTGTTAAGATGTATATGCCAAGCAGAACATTAAGTTCTATGCCAACAGAAAATAACAATGAGCACAATAACAGATAATATGTGTCTCGTGTTTCCATATAGTCCAAGTTTCTTTAACATCAGCAGAAATTTTCTTTCAGACCAAAGAATCATCCCAGATAACAGGATCTAAGAGCTCCAAACCAAGCACGTATTTTCTTTTAGAACATCCTTTAGATGGTTTATGTTCTCTCTAATAACTCTTCAAAATTTAACCTAGTTCCATTGTCAAATGTAAAATAAAATAAAAGGGAGCTCAATTACCTTAGCTTCAGGATCAAAAACTAATAAGATGAATTCTGGGACTAACCGCAAGGAAGAAACTAGCTGTGATAAACAAAAAGACAAAAAAAGTATCAACAAAATCTGAAAGAAATCAAAAAGTAGCAAAAGTCTTATTTATCTCCTGAACACCTAGAAAAACAGAGTTTTTGATGGACCTGCAAACGAACAGCATCAGTGAGAACATCTTCCGTGCTTTTAAGTAGCATCTCTGCTTCTTCAAGGAGATGGTCAGCTATCACTTCAGAAAATCCAACCACTGTAGCCCGCACGATACACTGAAAATAGAGCATTCAAATGTTTAAGACTCACCCAGGTCAATCTGTGCACACCATGGAGCTAAAAGTACCTATCACATTTTAATTTTTTAAAAAAAAGTTGAAGAATAATGAAACCAAAACAAAAACTAAGCCTCCTTAGATATTCCATAAATATGTACTACAAACTATTTGACCTTCTCTTCTGCCTTCAGCTTGTATGTTCTTTAGGCACAGACAGAATCTTCAGCGCAACATACATAGCATGATACAGAATCAATAAAACAGATAAATTTCAGTGCACCAGAAATATCCACAAGAAGAAACTCAAGATATAGGTGCAAACTACATGAAAGATTTGAAATGAAAGAAACTGCTTATGTAACAATATCAAGAACTTACCTTCCCAGACATATTATTTAGAACCAAAAACCTCTCCCAACCAGCTCCAGGACTTGGTAAGCTGATGGTCTCATCCAAATGGGCAAGTCCCTCACAACCACTCAGTTCCCAATTCAAGCGAAGAGATGAAGAGTTAGCAAAAGCTCTATTAGTCACATGAATACCTACAGCAGCCACTCGTATTGTACATCCATTGGCAACAACAACAGGACCACGAACTCTCCCAGGGCCACGATCAGCTTTATTTGCAGCCATTATGACTTCAGGCGTGTTTACTGTTGAAAATACTAAAAAGTCAAATTGCTAAATGCAAAATGTCTATGAACAGTATATCTAAGTTCCATTGTAAGAGGGTTGTTCTAGCATGAGGCCACAAGTCATACAGTAGAAATCATCAGTCTACCACAAATAATCATCAACAAGAACATACATGACAGTTCAAGGTGTGACATCCCTTACCAGGTTCATTAGCCAGCAATGTGATAGATGAAGGCAAACTACATACAACAGCCAATTGCAGGTTTGCTAAAGTTGGCAAAGGATGGTCATCACTGACAAGATTTCCACGGGTAAATAACAGATTCTGTTTTGGAACATACACAGTCAGAACTGGAAGTTTCTATAGAGTATTTACGATTGTTGACAGAAAGAGAAATGCACTTACAAAACTTCCCAACGCCAGGCATACAACTCTGTATAGTCTTCCAGAACTGCTAGATATCTGCTCCAAAAGAAGACCATCGCTCATTGAGTGATCTTGGTCACCATGAATTTCAACTGAATCAATATACTCCACGCTTTCATCCCACGGCTCAGGTCCTCCGAGCAACAAAATGTCCATGCCTGATCCTGGAACAAGATATAATCGATCCATTCCAGAATAATTTGAATCAATGAAGCTTGTGTGACTCTTAGTCAAATCAACCCAGTAACCACCAAACTCATTTCCATCTCCAGCTTGATGAACCATAAAGGGAGAGTAGGCCGAGAAAGAAGAAGTTGCTTTCAACATAAATGGTCCATCAAAAGAATGAAAATAGGATGGCAGCATGCTAGATAAAGTTGCTTGCAGCAAAGCCCGGCCAGCATGTGAAGCATATAGAAGTGTCCACGCACAGGGAGGACCATAAAGTGTATTGTAGCCTTCAATATGAGGTAACATGTCTGAGTTCCATGACACCCCTGCTGTATTAACTACCTTAAAAGAATCAACTCCAGAAATTATATTCCACTTCACAACGGAGGCAAAAGCATCACATCTGTAGTAGTAGTTCCCTGGCAATTAAGAAAGAGAACGATCAACAATAACAATAACAAGAAAATATTTTTCTTTTAATACTGTAGACAAATAAATAACAAAAGGTTATGTGTGTGAAGAAAAAGAAGAAGGATTTCATAAATATCAAGTACCATCAGATGTTTTCAATGTCACTGCAGCTTGAAGGCTTTTTCCTATAGCAGCTTCAACAGGAAAATATGGTAGGATAACCATGGAATACGGAATGGAAGCTTCAACAACCACCTATAAGCAAAATGAGGACATTGAAGCAAATTAATAAAAAAATCAACAGCCCATTTTGCCATAACAAATAATTCCTCGTGATAAAAACAGCCAAATTATTCCAACATAGATGGCAACTGAGTCAATTCTAGAGGCCCCTCAATTCAAAAGAGAACTGACGATTCAAAAACATAAGAATGTTTACATCAAAGTATAAAATGTGCCCAATTAGGTCCAGAAATGTTAACCAAATAACTGAACCAATTAGAAACTGAATGAGGCTACAATCCAGGAACTAAACTCAGCATATTCACAGACCAAATTTGCAATTGGGTGAAGCAAAGCCCATCACCTTTTTACCACCGCTCATCAAACCAATAGCTTTGTACCTTAACTTTTACAATTACTCAAAGAGTGAACTTTTAACAGATGGGAGAAATTGGATCAGAACATAACTAGCAGACCTATAACCACAGCCCGGCATATAGTCCCAGAAATAAAGACAAGCACCAATTATTAATCATACTGAAATTATCTTTTCCTTCACCAAAAAAACAGAAAAAAAGAAAAGAATTATACTGCTGAAAAAAGAGAGCAATTACCAGCCAAAATACAGCCAAAGAATAAAATAATAAAATTCAACCATGACTCATCTAAGGTGCGACATGCATGTGTATATATACAAACTTGCCAAAGCGAAGCATAAACATAACTTTCGTATGATCAGCAAAAACTTGTTAAGAATACCCAGTCATTATTTTCATCAAATTTGAAACCTACCACCTTTTGTCTCTGGCAAAATTCAGATTAATGTCTTGTCGGAAAATGAACATATGACAACAGGAGAACCCCTTTTCTCCAAGAATAAAAATCAAAATAATACAGTCACAAAGAATTGCCCACCTAGATATCACCAACTTTGAAGACTTCAAGTTCTTTCAGAACTTCTAAAACATAGCAAAAGAGTTTCTTACCTCATCATAGTTCATTGCATCAAATGATGAGACCACTTTGATAACTGCTTTACCAGGAAGCTTTGCCTGCACAGAACCAGAAGCAGATACAGATATGGTCTCTGGATCAGAAGAAAACCATCTATAATCAGTCTTGCTTTTAGCACAACCTACAAACAGTAGAAGATAAATATAGATCAGAATCGATTGTAGTGGATGACGTAGCTATGCAAGAGAATAATCTTAATCAACCTCCAGATGCCTTTAGTTCAACTTCCTGGTAAATTCCAGGAACCCAAGGAAGGCGAATGATCTGAGTATACACATCTTGATCCCCACTGACGAATTTGACTTTGTTGCAAACAACAATTTCTTGCTCAACCTTAAGAACCTGAGGTGCAGTGGATAATTTAACTGCACAAGTTAGCTTGTATTCAACAAGTTTTACATTATATTGTACCGCTAAAATAAAAATGAAAATAAAGTTTACATGCTAGAATTTTTTACCCAACTATGTGTCATAGAAGTCAAGTGACTACAAACAACAGATATTACCTCAGGGATTTCCAGGCTCCCACTGTGATATGTTATAGAAGAAGTCAGAAAACCCTGACCTTCAGAAGTTGGTTTGAGAAGTCTAGAATTCCATAAACGAAGAGGTCTTGGAACGTCGTATTTTATTATACTACGAATATTCCAATATTCATCAGAGTCGCTTTCCATCTTAAGATCATTTTCCTGCAAAAAAAAAGCAAAAAGCAACAGGAGAATTCAAGGTAACAAATCCTTTATTGTGAAAAGGTATATAACATTATATCACATATAAAATTAGTATGCACACACAGTTATATATGTCAAAATTGTAAAGTGACTGATCTAAATCCAACAAACAAGAATTGATCAGCAACAATTCCCTATAGACGATTTAACTGTATTAGAGAATATCCATGGCATCTTCCATATCTCTCAAATATGTAAATAATATTAGACAATTGGCAAAGGATCTCTTAGATTGATAATTTTCTTATATAGTGGTGGCTATCTTTATATACGTATAATTCTATGGAGATTAATATAAAGAGAATTTTATTGGTTCTAGCAAACTGAACCAAATAAATAAATAAATAAAACCAAAAATGATGAGATCCAAATATTCATGAACTACTATAAATACATGGTTCTTAAAAAGCATGCCAGTCCTTCATCAAAAAAATATAAAATAAAAATAAGCATGCCAGTCCATCACCCACCTCAAATAGATAATTGCCACTATTTCAGCAACTGAGATAAGAAGACAGATAAAGTGCTCAAAAAAGAGGAGAAATAAGTCCTATATAGGAATTGAACTCCTTCATAAGAACTGAGATATAACTCTGGAAAGTGCTAAAATTTAACTTTTTTGCAATATATGCCCTGGTCCACACAAAAATCTATGAGATTATATACCTCTGTGATAAATAGCTCTTCTGCATCAGGTCCCTGTGAAACAACTTTCACATGAATGATGTATTCTTGACCAGGGAAAACATACCAGACAATAGAGGAAGTAAGTTCTATCTTTCCAGCAAGATTTGAAACATTCGTGATGGGCAGTAGGTATAGACTCATTTTATCTGGGATAACCACATGCAAGGAAGACGTCTGCACATGCCCAGAAAGTCTGGTGTCTTCAACAACAACATTTGTGTTACCAAGATTTAGTGCAGAAGCAATTGCCATTTCCCTATCAACTTGAGCCACCGAGGAGTTAACTACAGACCATCTATGATATTTAGATGGAAAATCAATTACTACAGGATTTTTAGGTGAGTTCAATTGAAACAATTAGGTGTAATACTCAATCTTAATTAGAACAAAAATAAAACATAAATCCAATCTCACTAAATATAAAAAGAAAAAACCCCAACAATTATAAAATTAACCATTTAAAAATAGAATTGCACATATATCACATCAAAGCAGCCACAGTTTATACATAAAGGAAGTGTTATTTCAACTTAGCTACACTTTCTTTTTATATACGCAAGAAAATATAAAAGCATTCCTTAGCACTGAAGAGAAAGTCACCCAAACAATAATGATCTAACAGACAGCATTCTAATAATAGTTTTTGTTCCTTTTATCCATATATTCCTCACGTCATTTCTGCCTTATAATGTGATAATATAAACCTATTTCAAACCTTGGGCAAAATGTCAACCAAGAACTTGCTTTTATTGCAGACTAAAATTTAACATGCAATGGTGGAATCGATTGAAACTGTAACTAGAATATCAAACTATGTTTCTTAATTTTGAGTTATGCAGACTAACTAAGCAAATAAACCTAACATCTACACTTGTATTAGAGTCCATCTAAGCAAATTTATAATACTTGCATCAAATACTAGGAACTTCAGTAATTAAAAAGAATGAAAAGGTACCTCGCAAATTATTCAATCGAATAACCCATAGCTGATAATTGACCACAGCACCGATGGTGACAAATACTGGTGATGGAGGATCAATGAACATAGGTTCTGCAACAGTTAAAACAATCTTATCCTCCACATGCTCGAGTTGAGGTTCACGCAAGCTAGCAGAAATAAGCTCCTGTCCAATTTCAACCCCTTTAACAACATATAAGTCTGAACCTAAACCCTGAAATAAAAAGAAAAAAAATTTATGTCTTTCATTGTTCAGAAGGTATGTAGAACACGTAGTAATTGCTGTCAATGCTAGCAAATGCATACACTATCTTCCAGCTTTATTCGAGTTTCAAGTTCACCACAGAAACCATGACAGTCACTCAATGGTGTTTCCTTCAGTGGCACATGAATCAGATTATGTAAACCATCAGTTTCAGGAGATTTTGGCAGAAGCTGCCACACAAACTTTAAGCCTACCAATGATGAAAACACATTATCTGCACAAATTAAACCAAGTTATGATAAGCATCCTCAAGGAAAAGAAAAGGTCAATTTAAAACTTTTACCAGGATAAACCTAGACTTTCTATCAATGTGTAAAACAATGAACTCTCGAATAAATTAAATGCATATTGGCATTACAAAAAGTAAAGAGATACATTGTCCATAAGACCTTCTTCGTCAAAGGCATGAACACGCAATGTTGCAAGTCCATCTAGGTCAAGTTTGACAGAGTGATGGAATATCTTTATCCTTGATATCATATCAATGAAAACCTCACAGCGGATTACAGTTCCACTCTGAAGATCAGTCGCATAGACAGATGTCTCTTTTCTACCATTATAAGGAGAAATTGAGATCAACCTAGCGCTAGTTGAGCATTGACTACTGCTGTTGTATTCTGGATGGACAGATAAAATATCGTGATGATCCCATGACCTGACAGGAAAGAGAAATTACCCCTTAACAATAGATGAACATATCATATATATATAAGTAAATCAGGATTTTGAACTACTCTTCTGCATCTTGTAAAGATATTCACAAAAAGGCATGGACAGTATAAAATCTGAAACTGATCAACAACGTGAATGAGTCAATAACCACAAAATGCAGTGAAAGCTGATTGAAGAAAGAAAATAATATCTATAGCTCATCAAAGGCTCGCAGAACTTATAGTAAAAAGCCTTTTATAATATCACTACAAACAATCCAGTCATTGTTCTAGATCTTAGGACCCAAGCGCACCAATGGTATGATTTCACAATAACCTATAAGCTAATCCTTGTTTGGTAACCCTAAAGCTAATCTTGTAGAACACTTCACTTAATTAGATCAAATAATAATAAAACAACAATAACCTAACAAGGTCATTGAAAATACTACTTGACAATGCACAGAAGTAAATATGCCAAAGATAAGCAACAGGCGCTCCAACCAAATACAGATCAAATGAAAAAGAAGGTCACAAAACTGGAAATTTCAGAAATTTCTCTAGAATTTATAGCTCTTAACCATGCCTAACTTCTCAGGACAACTACCACTGTCATGAAGCTGAAGATACCAAAGCAACAATCATAAGCTAAAAAAACCTTAAAAAGAAACCCTCCTTCGCTAGTTAGGCATTCATAACAAAGAATAAAATCAAGAACCTTCAATCATGCCCATTTCACAGGTGTCAAGCATAAAAAACGCAAGAGCAACAGAACAATAGTTACACAAAAGCAATAATCATACCCTGAAAACTCTCAAAAGAAACTTTTTTTCTAGTTAGCCATTCATAACGAAGAGAAAAAAGAAAATCAAGAAGCTTCAATCATGCCCATTTCACAGGTGCCAAGCATAAAGCATAGCAACAGAAGAATAGTAGCACAAGAATCAAAATTACCAAGAAAAGCAGCCACCGCTTCCTTGTAAGCGATATTCAACAGGATGGGTCATGCGCGGAGGAAGCAGCACATTCAAATCCGTAATGTGAGGACCGGAGACTACCGATTCAACAACCAAAAACACCGATCCCAGCAGCAGTTCAACGAGAAGAGGAAGAAGAAGAAGACGGAGCCCCGACGCCACCAAGGACGCCATCTCCGACAGCAAGAGCTGGAGAGAGGCTAAGGGAAACAGCAAGAGAGATGGTGAAGCATGGGATTCAGAGCGGCGGAGAAGAGAAGGGCAAGTGCTTAGGGTGGCCTCGGAGACTGAGACTGAGATTCTCTCTCAGGTGAAAAAAAGTTGGACTTTTTTTTTTTTAGAAACCCAAAAAAAAAGGAAAGAAAAAGAGAAAGGCGGTGAAAAAGCTGAGAGGTTTTTAGTTTTTACACCCTGAAAAATAAAGAAATTTTCTTGTTACCTTTATAAAAATTATATTTTATTTATTTATCATGTAGAAGTATTTTTTGATGGTTTAAATTTATTTAAAAATAGTTTTTTATATCTTTATTAATATAAAGGTGACTTGTACTTTTATGTAAAAGAAAAACCTTTTGTTTTTTTAAAGAATTTTAAAATCAACTTTATATCTAATACTCAAGTATTAATAAATTCGTATCATCAATAATTAATATTTTAACATAAAAACATTTTAAAAAAAAAAAATTGGTGAGTGCTTCCACTGAAACATCAGATCATCAACACAACTAATGCAGACCAAAATGACAACACAATTATTGAATTTTTTTTTACCGACAACAAACGCTAATTATTTAAAAAGACTAGATGGATACAGAATTGCGCCAATTACATTAACTTACAAAAATCCCCATGTTTTATAAACAGTATAAAAATAATACTTAATTAAATATACAATGTGGTATAGAAAAAATACTACAGGGAAAATATTCAAATATTTATCCTTCTCTGGGAAAATATTCAAACATTTATCCTTCTCTTTGCACTCTTGGAATTATGGATGAGATCCCTAAGTATGAGGCTTATCTAGTGGTATCGTAGCCTACAAAGAACCTTCCCTCGAAAATCTCAGGATGTTTACTATGCAGGGTAAAACCCTCATCAGGGCTCCCTAACATGTAGATAGAAGTTTTTATCTTGTAGATAGCTTTTATTTGATCCATGAACCATTCTCTAAAAATCTAAAAAATGAGTTTTGTACAGATCTTTAAAAAATATTTTGAGCTTGAAAAATGAATCTTTTATGTGAAAAGAGTTAATCTAACTAATATAAAGAGTAAGACAAACTAGAGAACATCAAGAAGTATCCGTCTGATTAGTTAGATTAACTCTTTTCACAAAAAAAATTCATTTTTCAAATTTGTCTTACTCTTTATATTAGTTAGATTAACTCTTTTCACATAAAACATTCATTTTTCAAGCTCAAAATATTTTTCAAATATCTATACAAAACTCATTTTTTAGATTTTTAGATAATAGTTCATGGATCAAATAAAAGCTATACTACCAAGATAAAACTTGCTATCTACATGTTGGGGACCCTGTTAAGGGTTTTACCCCTACATGGTAAACATTACCATACCACTAGATCCACATAGCCGTCGTCACGATGGGGACGTGGATGTTGGGGATGCCGTTCAACTTATTCTGGGGTTCATCCGGAGTGAAGTAACGGTTAGGGCGGAAGCTTAAAGAGTTAGAGAGAAGGATGCATAAGCATAAATATTAAAAAGAGAGAGAGAGAGAGAGAGAGAGAGAGATGTATGAACAAAAAATGACTTTTTTATTGCATTTAGACTTGGATGGTGGATACAAGGGAAGGGATGAGACCTTAAGTATGGATGAGATCCCTAAGTATGAGTCTCTTTGGATCTAAGGATGCCTCCTCCTTACAACCCAAGA
Source organism: Dioscorea cayenensis subsp. rotundata (assembly GCF_009730915.1). Taxonomy (NCBI): domain Eukaryota; kingdom Viridiplantae; phylum Streptophyta; class Magnoliopsida; order Dioscoreales; family Dioscoreaceae; genus Dioscorea; species Dioscorea cayenensis. Next base: position 18,937,341 of record NC_052484.1, on the reverse strand, counting down.
GGGCCTTATATAGGCTTCAAGTCCTAACTATTTGTTACAAGACATATACCTGTCATGTAGCTAACATGACACTTACCAAACTTAACTATAGCTTACAAGACACATACCTAATTGTCAGGGGTGGACATGGGCCGGGCTGGGTCGGGTCTGGGCTGGGCTAGACTCAAAAATATAACCCATATATTCGGGCTGGGCAGGGCCGGGCCAAATTGTTTTGATCCAAACCCGACCCATTTGATTGTCATTAGGCCCAGGCCCAGGCCCAGGCCCAACCCAACCCGACCCAAAAAATAAATAATTTTTTTATGAAATAATTGAAATAACTAAATAAAACTACTACTACAACCCCTAAAATTTTTTCAAACATTTAAAAAAATACAATACAAGTATTATAAATGGTTCAAATAAATTCTATATAAATAAGTAGTAATATTATCAACAAATATTATATATATAATTATATATATTATAAATAATATATGATATATATATATATATATATATTATTTATTTATTCGGGTCGGGCCGGGTCGGGTCGGGTCAAAATTCATCTGACCAAACCCAGCCCAAAATTCAATCGGGCCAAAACATTTGAGCCCAACCCAGTTTTTTGGGCCAACTTTCTAAACCCAGGCCCTGTATTTTTTTGGCTGGGTTCGGACCAGCCCATGGGTCGCCCGGCCCATGTCCACCCCTAATTGTCATGTAGCTAACATGACACTTACCAAACCCATTAATTACAAACATGCTCTTCAACAGTAAAACTACTATTGCTACAGTTACAAAGTAAAACTACTATTGCTACAGTTACAAATCTATTCTTCTCTTTGCACTCTTGCGTAATATCATTAGGATTTAAAATATATAAATGACAGTGAACAATATGCAATAGTATCAAATTCATTATGTTAGCTTTGGATTTATCAAACACTGAGGTATTATTGAACCAATCCGGTGGTGCACTACCGTAGCACTTCTGGCCAGAAGAAAATATAAAGAAATTAGATATTCATTCCGGCCAACAACATTGTACAATTGATCAAACTTGAATGATGATAAACCTAATAACATATGATTTAATTACATACTCTCCAGTCAAGTTTCATAGCAACAACAGGAACACCAGTGATTTGTAAGTGCAGAGAGGGAAACTGAGCCACAGAAAAAAAGGATCAAGTTGGAATATAAAAATTTTTGGGATATCAAAATTATACGTGGTTCTCTTTCAGAGCTTTTACACCAAACCCTCTTTTGAATTAGCATCCCTGTAACCATTTGAAAAGCTAGCAATTATCCTCTTGAAAACACCCACAACCTTCTCTACCTATGTTCTGCGTTTATGGGAAGATCTTTGATGATCCGGTGAGCGGGACCTCGACCTCCTCCTGCAGTCAAAAACGGCGGGATCAAATAAACAGGTAAAGTAGACGTTATGGATAATTATTCACATGAAGCCATAGCCAGGAATTATATAAACCTCACATTCACCTGGGATGCCAGAAGATTTAAGACAACACAATCTTAATCTTTAGAAAGCAGGAGTTGTGGAATCTTACCTCCTCTCCACAGAAGAATAGGGGGATTGCCTGCGATGAGAATGCTTGCTATGTGGAGAACGCGAAGCTTGTCTAGAAAGAAAAAACATCATACTATTTGTGTAAGTAAAATCATATTCGCTATACAAGCTTTGCCTCGTACTTCTTTTACTGGAAGTGTACCTGCACACTAGAAACCACTATGCTGTTTCCCATAAAACTAAAACTTAGTTGCTTTACTATGTATGGAGATTTGCAAAACTAGTAAGGATGAATTCCAGTGATTAGTCAGATGGCTTGGGTTATTGATTATAAGGTAGTCCATGGACACTAACAGATGGCAAAATTTCAGAACATCTAAAATTACATGGTCTCAAGCAAATGGCATTGTGAATTTCTCACACGGCATCCCAAGGCATAATCAATGAGCAGGAGAAATGCAAGTATGAATACATCCAATTGCTGATCTGAAAAGAAGCAAACTCTATTTGCCTTTTTTCCAACTTAGATGAATCTAACTGCTACCAATGGTTAATATCAAAATGTGTAGTCCACTGTCAGGTTCAACATGACAATCATAATTGAAACATATATTGGAAACCTTTCTCCATAAAGGTGAAGCCAACTATGGTTTTCCTTGTGGGAAAAAAGGACAAAAGTCCAGAAGAGTTAGTGCATTACACGTATTTAGTATGTAAAACAATTTCGAACATAAATGGTCAAAGAAAAATTTTAAAATATTACACACAAGGATATTAGAGTTAACTTTAAAGCTCAGATAGTTAAAGATCTAATTATAACAAATGCAGCTCTCAACTAAAGAAACAGCAGTTACCAAATCAATTTTTATAGTACCTGCTTCTAGATCTTGTGGGTGCTGGAGATGAGCTACGCTTGTGTGATTGCAGCTTTCTACAGTACAACGACAACCATGAAAATTAAAAAAATATATAAATATACAGATAGATAGAGAGATACATGGATAGATTGACAGATAGAGAGACAGATATATATATATATATAGAGAGAGAGAGAGAGAGGGAAAGAGAGGCTAAATGTTTACCTTCGTTTTGAATTATCGTAAGGTTCATCGCTTGAAATATAGCCATGCTCATGTGAATAATTATTCTTCTTGTTTTTACCTCTATTGCTGGGTGATGAAGAGTTCCGACTCTTATGCCTACGTGAATCTTTCGTAATATGTGAAGAACGGTCCTCCCTCTGATCTATTGTATGTTCCCTCTTCCTTCCATCATCTTCCTTGTCTTTTCCTCTTCTTTCTTTTTGGCTCCTTCCATCTTTCATGTTATCATTCTTTGAACTCCCTTTAGAATCATGCTCCCTCTTGTGTGATCTTTGCTTAACATTTCTCTCCTGATCTTTCTCCATATCTTTCCCCTTCAAGCAGTCCCTCTTCTCTAGCTTTGGTTTAAGTCCGGCCCTATCTTCATTAGTTCCAATCCTCGGAGGCTCAGAATTTTCATCATTTGTCTTGTCTGAGGCAGACCTTGTCTCCTTGACAGAACTTCTGGCATCAACCCTTTTATCTGGGTGGCTTTTGGTGCTTGAAATATTTTTAGATCCTTTCCCATGAAATTCACCCGAATTAGCAATATCAGCATTCCCACTTGAAGAACTGCACATTGTATTTTCATCTGCCAAAAGACCATGCCTCTTTCCAGAAGGAAATTCATCAGGTGTCCCTCTATCAACAGAAATGGGCTCTTCATGAATTTTAGAACCTTCTTTTGGAAGCTTCTCATGATAATTTGAAGTACCAGCAAACGGTAGTGCCTTTTCCTCATTAATATTTGGACCATTTAGCTTCTCAGTTTTTTCACCGCTGGCAGCATAATGATGATCTGCTGTAGGACACAAAATGTCCGTTGGTCCATTTTCATTTTCCAAACTCACATCTTTTGTGCGCAAATCCGTTGATAGCATGCCAGAGTTTTCGTTTTCATCATCATTGTCTGAATCATAATTAGCCAGGCCTAATATATTTCCCCCCAGAGAATCTGCACTAGAATTATCACTATGTTCAACTTTGTTACCATTCTGTTTAACAGGGACCAGAACCTTGGCAGTTGATGGGGAAACCAGAACTACTGATTGTGGAGAGGCCTTCTGGTTTTCAACAGCAGTGCCTTCATCAACTGCCATAGAAAAGGTAATGATGGTAATAAACAATACCAGGGCAACTCAAAATAAAATAAAATAAAATAAAACAAAACAAAATAGATGCATAATGTCAGAGGCAGAAAAATGCTTCAAATTGTTTCACTCACCTTCAACCGTTAGATCATCTTCATTAAGAACTTTAGTAGCAATTTCATTGAAAAGTTCATCAGTTACCTGCTAACCAATAAATAATCAGTGATAAGAGCTCTACAACAAAAAAAATGTCAGGTGGATAACTAGAACCTTCAAGAGAACTTCAGTTAAAACTCGCTTTATCTCTTGATTGATTGCTGCCGATTTTGCAGCTTCCACATCATCCTGCAGAGAGTGCACAGAGAGGCAAGTTGTGTATAATTCTTAGGGAGTTCCCTTTACATTGAAAAAAAAAAAATCAAAATAATAATGAAACTATAGACACAAACCTTATTTGAGATAAATGTTAACATTAGGTAAAAATTCTAGTAAGGCATAAGAAATGGAGTGAAGTGGAACTGTGGTTAATGCAAGTCTTGTACTATGTGAATCTCAGGCAGATGAATTTGATAACTGATAAAAAATCTGAATTACTTGAAGAGTGTCTATGAATTAACTATATCTACATCAGCAGGCCACACATAATCCAGATAAAGATCAATGGCGTTGCTTCATCTTTCTCGAAAACAGGTATTGACCAATGTGTATAATGGTACTCATAATTAATCTCTTGGCATTATTGGTGAGAACACAATTTTATTCAAGGGAAAAGCTCACTGAGGATAAGGTTAAGATTGTTGACAAGAGAAAAAAAAAAGTGTGGTGGTAATAACAGCACATCTCAGATCAGGTGCATGAAGTAAAAGTAATGACAACTGCCCTTTGCATTGAGAAGAGAAGAATAGCTGCCAAAACAATTTTAACATGTAATAAGACTTGTGGATTGCAATTTTTACCACTCTACTATATGTTACATTTCATTATTTAATTTGTGCTTAGTGATTTGGAGGTAGATATATAGTTGGAGGTGGTCAAGAGTGATATTCCAAGAGAATTGTGACTCAAACAATTGTTAGAAAACTAATGAATGGCCACATGTAAACAAGTTGCAGAAAGCTGTCATTCATGAAATACAAGAAACTAAACAGTATCAAATGAAATCAAGATCTGAAAGTAAATTATATAAGCCAGTCTTCCACCCACATGAATTTAGCAGTATATACTTTATGAAATAATCAATAGATTGGGTAAACCAATGAAACATATCTTTTTATGTGTTATTGACTTCACCTTGATTTAATACTTGATAATTGATAATTTTAGTGGTGTGGATATTTGAAACAGTTGGATCTTAACCATATAGGCAATCGCATTTGAAGATCCTTCTAATAGACATGAAAATTAGCTAATCCTCTTCTAGACCAAATTAAAGCAATATATACAAAACTAACTTAACTGATTTGACTAAAAGTACATGTAAGCTAAGGACCAAGAATAAGGGGATTGGGAGAAGAGAAGAAAGCTTAAATTAAAGGTGGCTTGATAGAACTTTCTACAGAAGGAAGAAAGAAAGAAGGATTAGTAAAGTTACTGCACCTCGCCATCTTCATCATCTTCAGTTGACCTATTTGAATCAATACTCTTGTTATCAGGCTCCCCTCCTCCAAAGGATTTGTCACCATCCTCAGGTTCACTGGCCTGAAATGAACCATTCAGGTTTGTTGGTGCAGTACTTGCAATAACAGATTTGTTTTTTATTATTTCCTCCCTAAGCCAATTTGGTACAGCAGCCTGCAAATTTGCAAAAGCAAAAATCATGGTGCCTGTGCGAACAAGGAAACAATAGCAACATTAACTTGGGAAGATGTGTCTGCCTTTTTTGGTCTTTCAGGGAGACTCAAAGACCCAGTTGCATCTCCAGAAGATGCTGCTCCATGATGAAATGTTCCATTCACAAAATCAAAAGGTAAGGTAATAGGTGGAGTACTAGGACGAAAGCTGGATCCAGGGATTCCCTCAAAAACTGGTACAGATTGTACAGGTAAGGGAGATTGGAATGTGAAAGAAGGATCAAACTGCATTACGGAATAAAACAATTTCAAATAAATGACCTAAACATGCAAGATAAAGGACACCAAAATATAAATTTTGATGGAAGAGATACCTGTGTTTCAGATGGTACTAAAGGAACTTGTAAAGAAGTGGCCTCTGGAGGCACTGAATTCCATGTTTGAATTGAGGTAGTATGCACATCACAATCCATTACACCAGCTGGATTTGCAGGATTGATTTGCCCATAGCCACTCCTTAGTTGTGAATCGTGGTCAGAAGTGAACCTTGTTTCAAAATCCAGATGCTTAAGACTCGTGTCAGTTGAAAACTTCGTCTGCTGCCCTCCATGATTGAAATGAGGATGCTTCACAGAAAGATTTCCAGCTGATGACATAGAATGAGGATGCAATCCTTCTTGAACTGGTAAGTCAGGCATCTGTGAACTACCATTTTGGTCCAAAGCTTCTCTGTGACCTGGTGATACACAGTGATGTCAAAGTTCTAACTTCAAGTATCAGAAACCCCAGTCATTGATCTTCATACCCAGCACTTGACAGGAAACTAAAAGATGTTACCACAAATATCGTGGTCCATACACTTGTTGAACAAATAACAGCGGAATTATAGCTTTTAGAAGGTTAGAGTTCTCAGGGAAGATAAAGCTCCCCCAAGAAATAATTTTCAAGAGAGAACAAAGTTTGGAAATTATCAAAAGGGCCAACAATTAAGAGATAATCATACATAGCCCCAGAATTAATAAACTTTTATATGAAAAAATATAACAATTAAATCTAACATCCAACTAAAGCTTTGGTTAAATGATAGACAAAAGGCAAAATCTCATCTCCCATGTTATCTCATCACTTCCAACCAAAAGCCCCAAATTGGGTCAGAGCTATCCCTCCCACCAATCTCTTCTTACCATATTTATTTAATTATTTATTTATTTATAGTAATTATTTTATAAATAATAAAATTAACAAACATTGATCATTAATTTTTCAAAAATAATTTAAAATAATTTAAATATTCTTTTAATTAATTAAATCAAAGTTTGGTCCATTTCATTTAAAATTTGAAGATGGAAAATGAAATATTTCTTTAAAACAATAACATATTTTAATAAAATGATGGTCAGCAGTGGACAATCAAAAAATTAAAAAGCACGTGAACCATTCACACGATGATTGTTAGCAGCTGGTAATCAAAATCAGAAAGGGATCACGGTTATCAGGTGTTCAATAAAGTTGAAACCCCACAAATAACTAAAAACCAGCATATGTGTCACATTAAAAAAATAAATAAATAAATAAGAACTAGCACAGAACTGAGGAAAAACAAAATATAAAGCAACAAGATTTTCACAATGCCTGATAACAAATTCTGAAGAAGTTTTCAACTAGGATGCCAACATTTAACCATATGTGAAACCTATGGACGCATACACACTCCAACTGATTAAAACAACAAGACCACACAAATCACTTGGCATAACCATTGTTAGAGATCAAGAACCAGTTTGCCAGATGACTGCCATGAAGAAAATTAAAATACTATTTGAAAAATTACCTGGAGCAGAAGAATAACTATAAGATACCTCCTGCTCATAGACTGATGGAGTTGAAAAGCTCCTTTGCGGAGAAACCATATGATCTGTATTGGTGGCCTTAACTTCATATCCAGCATCATGGGATATTCGATGATCTGAGAAACAAAAAGGTAATACAGCAGTAACGGTCTTGTACAATAAAATTGATTTGCTACTCCTAGAAGATGCATCAAAATAACTGGCAATCGGTGGTTACTTGAATTAGCAAGTGATGGCTGCTGAATAACAGTTGGTGGGGGGGCCACTGCTTGCTGATACTGATCATGAAAAGTATAGATTGATTCTTCCACTCTCCCAACTGGTGTAAATTGTGATTGTGAATGGTGGTTGTCTGGAACAGATTTAGCAGCGGCCCATGCCCTGGCCCTGGCAGCCCAATCTTCCTCATTTGGGTATAAATTGTTTCTTTCTACAATGTTTTAGATAGAGCAGGCTCTCAGAAAGTTCTCTTGCCCATTTAGCAAAAAACAAGATGAAACAATTCTTGTGTGAGTGTGTGTGTGTGTGTGTGTGTGTGTGTGTGGAGAGTGAGAGAGAGAGAGGATGGGAGGGAGAGGGGATTGTACTTGCATTTTAAGAAGAGTGATCATTGCATGATCATTCCAAGATCCTACCAAGCATGGATTCATATGTGTAGACATTAGAAACTCCATAAAAGCTTCAAATTTTGTGGGCATTGTCTTACCAATAAAGTTTTTTTTTTAATGATGTTAAAGGAAAAGATCCTAAGTGAACAAATCAGGTTCCTTGAAAATCAAGGTGTGATATCCGATGCACTACACACGAAAGTTATGACTTTAGGCTTAAAAAGAAAAGAAAATATCATTTATCAGCAGGACAAGGTCAAAAGTTTAGCCATTGGTATTCAAGTTTAATTGTTGGATCAATATGCCTCCCTAGGCTAAGAAATATTTATGCACAAGCGCCATTAATAAAATTAAGTTCATAAAACAAAAGAACAAGAGAGCGGTCAGTCAAATTTCAAACAAAGTTAATTTGACAAAGTGGAAAAACTTCCATTACACAATAAAGTAGAAAATATGGGTGTCCTTCATTGAAAATGGAAAGGCATAAACTCATATAAATAGATGATAGCACTAACCTTGGTGTTCCCATGGTTGTTGCTGAGACCAAGGAGTGTTGCCCCATGCCTAAAGCAATTAAGTCCATAAATCTTACCAACAGTACCACAAAAAAAAAAGGAGGAACCTGACTACATGTGCATTCATAACTTGAGATGAACAATAGTAATAATGATGCTAATTGAGGAATATCACTAACATCTAAAACTACAAGGTGAACCAATACACAAAATACATGCACGCACACCCCATTAAGATCTGTGACAAACCTTCCAACCATCATAACAACTACTGCAGTTTCTTTTGGGTAGATTTTCAATTTAAATAAAGAGAATACATGATTCAACAAGCCAAGTGGTAATCATAAGCCAAAAGTTTAACCATAACTGGATATAAAATATAATTTCAACTCCATGACATCCAATAATAAGATGTGTGTGTATATATAACAACCCAATAAAAATTTTCTGCCCTTACTTGCAACTCAAGTGGTGACAATTTGCGAGGGCCAGTAGATAAGAAGCTAACATGGACATTAAAAAAATAATCGCCATGCCAATTGGAATAATTCTTGCTTCAAGGTTTTTCAATAATTCTACAACTCACTTCTAGTTTTTACGTACTCTTTCATCTCAACAACACTTTATGTCTAGAGTTCTTTCATAGCAATTCTACTGAATGCAGATGCAATCCTTATCAGTTCCCTAAGAGATCAAACAAAAAGAAAAAGAAAAAATTGCAAAAAGATTTCCGTGTCCATGCAACTATTCAATATAAAGGAGATACAAACCTTTTCAAGAGGAAGAGGAATGTAAACAAATTAAATTAACAATTCAAAAGAAAGTATTACAACAATCATACTTTTTTATTTGTGGCAACTAACACTGACTCTTGCAGTCATCAACAGTGGGATCATTAGAAGTGAACCAGCAACTATAAATCATAAATAAGAATGATAACCACATAGAACCTAATAAACTATCACTTCTTCACTCTTCCAAATGCTTGTAAATTTTCAGTTCTCAAAAGGTCCTTGGAACAAAAATAATCTTTACATTCTTGATAAACAAGTCAACCAACAATATTTGTAAGCCCAGAACGCACAGAAGAAACAAAGAGAGAATTACAACTACACGCCCAAAACTGCAAACAAGCGAAAACCATGCAACCAATTAACCCATAGATTTGATGTATAACCATCAAGAGGGAAGAAAAAGGGATCAATATAGCAGACAAACGAATAAAACAGCGGCTCCCATGCGATAACTCTACGTAAAATCAGGTTCACATTTAATTTGAGAAAAATACCTGATTGGGCGGAGGATACACCGACGCATGAGGATGAGGAGGAGCGGGGCGATGGGATGGATAAGGGGGAGGAGGCGGCATGGAAAGTGGATACGGGTGCTGGAAAGGGGATTGACTGTGATAACTTACAGAGGGATGGGGCGGAAGCGGAGGGTGCGCTGCCATCGGCGGCTGGCGATGAAGGAGGTGAGGATCGTGATGAGCTTCAGGAGGAACCCAGCGCTGAGGAGGAGGGAGGTGATGGGTGGCAGGAGGGAGAGGAGGCCTCTCCCAAACTGGAGCCACAGAAGATGAGGAAGGAGGGTACCAGTAGGGGCCTTGCTGCTGTGTCGGCGGAGGCGGAGGCGGAGGAGGATCGCCGCCGATGGGATGACCGATCAACCGGCGAGGATCCATTCACAGGCTCCGGCGATCGGAGAGAGAGGTCTAGGGATTTCCCGGGTTTGAGAGGTTCTCACTGGAGTTGGGTGAGGTTTGGGGTGGGGGTTACGAAATATAAATCATGAGAGCTTTTTTCTGAATACCCCCCTGAAATATTAGATATTTGAAAACAAGCGCCCTGAAATTTTCATAGTTACATATAAGATGATTAATGAAAAATAATAATGCAATGGTTTTTTTTTTTTTTTGTACCATGTTAAAGAAATTAAACGAGGTTGAAAATTGGTGAAATTATTGGGTTAGAATTGCACTTTTGTTCCTTAAACTAAAAACAAAAAATTTTGAATTTATTTTTAAAAATAAAAATAAATAGATAATCTCGATATGGATAAAATCAAAGCAAAAGAGTAATTTTGGAGGAAAAAAATGATGTGTGATCTATCGGTTCTTACACGAATTTGAGTCTCTCATCTCGTAAATACATAATTAGTCTTCTAGAGAAATAATTTATACTAGGCATTTTCTTCAACTTCGCATCGGAGATTTTAAAATGTTATGATGAGATAATATAATTAAACAATTCCTACCATAAAAACTATGTCTTATGGATATTTATTACATAAATAATTAAGTGTAATTAATATTTTTCAATTATTAATATTATAAGTAATATAAATAAAAACTTAAATATTATTATAAAAATTAAAATTATTTCTTGAAACGCTCTCGAGTAGATTATACATCTACTTTAATAGTATATATAAATGAAGTATTATTGTTTCTTGCCTCATTAGGGACTAAGTTTATAAGATTTAAGTACATGATATATTGGAGGGGGTTGTGACACCTACTTGTATAATAAAAAAAATAGAGAATAGGACATTAATTAGAATACGACAATCAAAGTGGATCCTAGTAATTGATATAATAATATTTTAACGCAAGTTGATACATAAACGAAACTTTTTTATTTATATCACCAAATCATTTAAAAATGTGAAAAATGTGTATGGTTTTGATTTTATTATAAATATTAAAAGTAGAACATATAAAAATAAAAGGGTTTTATGACTTATAGTTATTCTTCTTCTATAAAAAAAAAAGTTTATGGTTTTTTTAACTAAATACATAAGTTATACAGACATGCACAAATAAAAAGTTAATACCTTAACTTAGTATTCTCACTCTAGAAGTTTGAACCTGTTTTTTTAGTAAGAACATAAACACTTTACACAGAGGACCCAATGTTGATAGACAAAAAATCCTATGGTGCAAAATTTCTAAATGGCTAATTAAATGCAAATTTTCTTCATAAATTAATCATAATTATTCTTATTTGAGGGGTATTTATGAAAAAACCCATCAATGGTGTCAAATGAATTGCCCGCCTGGTTTTCCTCTCATCCTCTCCCTCTCTTTCTCTCTCTCTCTCTCTGCAGGGATTCTTCTTTTCACGGTCATGGAGACTTGAGAGCTTGTGCTTGTTCTCTTCTTCTCAAGCTTCGTCCACAAGTAGGAGACCAAATGTGGAACCTACAAGCTATGGATGCGACTCTGGCGGTTGTGAGCAGAGCCTGTACTTGCAGCCCTCTCGCCAATTTCATACAAATCCAGGTGCATTGTCTTTTTCCTGTGATTTATCTCTATATTTTGTTCTATTCTATGTTTTTCACTTTCTTGTTCACCAATCTCTTTTGTTTTGTTTTGTTTTGGAATTGTTTGAGTTTTTAATTGTTCAAAGTTGTGTTTTTTAAGTTATATGTAAAGCATGGCTCCTTTTTTCCTTGTATTTTGTGTTTTGATGCTGCATTTATGTCAATCTTGTGATGCTATAGTTACAGTTTGGCATGGTTTCCAAGCATTTATCAGCTGGATTTGCAGACCAAATTCTAGTTTGGAGAAGGTTGATGCCACCTTTAGCTGGTGTTAGCTTATTGATGGTGCAAGAGCCAAACACAAGGGGAAGCTAGCTTCCTCCTTAATCTAAAGCTATCTCTTTACATGGGGGAAAATGGTGATTAAATTAAATTTGAGGGATGAATTGAATGAACATTAAATATAATTTATGTTCTCATATCGAATTTGATTATCTAAGCTAAACTTCATTTAGTTAAGTGCATCATGTCTAGTTACTTAAATTATATTCTAATTAGTCACAGCGCCATCCTTAATGCATATCTGAACTATATATCAAGACAGGGCAAAATTTTATAAGAGATAGATATAGTAGAAGTATTGAGAAAAGCTTATTTCCTAAAAAGAATGAGACTAGGGTGGCAGGTCCAAGAATGTGCTCTTCTCCCAAAATTCAACCCTTCTCTTCCTGGAAGCTTGCCCCATAATTTCCAACGCATACACCTGTCAGTGGTTGCCTGGAATCTGATGAAAGGGAGGGGTGCAAATGATATCTTATTTGCATTTTCATGAGAGAAGGGTTCTTAGTATCTTATTAAGACAAATGGCTGATTCAAATAAATTTTGGTAAGCTATGGTGATCAACATGTAACAACCATTCTTAAGGTCTTATTCAAGATCCATTGTTGCACAAGTTTATTCATTGCAATAAAGAATAGTCTTACTATATTAGACATACAGTGAGAGATATTCTGCTGTACTTCGGATTATTTCCTTAAATTGATTTTTCAGTCTCCTCCATGTTGTAGTTTAGCAAATAAAATCAAAAGTTTATTACTACAACGTTTGCTCCCCTTAGAAGTTTAAACTAATCAACTATTTTTATTTTTTAATCTTTTTGCAGTCTTCTGCTTGAAAAGTCATTAGCATCTTTCTATTATATAATTAGATAATGGATTTTGCAATTTTTTGATGTCAGGGATGTGTGATTTGTTTACTTCTTGCTACTGGATGGTGTTTTGCTGCCTTTGTCAGGTATTCTGCTGCATATAGATGATTTAGTGCATATTGTGGCCATTTGCAGATTTTTAGAATTCGTGCCCAAGATATTTTAAAATTTAATGCCTTATTTTCCTTTTTCTAATGGGTTGTATATGCATCTCATATTCCCCCAGGAGTAGAGTAATAAGGTGCTTGAAGAAGAAAATTGAAGGTGGCAACTATTTTGCATTTATCTGTCAAGATATCAATAGTCTTGAGCATAGTGCTCAGCTCAACTTGCCAAGAGTTACAGTTATCATGCCTTTAAAGGGCTTTGGAGAGCATAATTTGCAGAACTGGAGAAGTCAGGTTGCCATTTCTACTGAGTTTATTAATAGTCATTTATTTATAACAATAAACAGTCTAACATAAGCGTTCCTCATTCCTCTGCTAATTTTGAGATTATATAAAGAATATCTAGGATATTTTTGACTCCACATATCATACTAAGTGGAATTTGAATGATGGAAATTTTATGAACCATAAGTCTCATCATGAAGCATGTTGAAGTATTAAAAGCATGGAAGAACTAATACACATCATGTATTATAGTATAGTTATTACTTATTATAGGACTAACAGTTGTCTACTTGTTGGCCCCTGGCCAATTAGGACACCACATCAATGGCAATGTTGTGTGGTTTGACCTACAGGTTGTCCTAGCTTTGTTCAATTTAAATTTTCAAATGCATGCATATGAAACATTGAAACTGATGCACATCTTATGTGCCCACACATTTTTAGCTTTCCTTATCAAAAGCAAAGTGTAATTATTCAATTCTTGTCTAAGCTTTCTTTGACAATGTGCTTGTATGCAGATCACCTCTCTTTATGGTGGACCTTTGGAGTTCCTTTTTGTAGTTGAAAGCATTGATGATCCAGCTTACCATGCTATATCTAGCTTAATCTCAGAATTTAAGGTAGGAGAATGCCTTTCCAGTTTTTAATAAAAAAACTTCTCAAGCAAGTACATTGCTATTCATATATTAACCAAGGAGCTAAGATTTTTTTTCTTTCTTCTCTTTTTGTGCTCTTGCAATCTTCACCAATGTATCTTTTTGAATTGTTTTGCTTATAAAATTTCTAGGCACAAAACGTATGGCCCTCCCTTCCCTTGTCACTCTAAAGTGTCACCCTCCACTTGCAAATTCAGTTACCTTGATGTAGGCAGCTCTAAAACAGTTAGATATGACCAAAAGGGCATGCAGATTACTTCACTTTTTCTGAACATCTTCTACAGATTTCTCCAAGTTGAATCTATTTTTTTTAAAATGAAGCTTAGCTTTTGCCACCATCCATGTGTTCTTATTTCTATATTTAATGGAGGTTACTTATAATATCCCACTTTCCATCTATGTAGGCTCCCATGAATATGACTAGCTTTGCATTATGTTTTTTTTTCATTAGTTTCTCTAGAACTTTATTTTTATTTTTATTTTTAAAATAAAAGCAAGCTGCTTGTTTCTTTAGATTATTTGATGAGCACATAATATGTCAGGGTGGAATAGAAGTTTATGTTCAGTGTATTTAATTTCCGTACAATTCCTTTTTTGTTGTTGATTTTCAGGACAACGTTGATGCAAAGATTGTTGTGGCTGGTCTCTCAACAACATGCAGTCAGAAAATTCATAATCAGTTAGTATGTAGAGCATTTATATCTTCTTCTATTCAGCAAAAAATAGATTGTGGTGCTCCTTAAGAGGATTCATTTTAAAGTTTGCATGTAGTGCATCCTCTTTACAACAAAAAACATTGTCTTGCTCTTAGTAATGCTGCAAACAGTCACCTAACTTGTGCCTGTACAACTATGGTCGTGATTAAATCCTTGTCTGAAGTCTGGTTTGACTTATGATATACTTATTTGAATCCACTTGCCTGATGACCAACGATGGGTTTCTCAACATTGTCTATAAATAATAGAATGTAAAAATTTTATATTTGCAATACTGGAACCAAGTCAAAGATCTTTCTAATTAAGAAGTTATAATGGTCTCTTACAAAGTTGTTTTAAAACAAAGGCCTTAGCCTATAACCATTAGACATTCTACAATAAATGGTTCGACAAGGAGATGTTGAGTATTCACGAATGATGCATTGCGTTGCTACTTAGATTTGATATGACAGATTGATAGATGCCCAGTATTTTATTCTTTCTAACCTGTTAGCTCTTATCTTTTTAATTTTATGATGTTGTCAAGAATATGTAATTCTTTGCTTATGCCAAAAATTTTATGAACCTAGTGGATTTTATTTTTGGCTTGTGCAAAATTGAGTGGCATTAAATTTTTTTAAATATTTGTTTTTTAGCTCTTTGTGCAATATATTCCATTTGATTCAGACAATGCATGATCTGTATTTGATGGTATTAGGAAATAAACATTGTTTTTTTCTCATATTTCTGGAATTTGTTGCCCTATTATCTCTACTTGAGAGAAATGATTCCCTTTATTTATGTTGATTTGGCTGGTTTTCCACATGAATGCATTTTGTTAATTGCTTGAATTAATTCTCCTTGTTTGATCTTGATATCCATGAAACCAATGCAGTTTGGTGCTGAGAAAATGCATAAGGGCAGCAAGTATGTGTTATTTCTGGATGATGATGTTAGACTGCATCCTGGATCAGTTGGAGCTCTGACTGCAGAAATGGAGAAAAATCCCGAGGTCTGTTTTATATTTTCTTTCCATGATGCGTCATATTTTAATATAGATGACATTTACTTTCTCATGTTTGTTGAAATGAAACAGATATTTATTCAAACTGGATATCCTCTTGATCTGCCTTCTGGAAGCTTGGGAAGCTATTGCATTTATGAATATCACATGGTAAATAATTATCAGAACAACCTATCTATTCCCCAGCCATTGTCCTTCTGCATATTAATTCAGAATTTGGGCAATTACTTTCCAACAGTTTGTTCTGACTTAAACGAAGAAGCTACTCACACTGCATGAAAGTTGAAGCAAATTTTTAAACATATTCTTTTACAACGACCAATTTGTTGTCTTCTTCTTTTATGTCACACAATTATTGTTGCTACAAAATTTGCCATTGCGAATTCCCGTCTCACAGTAAATATCTAGTTATTCCAACTGACTTAGTAGTACCATTAATACTATTGATGGAATTTATTATTTTTGTCTGAGGTGAATTTATACTCAAGGATAATATTTTCAGCCTTGCTCAATGGGATTTGCAACTGGTGGGAAGACATTTTTCCTATGGGGTGGTTGTATGATGGTACATGGTTCATCATTCATATCACATTTACATTGAACTGCAAAACATGACTAGAATTTTGACACTTTGAGACTTATTATAGTTGTTCCATCCTCTTAGATGCATGCGGATGATTTTAGAAAAGACTCACATGGTGTTGTCAGTGGACTGAGAGATGGTGGGTATTCTGATGACATGACTCTTGCTGCAATTGCTGGTAATTTCTTGGTTCATATGCATGACTTGAAAATGCATTTATTTTTTCATGCTTTAAGTGAAATAGGCAAAAAATAACAGTAATAAAATAAAAAAGGCTTCTCTGAAGAACTCAATTATTCCATCTAAGACTTATGCACATGATGATTGCACGCATCAAATCTGTACATATGGTCCTAACTGTGCATGAACTGCATATGGCAGAGTAGATGTGATCAAGTGACTATTTTTCCCATGCAGATGCATTCTAATGTTTCTAACTAATTTTCTAAAATTATCCAAATGTTATATATCCTAATAATATTCAAGCTGTTCAAGATGCATAACCTACACTTCCTTATCAGGGGAACACAAAAAGCTTATTTTTTCACCACCAGTTGCTGTCTTTCCTCATCCTCTTGCTAGTGACCTAAGCTTTGCAAGGTAATCAAATTTAAATCCAGTATTTCTCATCAGCTCGTCCATAACCATGTCATATTTATTATACTAATCCTGTTCAGATTCCAAATTTACTAATGAAACAAACTTCATCTTGATTGTTAACTGTTCATGCTATCCTCGCAATTCTTCTCTTGTGCAGATATTGGAATTACCTGAGGAAGCAAACTTTTGTTCTCGAATCTTACATTTCAAAGGTTAACTGGCTCATGAATCGAGCATTATTTTCTGTGCACTGCTATCTATCTTGGGCATTTGTTTTACCATATTTCATGGCAAGTTTACACTTTTTGGCGGCGATAAGAGCGCAATTTAGTAACTATCTCTTCGGAGAATCAAATACATTATCTTGTGGTGAGCAAACTACTCTATTCTTGCAAAATTACTAACTGGCCTTAAAGCTACCAATTTTTTTACCTCATCAACTACTTGTACACATGACCTTCAGTAAAGGGGATTAGATTTGGAGTTTTTGATTGGGGATTAAAGTTAAATTGGGTGTTATTCAGGCTTGTCATTGGCTGGCTGCTTGGTAGTTTGCACAGTTATTGCACTTGTCTCAATGTGGAACTTGACAAAGGTGGAAATTCAGTTGTGCAACATGTTATCACCTGAGGGACCAAAAATGTCACTTGATTCCTATAACTGGAGACTTGTATGCATCGTCTTCACATCATTAATTTACTTTGAGTGCCTAAATATTTTTCATTGATAATGCATTCACTATGTATATATATATATATATTAATTTCTTCTTATTGACTTCAAAGCAGGTATTTCTTGCAATGCTCGTAGACAATTTCTTGTACCCCATTTCTGCGATGCGGTCGTACTTCACAAAATATGTAAACTGGTCTGGAGTTCGATACTACTTGAAGGAAGGAAAAATAAGCAAGGTATGCTTTAACATTCTTCGATTCTTAATTGTGTTTCACTCTGTCAAAGTTAAGGTTCTCAATTTTAAGAGGCTTCAATGTTGTTGTCGTGATTGTGCCAAGCATATGCTTTTCTTCATTGAACAGATCAACTAGTTGAATTAGTTTAAGTTCAAGGACATGTTCTTCCTTTGAAGTATAATTCTTGTCAACTGCACTTGTTTCCATCAAACAACAATATTAACTACCGAAAAATATGTACAAATCTTGAGAAACTTGAACACTGACAATTCTTTTTTTTGGTAGCTTCTGATCATGCAATGTCTATACTAAATGTACTAAATAAAACTATGATCAACATACACATTGATGCAAAATCTGAACACTAAAAACCTCTGCAATAATATGATATTCTCCAAATTTCAAGTGACAAACAATGCCATGGTTACCATGAAAAACTAAACTCCATTGATTTTACAAACTATTTTGCAGATTGAAAGACTTAAACAAGATGGTGTGACTTATTCTGATCTTGGAGGAAAACGTTTATACAGTAAACGAGTTTGCATTCCGAAAGTCTCATTTGTTGGATCTTTAGTTAAAAGATTGGTTCGATGGCATAAACCGAAGAAATTTGATAGCTAGAAACCATTAACTCCCACAGAGAGCATATGGCATTCTTTGTGTTTTTATTTTCTTTTTCTTTTCTTGTGCAATTGCTTGTAATCTCCTGGGTCATTTTTGGTCACAATGTACCAAATTCATTCATTTGATTCTTTTGTATAGCTTTTTTTTCTTTCAATTGAATATTGTGTAACCTATTGAACTAATGGCAATTCTTCATTAGATATGTGTTTTTCTTATTTTGGATTGATGAGCAAAGAGTGATGCTTATAAAAATATCATGCTAGTAAATTTATTCAGAGTTTGAACAAGTTTTATCTTGTATTTTGTTGATCGAAAAATAGTGTTTTTTTTTTTTTTGTGAGAGGAAGTTAATTTCTCAATCTCACTTAGCCCTCTCAGCAGGAAAGGGAGCTAATATCTTTTCATAGCAAAGGTGGTGAGTTATTTTTTTCATATATAAAAATATAAACACTTTAATTCTCATAAATTCATCGATAGAATTGTGAGTTAGAATTTTAATTGATTGTTTAAATTATAATAAGGGTTTATAATAAAAAAAATTAATAACAAAATTTATTAGACAGTTACCTTTTTGAGTCATAGTTGAAAGTTAAGGGTTCCACTCGTGAGTGTTTTCTATGCGAAAAAGTCATTGGGATTAATCTATCTATTTTAAACTAATTTATTAATTTATTTATTTCTTTATTAAGTTTTAACCATCCACAAAGTCAAGTGTCTTCATTATTGCAATGATAAAGCAATCAAATTTTATCATTAATCATAAAAATATATAAAGTATGTGAAATTTTTGTTATATATAAAAAATTGCTTGCTTGCTTTTATAGGATATAAAAGCAATTTTTCTTCTTACACACACATATGATAATTATATAAATACATGGTATAAAACCAAAAATTCTCTAAATTTAATGCATCCACACATATATATTATTCAAAATCACTAAAATAGGATACAAATTTCTTTACATTAAAAAAAAAATTGTATACGGCCACCGTCTCTGTAGTAATAAAGTTGTTATTTTATTTTTTAATAAATCAATAAATAATTGAAGACACTCAAATTATAGAACTTGCACTATCTGATATATCTTCTTGTTCAATGCTAAGAACTTGTGCCTCTTTATTTACTTCTTGGCATTTATCAATCCACTCGCTATATCTACAAAAATAAAAAAAAACAATAATTATTATAAAATTATATATATATAATAATTTTTATATAATGGAGATTGAGGGTTGGATTCCTTTTTAATATATGGTTGAGATATTACGAATATGTAAAATGGCTTATCTATATTATTAAAAAATTAAAAAAAATATATGTTGTCATAGAAAATACATAATTATAGAAACTATTAAAAATATCATTTTTTATTTTATTAAAATATCGCATAGCTTTTAATTTAATTTTAGGAGTTTTTCAATGTTTTCTTTTGGTCTATTTGCATTGGATCCCTATATAAAAAATTCATCATACTGAAGAGGTGGATTTAAATCCCACATCATACTGGTGGAAAAGCATGTGTTATAGAGCTGCATTCTTGACATATGGCTCTGCCATTCAAACCAAGGACATGGGCACACTGTCAATAAACAAAAGGTCGTTGCTTATAAAAATCAAAATTAAAATATCGATAAAAAAAAATCAAAATTATGATAAATTAAATAAAGTTAAATGAATCCATGAATATTAACATACATATCAATGGGCTTTGTCAAGTGGTTGACTGTGGTAGAGTATCTCGCTTCACAAAAGACACAGTTAGCCTCCCCATAATGATCTTCCAAATCTCTGAAAATTAATAAAAACATGTGATATATATTTGTTATAATATCATATAACATCATAAAATAAAAATAAAATTCTCTAGTCTAAAACATACATCATAATTCATTATTTTCTAAATTAAATTCATATAAAAAAAATTATATTCGCTCATACCATTATCTTTTTTATAATTAGATAATAATTGATATTGTCACAATAACGGAACAGTTATTGACTCACATATAATTTAATTTTTTCTAAATATATAATTAAAGCTTTAAAAATAAAAAATATATCGATGATTTGTCCACCTTATCAATAAATAGAAAATCACATGCTCAAAACCAATTTAGACACCCAAATACTTTAATAAATAAAAAATCACAGGATCTAAACTAGTTTAGACGTCCAAATACTATAAATCTTATAAAAGTTAGAACTGTGGGAGAAGAATTTTTTTTTTTTTTAATTGACAAAAAACTTGAACTTAAAAGATGGCTTTGTTGGTATAATCGATGATTTTTAGTATCATAAAATATTAAATTATTAATTAATATGAGACTATTAATTATGGAATTAAACTCACATGGAACATCTAACAGCATCATTACTTTCACAAAAAGGGCACTTGAAGATGACATCAAGCTTGGCCACCTTCTTCTTCTTCTTTGAAACTAGTTTGGTCATCCTTGACTTTCTCTTTGCCATGTCTTCTTAATTTATGTTTGGACCTTTTAAATAAAATAAATTAAGAAGAAGATGAAGAAGAAGAGAAAGAGTGGAAATATTTAAGGGATAGCAAAGTTTAATTATGAGGTTTATTAAGTTTTGATTTTGATTAGATTTAGGATTTTAATTCCATTATTACTCATATATATATATATATATATATATATATATATATATATATATATATATATATATATATTATAGATAAGATGATAAAATCAATATATATATTATAGATAAGATGATAAAATCAAGATAAGATAATAAAATATTAAAGATAAGATTAAAATTAAATACGATAACAATATTTTCGAAATTGAATAAAGGTACAGAGGTGGTATGTATTTATTATAACATTAATGATCTATGTATAGAAGATATAATTATTTGAATCAAAATAATGTATTTACCATTTAGATCATAGTTTAGAAATTTTTTATTTTTTATTTTTTTCCCGACTATATTTTGGATTTCTTTAATTTTTTTTTTCTCCCAAAAATATCTCATTTGAAATTTTCTTATAAAATAAATATCTTTAATGTTTTTTATTAAAAAAAAAATTGATGTTTCTTGCATTAAAAAACACTTGATGAAAATATTTCAGGTTGATAAGTCAATAGTGTACCTTAATAAGGATCTATAATTGTCTCCCCTTTAATAAACCCATACCCTTAAGAAAGGACGTTTGTCGTCTATTTGTCGTGTGTATATATATATATATATTAAAAAATTTGACAAAATTTCCCAAATTTAATTAATTTATATATACTTACTCCCTCACATTAAAACAAAATCTATTCACATTATTTTTTCATGTCTCTACTCCAAGTGCTAAAAAAAACACCGAATTGGTTGGTGAATGCCATTAAAAACCTCACAACAATAACCACAACTCCATTAATTCCACCTCCCACACTACCAACTTCCCCAACAACTCTAAAAATTTCTCAAATATAATCCATTTGCAAATTCAAACTTTTTCAAGGGGCCAAAAGTAAAAAACCCCACTCCTTAACCATATAAACGGCCACCCTCACTCCAAAGCTTCTACTGCAACCACAACACAAAAATGGCCTTTACTACTCTTCACACTGTCTTTCTCTTCTTATTCTTCTTCATACTCATTTCATTACCACCTTCATCTTCAGCGAAACTGCCTTTTTCAAAGATCTTCGCCTTTGGAGATTCATATACTGATACTGGCAACACACATTCCAGAACCGGTCCGTACTCTTACGGATACGTCTCAAACCTCCCTTATGGTACCACATTCTTTCATCATTCTACAAACCGATACTCTGATGGCCGTCTTGTTATCGACTTCATTGCCACTAATCTTTCACTCCCTTTCCTATAGCCATACCTTCGCCGGAATTCAGACTTCTCCCATGGTGTCAACTTCGCTGTCGCAGGCTCTACTGCACTTGATCATTCATTTTTTGTCGATAATAATATTACAATAGCCATCACACCACAGTCCCTGCAAACACAACTCGAATGGTTCGCTGAGTATTTAGCGAAGAGTGGATGTCAAGGGAGATCAAAGCAATGCCATGAAAAATTTGAGGATGCATTGTTTTGGATTGGAGAGATTGGAGCTAACGATTATGCTTACAGTTTTGCGTCTTCTGTGTCACCAAATGTCGTTCAAGATCTTGTACTCAAGAATGTCTTCAAATTCTTGGAGGTATTTCTCAAACCTCTTTATCACTTTTTTGCATTTCGTTCTTCTGTTCATTGTAACACAGCAATCAAAGTAATTACTGATAAATTTCTGGTTTCTGAGAGAACCGAACACCTGCCAAACATAATGTTTGTAGATCATGAAAATAAGCAAAAAGATGAAGAGTATAAGTTGTGATACCTTTCTAGTTTCCTGGTCACAAGTACACAATTACCTGCCAACCATAAAAAAAAAAACATTGTTTCATTTCAAATGATGCATAAATTTCAACCAAGTAAACATCTTCACTGAATTTTATCGGTTGACAGATACTGCTATCCAAAGGTGCCAAGTACATAGTGGTGCAAGGATTACCATTAACAGGATGCTTACCTTTAGCATTGGTATTATCTCCACCTGATGATCGAGACAGACTTGGGTGTGCAGCAACTGTAAACAACCAGGCAAACAAGCACAACTTGATCCTTCAATCCAAGATCGAGCAACTAAGGAAACAGTATCCGAAGGCAATCATCTCATATGCTGACTATTTCAATGCTCACCGCACTATAATGAACAAACCGGCCATCTATGGCTTCACAGAGCCATTCAAAGCTTGTTGTGGATCTGGGGGTGGTCCTTATAACTATGACATTTTTGCAACATGTGGATCACCTGAGGTCACTAAAGCTTGCTCAGTCCCTTCGAAGTTTGTGAATTGGGATGGTGTTCACCTAACCGAAGCACTTTATAAGGTTGTAGCGGACATGTTCCTTCACGGTGGTTATTGTCATCCACCATTCGATGTTTTGTTGAAGCATAAGTTACAAGGAAGCTAAATTAGTGGTACTTATAGTAGGTGGACTAGTATGGTTTTAATTGTAGTGGTAGCTTAAGTAATATGAGCTTTATATCAATATGATAATGAACCGAAATACAGTTTAAAACTCTGCAACGCTCCACAGTTCAAAGTTCAAACCGACCATTCCTAATAATGATGATTTCTATCAAATACAGAAAAGAAGGAACAATAATTAAGCAGAAAATAAGTGGAAGAATAATAATTTTCTACTGATTTTGCATCTTAAATCATGATCACAGAATAGCAATTGAAGGAGATTATTTCTCACAGTTTGTAAACATTTATAAACAGGATTCATTTCTTAAAAACAACAACATATGAAGAGTATTTAATAACTCAAATTACGGCCTAGAATACAAACCTAAACCAATAAGAACATAGTAATTATCATGGTTTCCCGTTAAGGATCAAGGAAACATAATCCATGATCAAGTGAATTTCTAACAAAACAAAATGCAAGAACAAATGTTTCTTTGATTAAGATTAAATTTTGAAAACTCACATTCAACAAACTTGTAAGGAAATGCTATGCTCCATGCTATCAGAAGTGTCATTCATTGATGATCCCCCTTTTTACTATCATCAGAACAATTATAGATTAATTGGATCAAAGCTTTCTGTTAACTCGCAAAACCGTCTTAATGGTACTTTTGTACGTATTGAAGCAACTAGCTCCGTGTCTTGAATTGAATTTCATATGTCAAATAAAGCAGACAAAGCAGGTAAAGTCAAACCAAAAATCAACACACAAGGTTTCAGATAAGAATAAGATTCAATTTCTTCTTTCTTGTTCTTTTTCTTTTTTTTTTTTTGTATTTTATAAACGCCAAAAAGAGGCATTAGACAATGTATGAACATCATAAACTTCTGTCAATTGACATGGTTATGGAAACCAGAACATAAATTTCAGGAATTCAGATTCCATTTGGCAACTCATTGACAAATTGACATGGAGAAACAAAGGAACTTTTCCTTACCGGACTCTATCTACAAGAGATGGTCGGCTTTCATGGAAGCTGTACACCAGTCTCATTATTCCCATCAATCAGATTAAGTAATCATAATACACCAAGAAAAGGCTGTCTGGAACTCTCAGTGGCAAGCTATCAATGTACCGATAGAAGCGTTTAACGTTCTCCTTTTCCAAACTTGTAGTATCAATCACATCACCATGACTAGTGAGCACCCACAAATCCCTCGATCGAACTCTTTTCAAGCTTCCCCGACAAAAAGGGCAAGACTGAGATCGTATATTCCTGCAATTCATAATTCCAACAGAAATCAATAATACAATTCAAGCATCTACAATGAAACAATCTATAACTGAGTGTTAAAAAAACATCACCAGTCTCTATAACAGTTTATGCACATTGCATGGTTGCAATTCGGCAAGACCATTTTAGTACAAGCCTCCATACAAATTCCACATTCATCATCTCTCTCAGAATCCATATCAAGAATTTTCCTCCATTCTTCCATTCTCTTCCTGCCAATCATCTCATTTCCTCTCAGCCTCTCTTTAATATCACCCTTCTCAACCAAATTACTTTCAAGTTGTTGAAGAGATGGATATATGACAGCTACAATTTGTTCAAAAACACATGCATAAGAATTCAGTATCACTTCAACCATAAAACTTTGCACAGTTAAATTGAAATCTAAAATGAAAGAGTTTCCAAGAAATTAACCATAGAACTCTTTAAGACTTGCCCTCCTTTCATATGACGACACACTCGAGTCCTCATCGAAATATACCTATCAACAAGAAGAAAATTTATTCATAAAACATCACAAAGCAAAACAAGTTTTTGATTTGATGAAAAGGACAAGCAAAGCAAACCTTGTAAACAAGAACTTGGAGAAGGCCCAAATAACTAGGAAGAGAATAACCACAACCACAACCCATCCAATTCATGAGAAACAGGAAGATTGGGGCTAAAGGACTATAAGACAACTTCATCTGAATGCAAGAACCTCCATAAGCCCTCCTCACAGCATCAGCCCTAAACAAAAAAAACACACATACCAAAATCACACACAAATTAACCATTTGTTCATCACCACAATCAAAACTTTCAAGCAAAAACATAGAAATATTAAAAGTATTGAAAGATTACAGTGTGTTGGCATGGTGTATATCAGCCTCAAGAGCTTTGAGAGTCCCTCTGAAGGATGGTGCCCTAATGAGCTGGTTCTGAAACATGTGCTCCACAGATTAACCAAAACCAAAAACCAAAAAACAATCAAGAATCAGATAGAAAGCAAAACTAAACAAAGTGTGGTGAACAAAGAGAAGGAAGAAACTGAAGAAGGAAGTTTGGAAGTCTATCCAAAAGACAATATCTATAAGAATCTGTCCAGTTCAATGTTTTAGTGGTGTTTTGAATGAGTCTTGTGGTGGTGTGTTGTGTTGCACAAAGCAAGTTATTTGTTTTTATTTATTTATTTTAAAGATTGAGGGAGGTGGGGCCCAGACATGGATGATGGGCCCCAGTTGTGGATGGTGGTGGGGGAAGAAAAATTAGGAAAGTGCTGCTAATAATCAACATCATCAATGATCTCAAACCATGCCTCCAAATAAATAAATAAATAAATAAATATTTATTTATTTATTATGAAATCTTTTTTTACTTAATGGTTTGTTATTTTAAAATTCTGATAATCATAATTTATGTAAAAATGATTTTTATTAGTAAAACAAAGCCGGCCTGCTTGACTCAATAATCTTTGACTGCAAGGTAGTGGGTGGTATTTACCTGGAGTCATCTTTTCAAATTTTTTTTTAACATTTAATAATTAATTTTAAATTTTCATTAATGTTATTAAGAATTATTTATTGTTAATTAAAAAAATTAAGATTAAATTGTAATATATATATATATATAGATATTCACAAATGACAAAACAAAAAATAAGCCAGTACAGAGATACATCAATTATGATAGCTTAACTGACCCCTAAGGTAACTCCCGCTATAAAAAAAACGAGAGATATTCTTCACACAGAACTCAGGGGATTTAAGAAGTGAATTGTAACCTGAAAAACTCGAACTCAAGGTATTTCAATCATAAACATCAGTAATTACCCATGAGTTAGCCATGATTCACAAAATATTTAATTTCAATTAAAATTATAAATAAATTTGAGTCTCCCAACCTATCAACCTCACATAAAAGTATTTGCTCCAATTGCTTAATTAAATTTTGATGAGGAAACCATGAGACATTGGATATGTGTTTTCTTAGCACATGTGAAGAAGACTTACATTAAATGAGATAGAATTGGGATTTGGGTCTTTTATTATTTGTGTTTTAAAAATTAATAATTTTTTATTATCATCTAATTAATAACCATAGTTCAAGTTTGAACATGATCTATGTTCTTGAACTAAATTTTTTTTTTTTATCCTTTAAATATTAATTGGAGTTTCTTTGACTAAATTAATTTATCATTGGTGAAGAATAGGTGGGGGGTTGTAGTCATTAACTACTCTTGTTTGGTGGCTAATAAAGGATGCATCCATTATTTAGTTTATATATATATATATATATATAAAGGAATTTGTGGGGTTGTTTATCCTCGGCGGACCTTGTTAGGGTTAGGCCCGTCAAAATATAGGATCATAAATTAATTTTATTTTAACATCTTGAGGTGATTGCAAATTCATAGTTTCAATTAAAAGACAAACCCTTTTATGTTATTCTTTTTAGGTGAACTTTTTTATGTTAATTATCTTAGATAATTTTATGAAAACATCTTGTTAAGAAGTGCAACAAGATAAAACAATAAATATTTCATAAAATATATATAAATTATTGATAAATTTTTGTGTTTGGTTATTTTTTTTATATATAATTAAGAGTAGACGGGGAAGACTTTGACTATTATTTTATTTGTCTTGGATTTTTTTTTTTTTTCAATTTTCTCATAAAAGACCATAATACACTAAAAAAAATATTTTGACATTTCTTGGCAAGAGTGCAATGGGCCGTGTTTTAATGTTTTTTTGACCAATTGACTTTTTTATAATTTTTTTTCTAGATTTCATCCTAAATAAGACATGTTTTATTGATTTTTGACAGTTTAACTTTTAAGAATCATTTTCTAAATTTTATCTCAAGAGTGTAATTTAATTCATACTATTGATTTATTTGAGCTTGATTTCCCATCTTTAAAGTTTGCATTTTAATTTATATATATATATATATATATATATAAATCTTCTTCACTCGATATGTTCAAATCTAAACCAGTTCATATTATTGAGTTTTAATTCATTATAATGATTTGATAAAAAATGTGGTAACTCAAAAGGGTAGGGAATTCCATGAGGATAGCAAAAGGTTGGAGCATGCAATTTAAAATGTTAGTTCAAGGGACAACTTTAAGATGGATAGTTGCACATTAAAGGATGTACTCCATGAGCCATCTTAAGACAAAGTGTTTTGACAATATAATCACCTGTTTTCATAGGTTAACTTTAAGATGAGCATAACACCTCAAAAGCTAAACTCCACAAACCAACTTTAAATTTTTTTAACATAATCTCCACCGCTCATTCACTATTTAATCTTGCACTTGATTAAGATAGATCATACCATGGAGTTCACTTTTAAGCCTTAAAATTCTCTCTTGTTCCCAAGCTAGTCAAAATCCCTTTGGGTCCAGACAACTACTAAATAGCTTAGTAAAGCCACCAAAAATAGTAGGTAAATTGTGTAAAATCAAATCTTTTGTGTCATATTACTGTACAAATATCGATACTGTTTGCCCACTGTTTATTGGGTCGCTTATGGAAAAAGTCGTATTCTCCACCTTTCTAAAATTGTAAGACAGAAGAGATTTATCATTGTGGAATTATGATCATTGAGATATCATCTTGGATGCATATGACAAACTCTAATTGACCCGTGTGTTAGTCTACCCCACATGATAAATCTCTAAAAAAAGGTTGTTAAACCACTATAATAATTGCACCACTATACTTGTCTGTTCTTTTTGATACCCTATTATGAGACGGAGTTTATCGCCTTTGAAAAAAAAAAAAAAATCTGACCTCTTCTATTATTTCAATTTTTTTGGTATTATTTTGAATTTTATAAAAAATGTTTTTTTTTTCGGTTAGATTTCTTAGTTATGTCAAATTTTAACTTAAATCCATTTACATTTGATGTACTAGTGCTATCCTGAATCTACTAGGATTTAATTTAAATATAAATCCAATATAACCATCAATCAATTCATAAAAAATGTCTGGTTCAAACAGAATTCTTCTTTTTGGTTTGCTAATATAAAATATTGTTTAGTTGATAGCACCCAATCTTAATTAATGATTATAACTTATAAAACAAAAAAATAAATAAACAAATAATACATAAATCATCTTGCTTCTTTTCTTTAATTTGCTTCTCCCAATTATTTTGTTCATCCAACTAAGCATGCAATCAATGCATCAAATTCAATCACACACCACTAAAAAAAAATATAAAATAAAATAAAGGTTAATAAAGTTGTTTTTAAGATTTCATAATATTTC
This sequence comes from Dioscorea cayenensis subsp. rotundata, assembly GCF_009730915.1. Lineage (NCBI taxonomy): Eukaryota > Viridiplantae > Streptophyta > Magnoliopsida > Dioscoreales > Dioscoreaceae > Dioscorea > Dioscorea cayenensis. The sequence goes on along the minus strand of NC_052484.1, from coordinate 18,908,371 downwards.
AAGGTTGACAAAATTGACAAGCCCAACCAAAACACAACTCATGGGACATGAAAGTCAAATAAAGCTTAAATTTTATAAATATAGATCAACAAAAAGATTAGGAAGAGAGAAACAAAGCAGTAGTTTTCAACAACTCTAATTAATATGAAGCCTTGCTTTGTCTAGGTTGGAGTATTTCTATTTTGGACCCCTACTTAATTATTATTAGATAATTATGTTTTGGCACACTTAAATAATGGAATAATTAGGTTGATTGGATGGTGTGCCTACTTAACGAATATAATATTTATAAATATTTCAAGATGTTTTTATCACATAACCATAAAAAAAATATATATATATTAATATATCTCTAAAAAAAATTATATTTACTTATATAGCCACCTAATAAAATAAACTTAAAAAATTATAGAGATATTGAAATATCATAATAATGATATAATTTACCTTTTTTATACATATTATTAAACCAAAAACTAAACAAACAAATCATTATAATGAATACAATTACCATCACAATAGTTGAGCGGTTAACACTACGAAAAATTTAAAATTCAAATAAAATTTAAATAAAGTCCAAAATTTAAGTAAAATTTAAATAGAATGTTTTTCGCAGTTTATCCACCTCATAAAAATAATAATAATAATCAATATATTTTTTCTAATATATATTTGAATCATGTAGGCCAACTTCAAAGAAATTGTTTGATTAGAGAACTAAATAATTTTTATGATGATAAATCCATGATTTGTTTATTAATTTAAAAATTAAAAAAAAAAAACATGAGATTGAAGCTTGAAAGAAAAATATTGCCACCAATATGTGACTTTGGACAGCTAATTAGGTAGTACTTTATATTCATTTTAGTATTTATTCTTATTTGTTTTTAAAGTAACTTCATGTGACATTGATGACCTTATCCATATTGATAAATACAAACTTTTTTTAATTAATATAATGATTAATCAAAAGACTTTGTTTTAGCTTAATTGGTTAATTGTCATTTTATCAAGATATTAGCATCATATCCTCATAATTATTTTATTTTAAAATATATATATATATAATAACTAGCTCATTCCTCTTTAAATAAAAAAAAATGTAATCTGATATGCTAGTAATATAAGAAATATATAAATAAAATTTAAAACAAGTTATATCCTTTATAAAATTAAATACAATATTTATACAACCTCATTGATCACCACTCATATGGCCTACATAACAATAAAAACTGTTAATCATAAATTTATGTCTACCTTTTTTCCCCCAAACATGAAGAAATAAAAATAATCCCTCCTTCCCACTGTTTGTAAAACTCAAATCAAGTCCTAATCCTCTGTGTTTTGTACTATTTTGAGTAATACATCCAACTTTTTTTCAAAACACATCAACTCACTTACCACTTAAAAAAGAAAATCACCATTGGTTGAAGAAAAGAGAGAATAATAGTTACAATTCCTCAAACATTTTCCTCAATACAAAACATAATAATATGCATCACAGGACAGGAATATCAAAAACATTACTAGAAGACAAAGATTTAGGAATAGTAACATAAAGCACACCATCCTTGACCTCAGCCTTTATCTTCTCCACATCAACACTCTCTGGCAATGCTATCCTACTATTATACTTTCCAAAACTCCTTGCTGGCCATTCATCATTATGATCATCATCATTTTCATCACCATTAATAATCTTCTTCTCAGCCTTGATGACAAGCATTTTCTCTTCCACAAAGAGTTGAACATCATTCTTTGACATGCCAGGCATGTCAAACCTCAGCTTGTACTCTCTTTCTTGTTCTTTGATCTCCCATGGTGTTCTCCCTCTCCTGTAAATCATCATGTCTTGATTCATCATTGGTTGTGAGCTCATCATGGATGATAAAGCTGAAGCTCCATTGTTGTTGTTGTTGTTGTTGTTGTATGATATTGAGGAAGAAGGGTCCTCCATTATTCTCTCCATTGTTTCCAACATTTGGTTTATTGTTCTTGCTGTTGGGAATCTATCCCATAGTCCTGTAATCATCATCATCATGCATATTCAATATTCACTAATTTGAGAAGATTTGTCAATGCTCAAAATTAATTAAGTAAAACATATATATCATTTTAATTTCAAAAAGTTAACACTGACTTGTTTACTCAAAATTAAAATCATTTTTTATTAATTTTAAGAGTTAATTTTTTTTTTTTAACTCAGAATTAAATGAAGAATCTACATTTAACACCAAATTCAAGTTTTAGCAGATTAAAATTACTGAACATAGATCACCAAGTGATTAGTATTTCATCATGCAATAAAATAATTAATATTTCATCGTCTAATTCAAAAATTTAACAATAAAAATATACCACTATATTATTTAATATTTTAAAAAAAACTAAACATAACTAAATACAAATTAAATATATTATCTTTCACTGATTAAACTCAAATACTCAAACTATAAATTCTAGCCAAGACCATAACAACACCATAAGGCAAGTGTGCATTTGAAACAATAACCCATACACATACGTGGTTGATAAAAGTTAAATAATAACTTACGCGTGATATACATACTACCATATATGTACTTACATGCTTTATAAAATAAAAAATTATTAATTTTAATAACTTCTGTAATATGTGCTAATCTATTTTAACTAATTAAATAAATCAAACTCTAAATAATATTAACTGCAACCCAAACATATTAAGCTTATTTAGTCTCAAATCATCATGAGAAATCTGAGTCTTATATATTCACATGCATATATCAAAAATTAACTAGTCTACATAATCCATAAAATAATCGAATATAATGAACATAACTTGAGCCACACAAGTAAAGGTGGGCACGGTCGTCCGACAACCCGGCCCGGCCCAATGACTCAGCGGGCCAGACCAACGAACCGTAACCGACCCGTCATGGAGACGGGCCGGTTACGGGTTTTGCTTGCCCCAATCCGTGACCCACCGGGTCAACCCGTTGGGTCAGACCCGGCTTAAAACCGGGTTGCAACCTGACCCGGCCCGCCGGGCCCATCCTTTTTAAAATTTTCTGAATTTTTTATTATTTTTTTTCTGAATTTTTTGAATTTTTTAATTTTTTTAATCGGGTGGACCAACCTGGTCCGGCCCGCCGACCCATCCACCGGGTCGGGTTCGATGACCCGGTCCGATTCAGTGGGCTGGTGAACCTCAACCCGGCGGATCGGGCCTGCCGGGCCGATTAATCGGCCCGTGCCCACCTCTACACACAAGGGACACCAATAACTTTATTGATAGCTATTTATACTCAAGTAAATAATCACTAAGACTAATTTTCAACTAAATATAAAAACAAGAACAGAGGAATAAAAGTTAGAGATAAATAAATATATATATATATATATACCAATAGGTGAAGAAGGAGCAACCCATCTCCTCTGTTGCTGAGGTTGCTTGCTTCCTCTTTGCAAGTGATCAAGGTTATCTTTTCCTGATGATTCACTACTCTTCATACACTTCACAAACCTGGATGATAATAACTTCTTGTTCCTCTTTGAATACAAGCATGGGATTGAAAGACTGGTGCTAATGTTAGAAACACAAGTAGCCATTGATTGATATATGATAATTTTCTCTGTATTCTTAACTCTTAAGCCATTTGAAGAAGTTTGGTGTTATATTTATAGAGAATGAGAATGGAAGAGTATAGATAATTCTGGAGTTTTTGAGCATGGACTTATCTGTTTGTTTGAGTTGGTTCCAGATCTCTCCAGTGTTTTCCTCTTTTGATTTTTCTCATTCCCTTTGTATTTGTAATATACTTTTGACCCACTTGAGAATCACTTTGGCCCAACCCAAAAGGCTCAAAAAGGTCCAGTGTCAATTATCAAACAAAACATTTAATTTTTATTTTGTTTTATTTTATAAAGAAATCTTGAGTTTTTATTTTTTATTTTTCACCATTATGAGTCTATTGGCACTGAGTTTTTTTACATAAAATATTTGCTTTTAGAGCACCCGAGATTAAATGTTAAAACTCACATAAAGTGAGGGTACAAATGTGTTGAGATATTAACTCTACGTCTGTGCATGTCTCTGACTTCCCTTATATGAGAGACACACATCATCTATTTGTCCAAAAAAGTTTTTTAGTACCTTTTAATGTTTTAATAGTTTATGGGTGATAAATATATTTAATTTTTAATTTTTAATTTTTTTACATAAAAAAATTGTTTATTTATTTATTTTCTTAAAAATACAAAATTATTTATGAGTGGTTTATTGATAAATATGGATAAATTATTCTAATTTCAACATGAAATTTTTATATCCAATTTTTTTTTTACTTTTACATAAGAGTTGATTTTGGGATAAATCAACTGTAATTTTATCTGATCTAATAAATCCAAAATATCTTATTCATTCACCCAACACACTCTTATCATGAGATATTACATAATTGTTATTATGCATGAATTATAAAATATAATTGTTGGAGTGATTTATTTCAAACCAAATCCATGCTAAAAAATAACTATTTCTATGTTCATTGTTCATGGAACATTAATTGACTGTTGGTCTTCCAACATTCATTACCTCTTTTTTTCATTCACTCTGTACTTTTTCACTGACCACCAAACTCACTCAGTACATTAATAATAACTATTAACCCAAGTACACTTTGCAAATCTTTTTTGTTCTTTTAGCCTTTCAATTAATGCACAAACATAATGACTTAATTAAATTAAAATAATAATAAATTGATTACTCAAAAGTCTAGTGTCAATAACTTAATCCAAATTAATTAGCTCTGATCAAACTTCAACTTTGGAAAAAAAAGAAAGAAAGTTAAATTCAAATAATCAAGATCCAACTTAGATTAGTGGTATAAGATAAATAGGCAATTGAATCCAAACTACAGCCAATTTATGTATTTCAATCTTCATTCAGAGTACATGATCTTCTCATTTATATGGTACAAATATTAATAATGTAAGATCTAAAAATTTATGAAGTTTGGTGTCTATGCACATCCACTTTTATTCGTATACCTAAATTTACCTTTTTTAAGAAAATTTGATTTGATTTTTGATTTTTAAGCACAACTCAAGTAATAGTTATACTTTTCACAACAAAATCACATAACATCAACCTTGGCATTAAATCTTTTTAAATATTATTTATGTCGGACTCAGGAATTTGGTCCAGCTTGGGATTCATAGCCCAACCACGCCCCTCTTCTTAATCCAACCATAACTCCATCCTGAGGTTCCCTTTCCTCAGCCCAAGCTTAAACTTTGTCGAACGAAGTTTTTCCAAGATTTTTTGGCTAGCCAACTCTGGCTTTAGCTTGGGGTTACCAACCATGTGGGCCGCCCCTGACGGTGTGAACCACCACATCACATTATAAGTAATAAAATTATAAATTTGTATAAAATTTATTTTATATACATTTTCAAGAAAGTGAAGTTTAAAAAAAAAAAAAAATACCCACAACTGTTGATTCAAATATTGGAGCATTCACTAAAAGGGTCTAACTAAAAATAACAATAATAACTTTATGTTAAGAAAATTCAAAACAAATGATAATATTTTTTAAACTACTCATTTTTATTAACTAAGTAAAAACACATATACTTTGGTCTTTCATTTATTTTAATCTTTTTAATCAACAATACTAATTTTGAATATAATCACTACGTCTTAAACTACTTCCCGTATTAAGTTTTGTTTTCCTTCACATTTTAATACTATTTTTTAAAAAATTAATTAATAAATTTTTTTAATAGCATGAATAACACTTCAATCAATATTATAAAAGTTATAAAAGAAGGTTAATCTTTTGACCTCTTATTTGGTTAATTAAAAAGTTGCTATTCTTCCAATGTAAATGTGATTAAAAAAATGAAAAAAAAAAATTTCTCAAGGGTGAATATAAAGTATAAACATCAATTCCAAAGAATCACAACATGGCATACAAATAAAAAATATATATACTATTTATATATATATATATATAAAGTGGGGTCCACAACAAGCACTCTTTAGCAAGATTCCTTGATGGTTTTTGATGGACGAATCCGAGCCGTCGATTCATTGACCGTTTGAAAAAGGCAAGCCTAAACAATAGTGGACCCCACTACAACGATTCCGTAACCAACGATGCATCCACGAGTTAACCACGATCACCGGCTTCGGCTTCGGCTTCGGCTTCGGCTTCGCTCACGCGCCTAATTTAGTCCTTTTCTTTTTATTTTATTTTTTCCAAATATAAAAATAATAAATTGATTTTTCTTAGCTTAATTTCAGACAAAACCTTAAAACTTTGCGCCCCCAGTCAAACAACTCATAACCTTAAAAATCTAAAATTAAATTAAAATGTATTAAACAAATTAAATGGTGGTCAATGATATCATCAATCTTTTTTTTTTAATAATAGACGACAAGCATATTTTTTTATGAATATAAATAGTACTAAACAGTACTGGAACTCGGATGTACAGTATATTTACAGTATGAGAATAGTATAGGGACCCCGGGTGAATAGTGAATGAACTGTACGGGGAACAGTACTGTTGGATGAGAGATTTGAACCCATGACCTCTCCCTTAGACTTTGATGTCATACCATTAGGCCATCCAATGGTTGACATCAATCTCAAAACACACAATAACATGACAATACTAAAAATAATATTATATATTTAAAATAAAATTAAAAATAGATAATTGGTAATTACACATCTAAACAGTAAGTTTGTACTGAATTTGAAAACAAATGCTTAGTTGAATTTTTAAAAAATCACTACAAGCTTATTTTTTAGAAAACAAGTACAAATCAGGTTTAACATATGTGATTGATCAAATTACTGTTATGATAATCATCAGATCAAAATACTATGCATCATAAATTGTATTATTAGCATTGTTTTACAATCACTGTTGAGTTGGTTATTCATCGAAATGGATGATTTCAAATCCATAAAATTTTTATTTAGGAACATAGTAGAAAACTCATCCTCTTTTAATATAACCTATTGTCTTTTATTTATTTATAAATTTTATCAATTTCTAAAATAGATGAACTAATGGAATTCAATTCACTTTAATATAAATTTCTTTACTTATTTTGTTATAGTTTTTTTTTAAAATATAAATCTATTAGATAGTGGGATTTATGAGGGGCAAGGGGAATATTAATCCTTAAGCTAAATATTTTTCGTTATTTTAATATAATTTATTACGCAGAGATATGAAAGTGTATAATCAGTAATGCAAAAAGGAAGGGAAGTGTGATTTTAATGTATAAAAATGATGAATAACCTGTGATGTTTTCTATAATCAATGCATGTATTAATATTTATTATACACAAGCTAAATAAAGCCTTTTTTTTATTATCCTTCCTTTTATTTGTAGTGTTAATTAATTCTATAAATAGAAATGTATATGGGCCATGAATTAAATATATCTACTCCATTTTTGGTCATCAAATAAATAGAATTAATTAAATACAGCCAATGTAGTCCTTTTTCATCATTTTTAAAAAAAATTATAGATCAAATTAATCCATATTTAAGTTTAAGTGAATAACCAAAATTCACACATATGCACCTATAAATCTTCTATTATTATTAGTTTTTATTTTTATATTTTTATTTTTGCTAATGAGATTAGTTCAAATAGTAGATATTTAAGTTATTTCAGGTTCGAATCCGTTTATATATATAAAACATCTTGTCAAGAGAAGCCTTTTCTTTTTAGATATCTGTGTTTAGAGTCTATAGCTCCTACAAAACCTATGGTTAAAAACGTGAGAAAAAAAAAATCTGGTTTTTAAACTCTAATATTACTACTAATCACATTGCATCACATAACAATCTATTTTTCAAAATACATATATATATTTTTAAAACACACAGAAATTGAGCTACTTAAATTCACTAGACATCCACGCCAGTTGAGTTACAAAATATGCTCACCTCTACACCAACAAGATAAACTCTACCAATAATCAAGTGATCTATTGATAGTTAGATCCTCGTGAGACTTTAAATCACAGTACATTTTTTAAAGTATGAGTTATAGTTGTGTGCGAATAATTCTAATATCTACATATATGCAAATTTTACCTTTGATTATTTATTACGATTTGTGCATGTTTCTGTTTTTCTTACCCTCTATTTATTTATTTTTGACAAAATAAAATAAAAATAAAAATAAAAATAAAATAAAAAAAAACAAATTCTAGACTCTAGTCAAATACATTATACCGAATACTACTAGACTATAAGTACCCGACTTAAATACAATTTTGCTCTTGTTCCTTGTTATATTCAAAGGAATTTAGAAATAACGTTAATTAAAAAAAAAATTAAAACTTAAGAGTTAAGACCAACACCTAATCAAAGACAAATTAATATATAATATAATATAATATAATATAATATAATATAATAAATTAATAAAAAAAGCAATAATAATAATAAAAGATCATCCTCCTCTTCTCTATGACTCGTCAAAATCCAAGTGTTTGTGTGTATGTGTGTGTGTTTTTCTTCTCCAATCTAAACCGCCCACAGCGTTGGAGAAGACGAGAGAAGAGAGCCGACACAGCCGGCCCTTTCTCTCTCTCTCTCTCTCTCTCTCTCTCTCTCTCTCTCTCTCTCTCTCACCCTTCACCATTCCTATCTATATTTATACTCATCTTCTCCTCCTTCTTCTCCTTCTCCTGAATGGTCCTTGTTGTCGCCATTGCCCCTGCGCTTGATCCGGGGGAGCATCACTAGTTGTCGCTGCCGCCCATGAAGGACCGGAGGCGTTGGAACCCCCCTAACCGATGCTTTAGATCGGGACTTTGGCGTTGCGCTCTTCCTGTCTTTCTTTGTTGTGTCATCGCCTCCTTCCTTACTTTCTCCACCTTCCGCCTCTTCGGTGGTACTGGTTTTTTCATTTTATCCCTTTTGCTTGTTAAAGTTTCGATTTTTGTGTCTGAATTTTGTGCTTTCTTGTTTCTTTTGATTTTTTGTGGGTTTTGAGATCTGTTTTTTTTTTTTTGGTTGAGGTTTCTTTTGGAATCAATTCAATAGCGTTTTATCATTTTTTTGGAAGAATTTGGGGAAAAAAAGATCGGTTTTTTCTTTCTCATGGTTGTTCTGGTGGTTTGTTTGATTATTAGGATTGCTGAAACCGTTGAGATCTATATATATTATTCGTGAACCTGAATTCATTTACTGCCTTCTGCGCATAGAATTCGGTGTTTTTTCTCAGCAGTTTTGTTAATTAATTCCTCATGGCTTGGTTCGGATCATTGAGGAAAAGAAAGGACAAGAAAAGAACACAAGATTGGAAATTGATTTCTTTTCTCTGGTTGAATCAATTTAGAAACCAGGATGGATGAACAAGCAAGTCAAGAGGAATGTATTGTTGGATTTAATTTATATTTTCCTTTTTTTTAATCATTATTTTGCCTTGCAGATCTTCCATTTTTCCTGTTTAGTATTGCCAAGTTGTCTCATTTCTGTGTGTTTCCCTTTATAAATGCTTGAATTCTTCTCTGCTTGTGCAATTCTCTAACTACGTTTGTGTTTCTGTTCTGTTTGCCAAACAGTGTCATTCAGGCCGGTGCTAGCTTCAACATGGCAGACTCCGGCACTCAGTGCCATCTCTGTTGATGGCCCTGTCTTCCCGCAATTCTCCGATACTCCTCTCCATATAAAGCAAGCTATTGCCTTTCCTGACGAAGTCCTTCTCTTCCTTGAGCATCCCTCTCCTGTTTCCAATCAGGAAAACAATCTACGTTGCCTCTACTTTCCTCCTTCTTCACATCAGTCCAACCTCCAGCTTCATCCCATTTCATTCTCGGACTTGATTGTCCGTTGCCCGGTGCCTCCGCGTGGCTTCTCCATCTCTATATCTAATTCTCCTGTTCAAGTTCCTGCAATTCATCCTCAACCTTGGGACCATCTTAGTTATGCTTCCTTACTTGACACTGACAATACTACCCTGGTTTTTGCCAAGGGTTTGAATCTTCGCCCTGCTCGTTTATCTGATCCTTCACGATATGGATGTGTCTTTGGTTGGGACTTCTCCAAGCAAAAATATTTGCTCTCGACCAATGCTGTGTCTGTTGCTCAAGAAATCATTCGATGCAAGACTCCTCTCAGTGTCCTCAATCGCTTGCATACTGCTAAGAAACCACCCTTGGTGTCTGTCAATGTCAAGGGCCGTGGTGGGTTCACTCTCCCATCCATTGCTCATCCAGAGATCCTTGGTCGAGGCTGGAGAAAGGAGTATAAAATGTGTGTTTGCACCATGTTGCGCAACCAGGCAAAGTTCCTCAAGGAGTGGATCATTTACCATGCGCAAATTGGTGTCGAGAAGTGGTTCATCTATGATAATAACAGCGATGATAACATTAAGCAGGTGATTGAATCCATGAGCGGGTCGCCAAATTATAATATCACTCATCGTCTGTGGCCATGGGTGAAGACACAAGAGGCAGGCTTTGCTCATTGCGCTGTCCATGCCAGGGATTCATGCGAGTGGGTTGGATTCATTGATGTTGATGAGTTCTTGTTCTTCCCAGCGGATATGACTCTGCATGATGTGCTGCATAACTACTCTAGCAGACTATCAGTAGGGGAGCTGCGGACAGCATGCCATAGTTTCGGGCCATCAGGGCTAAAGAATGCACCTAAGGATGGTGTCACCGTGGGTTATACTTGTAGGATGGGTGCACCAGAGCGTCACAAGTCCATCATTCGTCCAGAAGCCTTGAATCCTTCTCTGATCACTATTGTTCACCATTTCCATTTGAAAGAGGGTAAAACATTTGTGGATGTTGATAGAGGGACTATGGTGATCAACCACTATAAGTATCAGGTTTGGGAGGTATTCAAGGAGAAGTTTTATCGGAGGGTTGCAACGTATGTTGCTGATTGGCAGGATGAGGAGAATGTGGGTTCAAAGGATCGAGCCCCCGGGTTGGGGACTAAAGCTGTGGAGCCACCGGATTGGTCCACCCGGTTCTGCGAGGTTCATGACACGGGGCTTCGGGATTGGGTACTTCGTGTTTTTACTGATTCCAACACCCGGCAACTTCCATGGTAGCTGAAACAAGGGATATAGAGCCGATTCATCATATCGGAAAATGTAGAATTTAAAAGATGATCTAGGTAAAATTGGTTATATAATTGATTCCTCTTCAATTTTTCAGTCTTTGTTTTTGTTGCCTTTTTTTTTCTTCTTCTTTTTTGTAATTAAATAGATGAGCTTGGGAGTGAGGCTAAATTCTTTTTGTAGATACACATTGATACATTTCCCTTTTTAACATTACAATTGAAGGGGATGAGCTGCAGACATTTTGTTCCTTGGGTCTAGAATCACTTTGTCATTGAAATTATTCTTATCCGAATCTACATTTTTGTTGTTGTTGTTTTTATATTAATCTTTGATCAAGAGCTTTGTAATGCTTTGTTTGTACTGAGACAGAAATGCATTTCCTTCTACTCAATCAAAATTGGCATGAATGAGATGAAAAAAAATCTTGCTTGTTGGTTATAACTAACTTTTCTTTCAGTACAAGAACCAGGTTCCTTTGCTTTTCTTACTCAACATTTTTCTTGTGAGATTAAAATGCGGATTCGATATGCACTCTTACTACTTATGTACTACTTTCCTTCAACCAATCATTTAACCTTTGTTGTTGTCAGTACCAATATTCTACAAGCTTTTACTTTCATTTCTGCAAGTTCTATTCAGGCAAAGCTGAAAATTCTCAAGAGAGAGACACAACACCAACTCCATAAGGTATGATATCTACTTCTCATGAATTTCAATTTTGTCTCTTCTTGCAATGATCAGTATATTATACATATCCAAAGATGATTTCTTGATTTCTTTTGTCAGAATTGAATTCATTTGCTATGTCAGACATTGTAATGAAGATGAACCACTTGTTCTTTTAATGCACTAATGTTTGCTGCTAATGGTGGTTCCAAAGTACCTTTGGAGAGATCACACCTTGTGTCTGTTCTATTGGTTTTATGAGATAAAGATGTGATACCTGCCTTTGATATGGCCCTTGAAGAATCTCAAGCTTTGTTCTAAAGAAATTAAAATGCAATTCAAACTTTTTTTTTCTGCTGAAAATTAAAGGTAATCACTTTTTGAACAGAGGAATTTATTCCATTCAGAAATTAGTCTTATCATCATCAGGTACACCATCTTTCTTTCCTTTTTCTTACATATAACAAATTGCATAGTTTTTGGTTTAATTGTACTCAATTATTATTATTATTATGTTTGTGAAATTAGATTTGTTAAAAAGCTGAGTGGCAGCATGTGCTTGTCTTGCTTTTAGGGTTCCACTCTGGTGCTTTAACATCACTGTGAGATTTTTCATGCCCAACAAACATGTCAAGGTAATCACAAGGCTGAGCATTTTCAATTAAATATTGGTCCCTCTTATCATTGACTACCCTTTTTTTCTTCCCCTACTAATATTATATATATATATTGAGTAATCTCGAGACGTTCACTGTAATCGTTGGATGATCGTTGGATGGTAATTTAAAGGCTACGATCATTTTAAATGTTATCAAAATGCGTTTTACAGTACTGTACAGTGTTTATAAACATTAAAATTTGTACGGTGTTTATATAGCCAAACAACCATTGGATGATGATCTAATGACTGTGATAACGTTTTTAGATTATTTTTTCTCATATATATATATATGTATTACATGCAATTGTAGACATTTGCATGGGTGTATAAATACAATATACAGACCTGTTGATGATATTCTGATTCTTTTCCTACTGTCACACATCTAATAAGAACAAAATACTTAGTACCCTTAATATGTATTATATATATATATGATATAATATTTTTAAGGTAATATCAAGTAATGAGAGGACTAAATCCACACAGTGATATCCCATGCTTTTGTGGTAATATGATGATTGAGGGACAATAATTAATAGAGGTGATGAATTAAATAAAGGATAGTTTGGTGCATGGATTGGACTGGCTAGAGCTGACAAGATGATTGAGCTGTGCCATCTGTCATCTTTTATCATATATATATATATATATATGACTTGCATCCAATAAAACACTACTTTATATTATATATATGAGAATTATTGGAGAGGTTGGAAGGTTCGGTGCATAGCAAGGATCAGTGATTTATTTGTCTTGTTATTCAACAAGGAACATCAATGTTTTTTCTTTTATATTTGGCAAGCAATTTTTGACATTTTGGTTGGATTAAAATAAATGAATAAATAATAAATAAATTTTTTTAATTTTTTTAAATTTAAAGTTTTTAGAAAGCGCAATGTCAGCGTAACCCAAGAACGAACACGCAGTGAGGGCAACGCTACTCACCGAACCCGTGCTTCTCACCTGCGTAAGCATGGGGATCGAACTCGGAGAGTCACTGCCGACACTCGGGCAGGCAACACCCTTACGCAGCGACTGACGCTTAATGGACTCAAAATGGTCGTTGGCTTTTGAATTTAAAGTTTATATAAATATTTATTTATATTGGAAAGAGGATATAACAGCTAATTAGGCCTACAAAGAAACATTAAAGTATAGCTGAGTACTGAAGAGCATTTATAACTGCAAGTGTTTCAACTTTCCTTCAAAAATAAGTAAAAAAGTTTTTTAAAATATTAAAAAAAAAAATTAGCATGAATTTGAAATAATGGAAAAAAAAATAATTCCGTTGCCGGGACTCGAACCCGGGTCTCTCGGGTGAGAGCCGAGTATCCTAACCAACTAGACTACAACGGATGGTTCGCCGGAGGTTACAAATAATAAATTACAACTTTCTATTTAATAGTTAAGATTTCGGTTTAATTAAGTGAATCGTATCAAGACATGAAAAACTTTGTTTTGTGGCAGAGTGGTATATATTTTATATATGTATATATATATTTATATGAGTGTCGGTAATCTATGGACATTCACAGTAGCTATTGGATGAAAATCTGATGGCTATGATCATCATAAACAGTACAAAACACGTTCTACAATATCGTACAGTATCATGAACAATAAAAAAATATAATACTTATATAAACCAATAATTGTTAGATAATAATCCAACCAAGTATAAAAAAGACGTTTCCAGAGAACAGTAATCTAAGGATGTCCCTATATATATATATATTCATTGGTTTGGTTAAGTGGATGAGATCTAGCAATGAAAAACACTTTAATGAGAGCTCTAAAAGCCTTCAAACAAAGAAACAAAATATGCTCTTACAAGAATAATTGTTAAATAATAATCTAACAACTATAAAAAAGCGTTCATAGAGAACAGTAATCTAAAGATATCCTAAATTATATATATAGATTTTCATTGATTTAGTCAAGTGGATCAGATCTAGCAATGAAAAACTTTTTAATGAAAGGCTCAAAGAAACAAAATGTGCTCTTACAAGTGTTTCAAATATCATTGCCATGAACATCTCCAAAAACACACCAATTTTAAGTGTCTATTGAATATAATTTGTTATTTGATGGAGCTTTGCTTTTACAAAATTACTATTATATTATTATTATGACGTTTCAATAAAATAATTTTATTTTTAAAATATTATATATGTCACAAATACTATGTCGAAATAACAATGAAAATAATTCAAAAATACGCAGAAAGAAACACCAACAATGATAACGTTATTACTAAATTACAAAACAAACTCACTTAATTTCTGAAAATTAATATGATGTCAAGTGAAGTTTAGTTGAGTTGGAAATGTGGAATTACCAGATTAAAAATTCAAAAATCATCACAAAAAATATTTTCTTGGTAAGATATTAACATTAATAATTACAGATTAAAAATAAAATTTAAATTAAATTAATATCAATTAAATCATAATTATTCCATTCCAACTCAGATCTTGAAGAAATTCCTTGACATCACATGGTCCACACACATAACATTATGCAAACTAAATTTATATACCCCGAATTTAACAAATAAATAAATAAATAAATAATCATCACTTAAATGAAAACATCCACATAACTAGGGATGACAATGGGCCAGAGTGGGAGTTGGGGCCGGGCCTGGCAAGATCTCTACCGCCTCTGTTTTGCTTGAGCCATTCTCAAATAATGATATTCTAAATATCACAAGTTTATTGTAAAAATTTATATACTTAAGTTAAAAGCAAGCAACTAAAATTTCAAAAAACGGTTATAAAATCAAATTGATAAAACATATATTTTATTTCCAAAAATCAAGATATCGGTGGAACAAGCACTTACATTTTTAATATTGTATTTTTTTATTAAAACAATTGAAATACATAATTATAATCAAAACACACAATTATTATAGATTATCATAATTTCGAGGATAAAATTCTATCTATTTTGATTTATAAATCGAGAAAATTTAAAATAATATATATACACGCACATAAATAAAGGTACATATAAATAAATTTTTATTAAGGTAAAATTTTTTATTAAAAAAATAGTTTAAATATTAAAATAATCTTTCTATTGTGTGTTTTTTGTCTTTTTAAACTCTATAATATAAAATCCATTTTTTTGATCTTGTCCGTAAACTTGGCGCTTTTTATTTTCATATTTTCATCAATTAGGAGACCAAAAAATTATATCCATCAAATAAAAGAACTAAAAGAACAAAAATATACAAATATGAGAAAAAAAAAAAATAGACTTTATATTAAAGGGGCTGAAAGAATAAAAAACACAAAGTAAAAAGATCATATTTTGATATTTTTACATCTTATCCTCAATCAACCAGCTCTCAGACTAAGAAAAAAAAAATAATCACCTAGGACAGATCAAAAATCACACATCAACTATGGCAGATTAGATAAAAACCACATATAATAATAATAATAATAATAATAATAATAATCTCAACTCTCAAAAAAATAATAATAATAATAATCTCAACTCCCACCTCTCAACTCTAAAAATAAAAAAATAAAAAAATAATTATAATAATAATAATATAAATTATTATTAAATCATCACAATAATAATAATAATAATAATTGGCAAAAGTAAGTGAAAAAAAAAAAAACGAAGAGGTAAAAAAAAAATTACTAGTTATTACTTATCAGTGAGTGAAGGCATAGAAAACAGTGGAAATATAAACAACAAGTGCGGTGGTGACGAGCGTCACCAGCGCCGCCACCGCCCGGACCGCCGCCTTGCTGCCGCACGACAACATCCCCAACCTCACTTGCACCACGTTCACCATCGATAGCAACAAGAACAAGCATCCCATCACCGATCCCACCGCTGATCCCAGCATCCCCAATCTCAAAACCCTAGCGTTGATGTGTGCCCTAAAAGCATCATCAATGTCGTTGCTGTTCAATAGATTGATCGCCAGCTTCAGTCCTTGCGCAATCAGGCTGGAGAAAAGGAAGAAGCTGAAGGCCACCACTTCGAAGACCAGCAGGTTGCGGATCACGTCGGGGCCGGCGTCGCAGGCGGAGATCCCTTCCAGGCTTCTCTGGCCTGGTGTGGTGAGCGAGAGGCCGACGAAGACGGCGATCGTGAAGAGTGAGTTGACGTTAACCAGGCCATCCAGAGCTGTGACGTGGATGCTTGTGGTTGATGGAGCACGGATCCGAGCAGTGGATGAGGGTCCAGCGCCGGCGTCCTTGTCGTCCAGATCTGATGAGCTGTGACGAGATTTAAGGATTCAGATGATAGATCTACGAAAAAGAAGAAGAAGAAGAGAGAAAGAGGACTCACTCGGCCATGGATGGAAGCTCGGATGGATTGGAATCAATGAACTCTTTGATTTGGTTATTGGAGATGGAGAAGATGAGGAGAAGGGATGCTTTGTTCTGGAGATGGAGATGAAAAAGGAGGTGCTTTTCTTTCTTTTCTCACATGACATCACTGGTTGTGTTTTTTTACTTTTCTTTTCTTTTTTTTTTTTTGAAAAAAAAGGAATTTTTTTTAAAGAATTTTTTAACTAATATTTAACACTTTATTTATTTTGTATGTAGTTTTTTCTTCAGAAATACTATTTTATTTTAAATAAATTCATGTATAAATCAATAAACTCAGAATTTGAATGTTAAAAACTTGTGTTTTGGTTAAGATCTCTATCTTCTGACATTTGAATTTCACAATCTTTCTTGTTTTTATTGTTGAAGAAAAATCTTTTACTGAAAAAAAAAACAAAAACAAAAAAAATTCAAGTTTGGAGGAGAATTCTTCAAAATGTTAATCAATGACAACTTAGAACAATGCATAATTATAAAATGAACAAAATGATTGGAAATGCAAGTAGCATTCATAAGAATAATAAAAAAAAAAAAACTAGTCTATGATGTAAGGAAAACGGCCTCTTCTCCGAAAATTAACAGCTCTTGATGCCATTGCTCTCAAGTTGTTTCTAGCAGTGTACACAGATGCATTTCTAGGCTGATGTTGTTGTTGTTGTTGTTGTTCATTGTCATTTTCTCTGAATGCTTCCATAAATTCTTCTCTTTGTAACCTCAAGGCCAATGCTGCATCCTCCGATTGGCTCGGCATTGCTCTTCTTCGTCGATTACTGCCGTTATTATTATCTCTTGCTATCGCTCTCGGAGCTTGGCTAATGGTGGTCCTTGCACTGCTAGTGATTGTGTTTCTATTTCGTCTTTCCGGGCTTGTTTTAGGTGATGATGATGTATTGATGCACTTTGTTCTTGCCTTGATTTCGTCGGGAAATAGAAGCTGAATTGTGTTCCAAAGCACTGTGTTCACTGTGTAAGACCTTGTGCTGCTGCAAAATTATAAGCACATTTACACTAAGGGATAGTTTTTCGTATTATTTATTTTGTATTTCTGAGAACAAGTTCAAATGATTGAAGCTGTTGATATTATTGTTTGCTAACCTGATAAGTTGCCTGCATTTTGGACATCTTTTCCCACATTTAGAAGCAGATGATTTCAAGCATTTTATGCAGAAACTGTCATAATTTATAACTACGAATCAAATTGCAAGATATAGAAGAACTTGAGCAAATATCAAATTGCAGAAATTAAAACACAAATTCTAATTTCTAATTTTTCATGTAAAACCTTCAAATCAGAAACCTAACAAAGCTGATGAATTGAACAGAATTTCAATCATATGTTTAACCTGTGCTGACAAATATCAACTGGAAAAATGAATCAAATGATCAAATGTATAAACGCATCATGCTGAACTTCAGAATTGAATTAGAATTACCACATTAATCTTAGATCTAACCTGTGGCCACAGGGAGTAGTGCTTGGCTCAAAACAAACCTCCAAACATATCTGCAAAATTCCAAATCAAACCAAAAAAAGTTCAACTACTCAAAAACAACAGAAATAAAAAATCAGCAACTTCCTAAACATTATCATCATCATCAAGACAAGAACCCGAAAAGAAGAGCTCCTCACCGCACAAGAAAGCTCTTCCCTTAGTCTATCAATGCAAGGAAATCCATTCTCCGAAACCTTCTCGGCCGAAACCTCTTCTCCTCCATTCTTCTCCTCATCAACACCACCATCTCCTTCTTCTCTTCTCTTCACTCCATCACCTACACAAAAACCAAAATCCAATCAAACAAACCTATTCCAAAAACATAAAAATTTTCTTGCCTTTTCTTTTCCTGTAATTCATTCTTTAATCTGAAAAAAATATATAAAAGCAAAACAAAGAAGACCTTCTTGAACATCATTCTTCTCATCATCAAGACAAAGAACAACAGCCGGCAGTGAACCGGGACTCTGCCTCCGCGGCCTCCGTTTCCTAAACAAACTCAAACAAGACATCAATCAAGATCTCTCAAATCAAAATTGGATCTTTTACTCTTTTCTCAAGAACAACCTGATTGAATTGGTGGAGCTTGGGGTTTTGGAAAGGAATCCAGGGCGTTTCTTTTGGCGAGACTCTCTGAGAGGTGTGTCTTCTACAATGAGGCTGGCCAAGAGTAGAGCCTCCTCGTCCCAGCCAGCCATGGCCGCCGCTGACCGGAACCCAGGGCTTAGCATGCTCTCATCCTTCTTCTCTTCTTCGGATCTCATTGGTGGCTTCTCTAATGGAGTTTCATGGCCTTCTCTGGCCGCCATTGCTGATGCTTTTGGGAAGAGTTCTTCTTTTAAATTCACAACGGTCAAGTGTTTTGAAATTCATGGGCCGGGCCGAAATCGGTCTGCCCGAGGCCCGAACCCGGTTGTATGTAGACACATGTATTTAGTGAAATTTAATTATTTGAATAATTAAATATCACAAAAATATAGATTTTAGTGAAATTTGTACCGGAAAAAAAGAATCACAGCCTGTTGATTATATGGATTATATTAAAATATTATTTAATTTAAACTAATGGTATATTACCTAATGTATTGTATTTATAAGAATATGATATTTATTCATTTTAAAGCCAAGCACATAAAAAACACATAGGACATGTTCGCTTTGAGTCAATTTTTACAAAATTACTATTAAAAAAATATTTAAATAAAAAATTAAAAAGTAGCTAAGATAATTCATGCCTATAGCCCAAGAATTATATCTATGTGCTTCTTCAAATATGGTTTTAGACAAATATTTGGTTTTCATATATTCGAACATTTTCTATATAAATTAAATTGTGCATTATTAGTAGGTGCAAACAAAGTGATATCATGCTTTTTTTGTCGGAAAATATTTGTGTGAAATATTTAAAAAGTTCAAAGTTCATATTTTCTAAATATAGTAATAATAATAGGTCTTTAATTATTGGTGTGGACTTATAATCTACACCCACATTATTAGATAAGGGTACTGAATATTTAATTTTCAGCCCGTCATCAATAATGTTTGTCATATTTGTGAAAAAAAAATCATTCTCCACCCATCTCTATTTTGAAATATTAAAAAAAAATATTGGTAAAGTGAAAGTAAAATAATAACTGTGAAGATGTTATCCAATTAAAAAGAAAATTCTTGTTTTGTTTTCTTGCATTTGATAATGAGAAAAACAAAAAAGAAAATGCATTAATGTAAAGTGAGAAATTGGCATAAATTCTCTACAAAGTGCATAATTGAATCCATTCCTTAAAATCAGCAAAAGAAAAAGAAAATGATTAAAGCAAAAGTGAAATAATTTTACCTTTATTTTTTTTTCCCAATCTTACATTTCCTTCAATAAAATAAAAAAAATACAATTCATTATAAAAAATGACACATTTGCCAAAATACCACTACAAAGTGCACAATTATGAATAACACCACAAAAATGAGACTCACTTGATACAATTATAAACACACCAACCTATATATATATATATATATAGATATATAGTTATAAAAGTAAATATCTCTATTTAACTTTGGTCTTTTGCTTTTGGTAGGGACATGGGATCACATGGTGGTCCATATGAACATATATAGTGTCCAATTTACGGAAAAATAAATAAAAAAATAGGTAAATTAATGCAAAACAATAAACTATATAATTTATTCGGTACAAATGAAACATTAATCTAAATTTTAGACTTCTTTATAATGTAATTTTATCTATACATAAATTCAATTGTATGCGTTAGTTTTATATAAAAACTAATTTTCATATTTTTTTATTGTAGAAAACTAAAATTGATACTATTGACTAGTAGTTCAATTTTTTTTATTTATTAATTTTTCAAATTTTGCCATATTTATCTTTTATCCCTTAAAATTTTTAAAAAAAATTATTCAGATCATCCCTCTAATTTTCTCATTTGATCAAAAAAATTTCTTAACTATTTCATATCTCCAAATATCCTGTATTTTTCTGATATAGCTTATTTTTCAATATTTTTGTTAGAAATGCCCCAATTATTTTAAATAAAAACATAAAATAGTAAACAAAAAGCTAAGATATTAAACATAAAAAACAAATATGTAACAAAAAAGTTATATTTTAAATGAAAACTCAATGTTAAATAAAAAATATATTTCATAAATGTGGCGAAATTAGATTTTTAAATAAATAAACTGATATAGAGACTGAAAAATAAGTAAACTGAAAAAAAAAAACTGAATAGAAATTGAATTATCATAGATACTGCCAGAGATATTTGAAAAGTTGTAAGGTCTAATAATTATTTTTTCCTAATTTTTTTTTAAAAACATCCCATGAATTTTGAGAAAATGTTAATAAACCATTAAACTCTCACGTTCTTTGTGTTGTAGCTTTGCAGGCCACATACAAAAGGCACTCCAAAGACTCGAGCTTTCTCCATCCATTGCTTCAAGATGATGCTGCCTTCTCTCCAGCTTCAAGACCTCCATGAGAGGTTCTCAGAGCGCTTGGTGCCATGGCATCGTTCTGTCCAGTTCTGGGTCCGGGCCGCTGACATCTATACTGGATACAAGGCTTGTTTCTATATGATCTTTCAAAATTGGTTTTTGCGCTCAAGGTGCTTGTTGAATTGCCTCTGTGAGGATTTTTTTTTTAATCTTTTTTTGATCTCAGGTGTGCCAATTGCGTGCGAGGTTTGTGAGAGATAGGGAGAAAGTTGAGGCATTGTGGGAGAGGCAGCATGAGGTTGCTGCGGAGAAGATGTACTCTCTCTGTTCTGAGCTCGGTGGGCTGTTTCTTAAGGTGAAAGGCGTCTCCTTTTGTTCTGGTTTGATGGATTTCTGAATTTTGGTTCTTGCATTTACTATGGTATGGAAGAAGTCCCTGTCTGTATTACTTTTTTTTAAGGTTTCATTTAATAATCTTTATAACTTAGCACAGTATCAAATAGTGGTGAATTTAATGGTGTACGCACCATGGAAATTTTGAAATGGACGGGATTGTTCACTTCTTTGAAATATTTGTGGTTATAGGATTTTCATCTAATTTTCTGTTTATTGCTTTCAAATAATCTTAATCAGAATTGATTTTGTGATATACATTGATTTGTCTTTAATCAGGCTGCTCAGATATTGGGAAAACCTGATTTGGCTCCAGCAGCATGGGTGAAAAGACTTGTCACATTGTGTGATCAGGCTCCTGCAACTGCATTTGAAGTTGTCCAAAAAATATTGGAAAGTGAATTGGGCCAAAGTTTTGATGAAACCTTTGAACAATTTGATGTTAATCCTATCGGATCTGCTTCAATTGCGCAGGTATTTATATAAAGCTTTCAGAGAGTTTATGAAGATGGATAATTCTGGTATGAATGGTTAAATTGTTAAAGTGGGAGAAGTGGTTTGCATGATGGCCACCATGGGGATATAAGATTAATTTAGATGTATTATCCATTTTTTTTTTATCTTTCATTTAAGCTATTTGTTGGAGAATTTGAATGGTTCTTCAATTATCTTACTAATCAAATAGTAAATAATGGCAAAATTACTCACAGGTAAGTGCTGTCAATATGATGAAATATTCCTGATCTTTTCCATTCTGATAAATCATAGGTTCATCGCGCAAGACTGAGATCTGCACAATCTGATGTTGCTGTTAAGGTGACTCATATTTCAGACATTATTTTTTTGTACTTTAGGAGAATCTATATCTTGTTTTAACCATTAGAAACATTGAAGGTGCAACACCCTGGAGTTCAGCATCTTATGACAGTTGATATCCACAACTTGCAAGCATTTGTTTTGTTTCTACAGAAGACAGATATCAAATTTGATTTATTCTCCCTCACTAAAGAGGTTCAAAAACAGGTTTGTGTCATCACTGTCATGCTTCTTTATTGTAATGTAGCACTCTTTCGGAGCATGTGCTGGGCAACTTACTGTATTGTTTGTTATCTCAGCTACTTTTGATGTCAGATTAGGTGCTTGGTTTAAGGAATAATCTACCAAAAATGTCATGTTCTATATTCATTATTATGATGAATTTTGTTTCTAGAGCAAATCTTTCTTAATTTCCTTGCCACAAAATCTGTTCATATTTTCATGCTAGAACTGTTGGTTGATTTCAGGAAAAGTTGATGATATTGATAGAATTTATTTTCTTGAGATATAACAATTTCTGATTTGTTCTGTTACTGTTGTTTGTTTCTAATTGTCCTTCTCACCCATTTGTGGTTTTATGTGCTATGAAGATTGGATACGAATTTGATTTTTTGCGGGAGGCTGAGGCCATGGAAAGAATCCGAGATTTTCTTGATTCTAACAATAAAAAATCTCCTGTAATAGTGCCGCGGGTCATTGGTGGCATGGTGACCAGGTATGATTTTCAAATGATGGAATTCAGTGCTAGCTATCTACTCATACAAATAAAAAAAAAAGTTTTTTTTAGTAAGTTTAATTTGCTTGGAAATTGTAACTTCTAGTTATATTTTTATTTTGTTAGGAAGGTCTTAGTAATGGAGTTCATAGATGGGATTCCCATAATGAAGCTTGGCGATGAAATGGCTAAAAGACATATAGATCCTGGTGGGAGGATAGCATCAATGGCGAAACGGTAGACCTCTATATTATCATTAGCTGTCACATTATTCCTTTCTTGTTTCTGAGAAAATGATGTAAGACTTCATTGTTTGCTGAATTGTTAATATTGACTTTTGGTAAGACCACCATTCCTCCGAAAGGCGTATGTGTTCAATATATTCTTCTATTTGAGCTCTTCATTTTGGTAATCATAGCCAATTTGTGTAGACATTCTGTTTAAGGTGCAAACATTGTTTAATTTATGCATTGTTGCTTAAACAAATGGATGCAGAAACATAATTTTTTCTGGAATTTTGTTTTGAGTTCTCATATGTCCTAGTGAAGTCTCTACAAAAATTTTACAAAAAATAAATTGCGTTTTCCGTCATAAGTTTGTAAATTTAACGCCATCTAGATTGATTTTCTTCAAAATGTTTGGTGTTAATGCAGGAAAATTCTGAAAAATATGACACTAGCATATGGCCAAATGATCTTGAAGGATGGTTTTTTTCACGCAGATCCGCATCCAGGAAACATCCTGATATGCAAGGACTCTGAGGCAAGTGTATTAGTACTTATGTCATTAAAATAATTTGCAATAGCTTATTTATAACCTTGAAATCACATGAACAAAATGAACAATCATCAACATGAGTTAATATATTGTATCAAGGTAAGTTAGGAAGATGGTTTCTGAATTTTAGTTTCAATCCTGGCCAATTCATGCCTTGATGACTCCCACACCTGTCATATAATTTAGACCAGAGATTGCTTGTTTGCAAATGTGGGTCCACTTCTTGGTTGCTTCTCAAACATTTTTGGCAGCTTTGTATTTTTATCGGGAATGATTCTATTTGTGCAAACTAGACTTCCAACTGAATAATAACTATTACTTTTCTTTGATATATACTACGCGTCTCAGTTGGGAAGTCTGGTTTGTATAAATAGCATTCCTGTTTTATCAATAGTTTGGTAGCTGTCTATATAGCTCCCATGGCATGAAGGGTTACTTTAAAGCTCTCTCTTTCTTCTCATGGAGTACACCAAAGCTTAATAGCAAAGTCTGCATGATGTGTTTCTTGTTGCTGCATTACATCTGACCAACTGAATGGTGATACTGAGGTGAGAGAATAAGTGGAGTTCCCTCCTGGAAGGTATGATCTTTAGAGGACAAGGAGAAAGGACCCTTTCCGTTGATTAGAGCTCTCTTGATACTTCCTTCATTTGATGGCATTAAGAAGAGGGAAATTCTCAAAGAACAAGGAAGCTTCTCAAATTACTAAAACATAAGTAATTAAGTCCTGGCTTTTTTGGTCTAGAGGAAAAGAAATATTTTTCCAGTTTGAACAAGATTACACAGAGCATTCTTAACGTGGCAAGGGAAGTATTCTTCTCAGTGATAAGTCATTCCACTCATTGTGGCACGCTTTATTTGCGAGTCTGTTACTGTGATATACTCTTTGTTGCTGTTCACAACTTGGTATTTCATGAAGCATAGAATTGCACAGAGCTTTAAATAATCCCTTGACATCAGTAAGTCCTATTGTTTCCTTATTGAAGATATCAACATTAATCTTACAATCAGAGGTTTCCTCAATTTGGAAGTCCTGGTATTGAAAAGAAAGTTTCATCAGAGTCTATAATATGCATGGAGGAATTTGAGGGTTGTATATTTCATACGGCATAAATCCTTGGATAGCACTACTCTGTACCAACAAAGAGGAAGAGAAGGTGCAGAGGCTGTCCCATAAACCTCATGCCACAATTTACTTTTATCCGTTTACTGAATTGTTAAAAAATTATATTGCTTGACAGAAATGTCATATTAATTCTCTAACAATGAGAACACAGGTCTTTGTTTTGTAGATTGCAACCCTTTCAAATTTATATTGAACTATAATGTAAAATGACTTCTTCTTTGCCTGGTTGTATGATCTACAATTGTTTTTTACAGGTCGCGTTGCTTGATTATGGGCAAGTAAAGCAACTTCCAGACGACTTAAGACTTGGATATGCTAAGCTTGTTCTTGCACTTGCTGACAGGGACATCCCAAAAGCCTCACAAAGTTTTAAGTATAACACTGTTTCTGTTACTCACCCACAATGCTAAGTTTGAACTTTAATTGTTTCCATTCTTAGAACCATTCATCTGAAAGTTTGTTAATTTTGTTACTCTTCGGAATACAAAGCTTTGTTTTCTTGACCATATTGTGGCTTGTAATTCCCATCGACGCACAGGGAGCTTGGCATAGAAACACGAAGCAACTGTGATGATGAACAGAGAGAACTGTTTCATTTGGCTGAGAGAATGTTTGATACCAGGCTTCCACTCGGAGTAACAATTATGTCACCATTCGCCGAAGATTCTTCAATACGGAAAGTTGGTGTCGAGGTATAGAATTACAAATGTATCACTATTCTATTGCATAACTAGAAAAACAGTTGCAATTGTTCCAGAACAGAGATCTTGAACCCTCTCATGACAGTATAATCCAAAAATATCGGGTTGAATCATGTCCTTTTTAAAATATTCATGCGGCATTTGGTTATTGGTTTATCGTTGAACTACTTTACGGTTTATTCACTGCAGAGTTTTCCCGAGGAGTTATTTTGTGTTCTTCGAACAATTCAACTCTTGAGAGGACTAAGTGTTGGATTGGGCATCAATTACTCATGCTCTGATCTTTGGAGACCGATCGCCGAAGAAGTGTTACTTAAAGCTGGAAGACTAAAAAGGTATAACTCTTTGTTCTGTTTAGGCTTGTGAAGATTTTTCCTTGTTCTTGGAATCATATAAGATCTCTGTTTTTTTTTTCGGCTTCGTTTCTCAGATGACAGTTTTACAGGAAGCCTGAGTCATGACTACAGCACAAAGCTATGAATCTACATGCTTAATTTTTCTTTTTTCCTTTTTTTTTTTTGGATGATATCCAATTTGACATTTTATATTGATGCTTTAAGTATGATAGATAATAATTGTGTTTGTTTTTGATGAATTTCTTTGCATTGTAAGGTTCTGTGGTTATTGATAATGAAGAATAAAAAAAAAGGTTATTTACTAAGAATAGAGTTGCAAGATGATTTTTGGAATAACGCCTTGAAAATGGGACTTTTTTGTAATTTTAAACCTTTTTTTTTTTAATTTCCTTTTAATTAAGTGAGAGAAAAACAGCATTAAAAAATTATAAAGGACTAAATGTATGAGTCAAAATCAAATCATATTGCATTGGAGAAATGAGCAAGCAAAATTATAAAATAATTTATCCTTCGGCCAACCCAAGAAAAACTCAAAATTTTATTTAGCATACATATATACAAAGCAATTATTAAATATATGTGTACATGAAACCAAACTAAGTTCATGCTTAGGTTTACGTTTTACATGAATTATTTTATCTAAACTCAACATTAGTCCATCACAAAATGTTCAAAAGACTCATTAAATGTAGCAGTGGTAGTAAATTCGTGATTGTATATGCAAATTTGTAACTTGCATTTCATGTCACTGAGTGAGAATGCACTAATTGTATATCTAATTTTTGATCTTTACTCACATCAAATCATTTGTCACATTCATTAAAAAAAAAAAAACTACATAAAAAAAAATATATATATCAGATATAAATATACTAAAAATTGTGCCATTGTTAATAAAAAAAATAAATAAATAATTCAAAAAACAGCAATTAAAATAAAAATTATTAATTATTAACAATGAAAAAAAAAAAAAAATTCTCCCGCTCTCATTTTGTTTGCCGCGTTCTAAAAAAATGAGTACTTTTCGAGAGAGATCGTGATCGATCGATCGAGAGAGAGAGAGATGTTGGGAATGCGGCGGCGAACGCCGCTGGAGCACTTGGAGCTGGAGAGAGCTTCGACGAAGATGCCTAAAGAGGACGCTCTCTCCATCTATGGTATGTATCTCTCTCTCCCTCTCTCTATCTATTAATGTTTTCTAGGTTTAGGTTTATCAGGGATGTGGATCCGTATGAATGGCTTGTTTCTGAATGAATCTTCTCTGGAAAATCGAAATTTTTTTTGTTTTCTTGCTGAATTTCTTGCTTGTCCTCAGCTGTGATTCAGTAGTGTTCGGATGGAATTCGTTCCTGGATGAATATAGTCTAAAAAAGCCGGCTTTTTTTTAATGTGGTGTTCTTGCTTAATCTATTAATTTTTTGTGTTTTTCTTTTTGGGTTTTTTTTGTCCTTAAATTTCCTTTGATTCTTGTAAATGTTTAGTATTGGGATAACATTGTTCCTGGATGAATATTGTCTGAGAAAACAAAAAAAAAAAAATCAAATTTTTTTTTTAATTTTTTTGTTGGTTTTTCTTCCTGGATTGCTTAATTGTCCTTTTGCTGTGATTGGCTGTTTTGGATTGTGCTTAAGTCTAGTGAAATGGATGGTTTTATTGAACTAAAGAAAAGGGTAATGAAGAGAAGAAATGTTGCCTTTTTTTGTAATTGGATTAATATTGATTTTTCATCTTCTCACTGATAAATATTTTAATATACAATCCAATTCATGAAAAAGATTTATTGCAGTAGTTTAAGTGATGAATTTGCACATACATTCTTGTGATCAAATTACTCTTCTCAAAATATAAATTTCTCTCATTTACTTGATGAATTTTGAACTTAATGGTTGACTTAATCAAGAATGATGCATGACTTAATTGGATATTGATAAGAGAATACAGTGAACTCAGTGCTATGTTATTGGATTGCTTGTGATTACTTTTTTCTTTGGTGATGAAAAGGTGAACAAGGGGTAGATATTTATAAAAATTGACGTCGATGAAGTAGCTTCTCAGGAGTTTTATTAAACGTTTTAGTTACCATTTAACTAGAATTTCTCTTTAGCTTTGTGTGGTTTTCAATGGAGTGAATTTTCATTTGTTATCTTCTCTTTTCTTAGAGTTGACACTTGCAAAGCTTCGGCAAGGTTCTCGGCGTGCATTTGAGCCATCGATGAAAGCGTCAAGTCCTGATAATCTATCGGCTTCTCCAGATAATCCTCAACAAATCTGTGATGATCCTTCTACCAAAAATTTGAAACTGATTGATAGCCATTCCGGCGAGTGATTTGATCAATTCGAAAATTATGTGAAGAAGAATCCATTGCCGTAATATCACCAGGAAGCGGTTTGTCTATTATCCATCGTGTTGTAAGATTTTAATGTTGTTTATTTTCATTCTTGGCTGTTGTTAATGTGTGTTTCGGAACTAGACTTATTGTTTAAATGCAACAGATACACAATTGGATTGAATTTTTATTAAATAAGTGAACCTTTTCTAGGTATATGAATGAAGCACAACAAATTTTAATGTTGTTTAATTTCATTCTTGGCTGTTGTTAATGTGTGTTTCAGAACTAGACTTATTGTTTAAATGCAACAGATACACAATTGGATTGAATTTTTATTGAACAAGTGAACCTTTTCTAGGTTTATGAATGAAGGACAACAAAACATTTTATTCAGGTATGACAATCTGAGTACATAACAGCTCAAGGACATTAAATTTATAGAAGTTTGAATTCAATTGGAAAATTCGTAGGTTCATATTTTCCAACTCAAGCCGCACAAATTGATACATTGATGAGAAAAACACTGGAAGATCAATTCAATGACCTTCCACAGACCTCACCTCACAAAATTGTGTGGATGGACAATGGCCAAAATCATAAATAAGAAATACATTGATTTAAGGGTACAAAATCGTAATCAAATGCCCGACATTCTTGAAGCAAAGCTTTGTTTGCTCATTCCCTGAGCCAAGGTGCTACAGCAGGAACCCATTGGCATAGTTCGCCTTCGTTGAACCAGAGAGCTGTGAGAAATAGCGAGATCGGCATTAGAAGTTACATTCATAGCTGAAAATATAAGCTACTTTCAATATGAGCACTCAAATCAAAAGCTTGTCCCCAAATTTTATAGCCTAAACAATGACCTTTATTTTCATATTTTCATGATTCTAACCCTCAATCCTATCCTTTTGTATGTTATCTTCCTGCTGGCAAGACACATGCCAATGCCTAATGATTATTTCACTGATGAAATATTTTGGAACAATCTCTAATTTTAGTTGAGCTGGATTCTGCAAATTTATAATTCTATTTTTCCGGCCAATAAGCCCTGCCATAAGGGAACCATGAGGAGCAAATTAATTCAAGAAATGACTTTCTGTGAAGAGTTTGGTGAGTCTTTAAGTGCCCTTATCAGTTAAGTCTTCTAATACTTCAAGCACCTGATTATTAAATAAAGTGAAACTTTTACATTCTGCCTAGAACTAGTTTTACTTTGCAATTTGAGAGGATGATGCAAATATGATAAGCAGCATGTTACATAGAACTCAGAATTATTGATGAACAAGTTTGGAATATCTAGTTCTTCTAATGATTTCAAAGGTTTAACAAAGCTCATGTTTGACATTCATATAACATTGAAACCAAAGTTGACTGACTTTAAAGTTAACGGAATATACAGTAAACAGGCATTTTAGGCTTGATTTCAAGTTAAATAAGCATGAAGTAATTTTTAAGATTTGAATATATACAAAGCTATTAAATGCCTCACCAATTTCTCGTTCACCATTCTCAGGGCTATCGCTTCCATGGACAACATTTCTGCACCAAGTATAAGTCTAGGTCACTCTTTCTACACAATAAGAAGAAATCACATAAACTTCATTCTTCAACTTTATTTAAAAGGGGGCCTGACCTTCCTGTTTGAACTGCCAAATCACCTCGTATAGTGCCAGGCTCAGCCTGAAGAGGATTTGTTGCTCCTATAAGCTTACGAGCTGATGCAACCACACCAACACCTTCCCAAGCCTTCCTCACAATATAATGAATGAAACATAAGAGAGGAAAAGAAAAAAAACGTGCTTAGAATTAAATTGTCCTTTAGCTCACATACATTACTATGAAATATTGTTTTATCCTATATGTATGCACACCAATGTGAATAAGGTTACCATGCATACAACTGGACCAGAAGTTATATAGTCTATCAGTTTTGGGAAGAAAGATTTCTCCTTGAGATCCCGGTAGTGTTCCTGCCATGAACAAATTCATCAGCAATAGCAACCATAGAATTCGGAAAAGCATGAGGAAAAGACTTTCAATGCAGTCCATCTGTTCATGGAGAAAACAGTCTTCTCATGCTCATATGAAAGAGTACTAGAGAACTTCACACAACAAGAAAATAAGGAACACATGATACATTCCTCTCCTGCCTCAATCCAAAGGCCATTTTGAGAAATGATTCAGCAAGTTCCAACAAAAATAAAATTAGCAAGCCCTGATCTTGAAGGTCAATTAATGACCGGTATCACTCTGTCAAGATAAAGTACTGACTATTCAGTAAGAACAAAATTTTTTTTAAGTCCATAGCTACACTTCATAAGAGACATGAAGTCATCTAGACATTTATAATATTGAAAACCCTGAATCTAACACAAACAATGGCTAACCAACAAACTTCTATGAATATCCTGAATCAAACACAGCCATCTGCAGTGGATTTAAAACACAGATACATTATCTAGTTCATGAGTTCATTCATTACAAACCAAAATGCAGGCCTTTACTGAGATGATGGCCTAGGAAACCCAACAGGGAAAAGAAGGGAAATATGTTTGAAGTTCACAATGTATCCCTTTGTTTCAATGCATCAGATAAAAGAGAGATTTTTAAGTAACAAAAAGTACCATATAACCTCCAAATCAGATCAAGCTCCTTGAGTAGACTGTAACACTAACTCAACAAGATAAAATAACCAGCAAACAGAAAGCACAACAATCTTTAACACTAATTGACCTTAATTTCATCACATTGAACTAAAATTTAAAAGCAATACCTCAGCTAGTTCCTTAGGGCACTGAAACATCTTCAAACCTTTCAGCAAGAAACCCTTTTTCTCAAACCGCGAAA
This sequence comes from Dioscorea cayenensis subsp. rotundata, assembly GCF_009730915.1. Lineage (NCBI taxonomy): Eukaryota > Viridiplantae > Streptophyta > Magnoliopsida > Dioscoreales > Dioscoreaceae > Dioscorea > Dioscorea cayenensis. The sequence goes on along the minus strand of NC_052484.1, from coordinate 18,877,067 downwards.
TAATCTCACCAACCTACACACTCAATTCTCCAAATCATTCACAAATCCCACATCACACAAATCTAAATATCAAATCAAACAAGAGGATCCCAAATACCAAACCACGCTGAACGCCATCAGGCTTCACCATTATATAAGTCTCCTCCACATTCACCTGCACCAAAAAAAAACACAACTTTTCAGTTTGAAATCCTTCATCTTCATTAGTTTCATGGAATGCGAATAGGTAACCATGGAGGCGACGAGGTGGGGGAGAAAGATGTTGCGCCGGGTCCGGCGAGGTCCGCAGGGAGTCGTAGAAGAGAGGGATAGGAATGGAGATGGCTGGAGTGAGGAGAGGTAGTGGGAGCGGAGGGCGATGAGGGGACGGGCACCGGCTCGGCGGCGCGACGGCGGGGCTTGGGCTGGAGCGGCGCTGGGGCGCGCGGCGAGCATCGCCATGGTATCCATTTCTATCGGTAGTATCGTCTCTAGCACTTGCGTTTTGTTTTATATGTGGGTCTTTGTTTTTGCATTTACACCCTTATATTTATTTTATTTTATATTATTAGTGTTGAAAGTAATTGCATAAATATCCCTGCAAAAATAGTTAATTGTTTCCAAAAATTCTAGTACCTTGACTCAAGAACACCTTATAATTATCAAAGATGATTTCATCGTTTATTTTATTTCCGGTCAGTAAAGTTGTCCTATTATAAAATTTGAAACAATTATTTAAATATTATGAAATTTGGAATTTCACTATAAAGAACTTTTTTATTTCTTTTATTCCATTTTGGTCCATGATCTTTTTCTTTTTTTTTTATGTGGTGCAAAATTTGATATTTGTATGTTTTATGAGTAAAATGGTTATTTTAGCCCATGATCAGAGAATTAGAATGGCTACTTTAGCCCAGGAAAATGGTTAAGGATCATCAATTTCAATGTTTTTCAGTAATTTTCTTTCAAATTTAATTTACTTTTGGTAATAAGGGTATGCAAGAAAATATATGTGTATATATCTATGAAACAAATGTAATGGTTTTATGGGAACATTAACAATTACTAAGTTTTGCAGGGTATTATATGATTTATAGAGCACAAATTTATAATTACAAAAAAGTAAAAACACATTCATTCTCAATATTTTTTTTAAAAATTATCTTTCCTACTCTAATCAATTTTTTTAAAATAAATAAATAAATGACAAACACAAGAAAAATAAAAAACGTTAGCATGCACAATTGTGGAGCAAACCAAACAAACACTAATACCCTCAGTCTATATGAATTTTGAGATTTGATCTCAGGTTCTTTTGAAACAAACACCCTATACAAAATACCTGATGTTAATAGACCGAGATACTGTTGATTGCTATGACCAATTTTCATAAAGCATGACTGAGAAAAATAACAATCAAACAACATTTTAGTCATCCAAATAGCAACAAGACTTTCTTTCCATATTGAGCACTTCATATTACAAGGATATGACAAAAAAGGAATCAAAGAATATAACATTAAACATTAAAAGGGGAACGCATCACAACCTTCTAGTTTCATATGGTATCGTCCAAAATTTAAAGGGAATCAACTGGATACATAGTGAAGTGATAAGAATTTAAAATCAAATTGACAAATGAGTAAAATGCAGGTGATGCTCTTCCCTCTGTATATAATGTACTTGGAACCTAATCTCGAATTCATGACCGTAAAGAGATGTAGTTCTTCACCGATATTGAAATCAACTAAATACAATCTAATCGGCCGGAAATGGAAAATCTAGAATGCGGCAATGAGTAAATGCAGGCGATGCTCTTCCCTCTGTATATAATGGGTTGAGCATCTAATATGAGAATTCATGACCTCGGAGCGATATGTACTTCTTCACCCAGATGGCAATGTCATCAGCACAGGCCTGTGCTTCTGGGGTCTTGAGGAGCATGTCTAGTGTAGCAAACTCATGAACCGCGTCCTTGTATTCGAGGACAGGGGAATCGACATTCACCTTTCGAAGCTCCTCAGAATAGGCAATTGCACGATCTTTCATCCAGTCATGCTCTGCTACTACCGTGAGGGTTGGAGGCATGCATTTCAAAGGAGGACCTCTACCAGGAATGAGAGGGTTTGCCGCTAGATGGTCAAGATCGAACTCTTCCTCTGGTAAGAACAATCTCCAAGCAAGTAGGCACATGGACTTGTCATAGAAGTAGGAGTTTGCTAGCTTTATTTCGGAGCGGGTGGGAACAGTTCCGATGAAGAAAGGGTACATCAGCACTTGAGCGACGACTTTGACTGGGTCTAGAAGCTTTCCAGCCTCAACTGCTTTGCGAGCAACATAATCGGCAATGTTTGCACCACAACTCACACCAAGAAGAACACACCTGTTACATTGAAGGAACAAGGGAGAGGTGAAGCTTCATTATGTCATATATATCCATACAATATAATACAAAATGGCAACAAAATTAAAGCACGCTCTGGTGAAATTTAAGATGATCTAATAAGAGTGATGAATATCATGTCTCCTGATGGAAAAAGTAAAACCATAAAAGAAGCATGAATGGCTGCAAGCCTCAGCCACTTCATGAAGAAGTCATATCTAGTGTGGATGGACCGAAAATTTCCATCAGCTTCACATAGGTAACCCAAAGAGGATGAAAAAGGACAAAATCTTTAAAGCCTCTTAAAGATTCACAAGAGAATTTCAAAGAGAAATAAATTGAAAGAATAACTATTTATTTGCAATAAAAAATACCCTTTTTTCCATTATGTTGAGCCCATTTCCACAGCTAGTTATCTATAACTCAGAGAACTAAATTGGAAGAGTAATTATCAGTACAGAATTTTGTACACCTATGCCATAAGCAAACTGATATCCAATTTCTGAAGTTAGTCAGACAAATTCAAAAGTTCGCATAGAGTGCTTTATCTATATTGTCAAAAGCACCAACCACGCCATTATGCTTAGTCCTCTAACAACAAAAGGCATTAATGACAATGGATTTTCAAGGAAACATATTATAAAAAGAAAATTATTTTCGAACTCCAATTTGGTCTCATTTCTCCACTACAACACTAAGATTTAATAAATAAATTCTAATAAATTTCTCCAAAAAAAAAAGAGAGATATACTGGCAACCCATGCATGAAAGAGTTGGTCCAAGCTTGACTAAATAAATTATGGACACTTGCATTACTATATATCTCACACATTGCATATTGTGTGTCAAACAGTTTCTAGCTCAGACAGCTCTCAAATAAGCTAAAATAGGAAAAGAAACTGCAAAAATCCCATACTTTGTCAGGTGGACCTCTAATCCCTTTCTCTCCAAATCTCGAGATTTGAAGAAAGGCAAAACCTTAAAGGAGATTTCCTATCTACAGATTATCACATCAGATATTTCCTGGTTCATGGTAGATAACTTTCCTGCTGCCAGCTAGCATAATTAAACTTCCCAGCATTAGAGTAACATTAAATTACACCTTCCACAGGCTACTGAAGCAATTACAGGTTAAAACATGCCCTTGAACCAATGGATATAATAGCATCCTTGGTACCAACTAGCACAATTAAACTTCCTAATATGAAAAAAATTACCATTGGAATCTCTAGAACTCACAAAGCTAATCATCACCTTTCCCTATCCTTAACAAATTCTCAACAGTGTGATCTCTGATAATGCTAAAAAAATATAGTCATATTAATTATGGAAAATATACTATAGGATATACACATGCCTCATATGGCAATTGCATGAGATGTCACAAACAGCTCATGGACTGAGGTGTTGAATTTTGTTACTCAAACCATACTTCTTCATTAGTCCAGCATTTGCAAATGGATCAGCAAGGCTCTTCTTGATGCATTTCTTAGCATAAATGCCCTGAAGGCTTCAGTGACGCCTTCTTGTAACAGGTGCATACATCAGGCAGTGAATTCCATATGTTGATGATATATGACAATTGCAGTTGTCCATGGACATTTCACTTACTATCCAATGCTACTTGTTACCAGACCAGTGAAGGCTGAGGTTTGAGCAATGCCATGACCATTGATAGCTATTTGGAGTTTAAATTAGGTGCCTTTGAAAGACCAACCATTTTGCTAAGCTATTGCAGTGATAAATTCTAAAAGTTTCCCATTACAATAGTTCATAAATTTCAGAAGTGATCAGACATTTCAACAAATTCTAGAGGTTGATGAACCATCAAACATTGTACCAAATGTCAAGAAGTAACATACTATATGATCTTCAGCATCTAGAAATAAACATGACATGTCGACCAGTAATATACTATAAATCTTAAACATATAGAAATAAACCTAGAAATAAGCATGACTCCTCACTCGCTCATTAGACAATTTTCACCTCAAATTACAGCAAAACCAACCAAGTAGTTCCATTTAGATTGTTGTCATAATTATAAACACAAAACAAATTCTAAACTCAGTAAAACTCAACGCCAACATCAGATCCAAATAACATAACTGGTCTTGAAAAATTACGTGAAAAACTCATCAGATCTTACCAGGCACTAAAGCAAATATGCAAAAATCAACACTCTTCTTATCCCAAAATGCAGATAAATCACTTCCATTAAGCGCAATACATAAATTATTTAGATAAAAACTCAAAGCTTAGATATAAGAAATTTAAAAAACTTGCAAAAAAAGAAAAAGAAAAAGTTGATACCTCGAAGGATCACCATGAATAGCCAACCATGGCTCCACTATTGACGCCCCAAACGTATCAACAATGTACCTATGGCCATCAGCCCGCTTCCCCTCTCCTCCCTTCCCACTGCCCAAGGATTTACTACACTCCGCCAAATTCGCCTGCTTTGCCAGCCAATTCAACACCTTCAATCCATCCTCGAACGCCGCCGGGAACCGACTCTCCGGCGCCAGTCTATATCCAACGGCGATCACGATCACATCACACAGTCTCGCAATTCTCCTACAAAACAAATCATTCGCCGCCGACGTATTGCTCCCGGATACGAAAGCCCCTCCGTGAAACTGCACCATCACAGGGAGTCTCCGAGAGGTCGACCGCCTCCGCGTGTCGACCGTCGGCAGGTAGCCCCCATACGCGCAGCCGGGCTCCACTGGGCTGTCATAGCTACTTCGACGGCCATGATCTGAAGGCGGACAGCCGATACCGGCGATACCCGCATCGCTACTACGGCGGGGGCGGAAAGGGTCATCGGAGAGAGATCTAGGGAGATCAAGGGATGATTCAGGGAGGAAGATCCGGACTGACAGAGACGTCAGCAGGTCGATGTGGATGTCTTTGGTGGCGACGCCATCGGAGGCGAAGGATGGGTTGGCCGGTGCGGAGGGTTCCTCCGGCCGCGACGTGACGCCGAAGGGCGTCTCCGGGCTGCCATGGCTCAGGCTCTGCAGTCGATGCTTGAGCAAGAACTTGAAAAACATGCTATAAAGCTTCACGCCGACGCTCGGCATTGATGCCACTCCCGATCCCCCTCCTCCTTCTCTGACTCCGCTCGTCGCCGGCGTATGGCTCTGGATTGGTAATGGATTCGTGATGGAGGTTGAGGAGAAGAATTGGATTTATATAAAAAAAAATTTTAGGGATTTGAATCGAATTAAAATCGGAAAAAGGTGAGAGTTTTGTTGATTGTCGGACAAGAGTGGTGCCCGCCAGGTGCTCTTTTGTACTCATCCGCTTTCCAATGATAACATAAATCGATTATTATTATTATTATTATTATTATTATTATAAAAAAATTATTTATTAATACTTGTAAATTTTCAAATATTCTCTTCCATCTCCATGATATTTCAATTTTCCTTAAAATCTTTTTTTTTCACAAAATTTTATAAAAAATTAATTTATTTTTTAAATTATTCCTATTTTACATCTTTACATTTCTCCCTTATTTAATATTAAGCATAATTTTAAAAAAATAAATACATATTTAAAAATGACAAATAAAAAATAACAGAGTATATTCTTTATTTAAGATTATGTGTTAAATGTAACAAAGTAACAGGGCCATTGTGGGGGAAGTGGCCCCTCCCACCATTTTACTTCTCTCTCTTATAGCTTTTTTTATGTTTTATTTTTTAAATTTCTCTTTTTTTTTAAGGGTTTTTATTGAGGATGGGTTGCTCCAAAACTTTTATTGAAATAAAAAATATATATAGTTTACTGGTTTTCTTTGTGAATATTGATAATTTATTTTAATTATTAATTTATATGTTAAATTAATTGCATGAATTTGCTTGTTAGATTGCTTGATGATCACTGACTAATTTTGTTAATATCTTTTTATAGATATCTATATAAATAATTTTCAAAGGAATATAAGCTTAGCTGAAACATGACAACTTATATACTTTACCATTAATTAGAGAAGACAATGGGTCACCTAATGGTAACTTGTCAGTTTGCTAATAGGATTTGGTCGCATTTTGCTACCTTGATCGATATTCCATTCATTACTTTTACTTTGAGGCAGATTTGGTCTTTTTTAAAAATAATTGTTTAAATTTATATAGTCTTACATTTTAATAGTCAATTTAGCAAAAAAGAAATACTAGTATTTACAATTGCACCGTGCTCTTTCATCTTTTTAGTATTTGCAAAATTAATTATTTAGTTGGGTGAATGCAATTGTTATTGCAAAGAAGACCGAATTTGAGGAAATAATCATGACAATTAAAAAAAAAAACCTCATCTTTAAGAATTCTCTGGTAACTTAAGAGCTCAAATTTTGCATATATGTTTCTACCAACATCTAAATGACAACTATTATGTCCAAATTTTGTATTTTTTTTTTTAAACATTGTTGTCTTGTTTTCACATGTAATCCACTTTTTATGGATTCGTAGCTGTTGTTTGGTCTTTTTTTTCGTTCTTTGTTGGTTTATTGTTTTTTTATTTTTATTTTTTAAAATTTGATATATTTGTGGTTTATATTTTTTTAAAAAAATAGAAGCATTTTTTAAATATATAAACAATTTTTCAATGAAAAATTATCACTCAAAACATAATAATAATTTCTAATTAATAAATAACACAGTAAAAAAATCAAGAATTTTTTTTCCTTGAAAAAAATACTTAGAATTTTTTATGATATGATAGATAGGATGCTACATGCCATATGCTGCATAGAATCATTAGTCTATATCAATATAAAAAAATATATATTTAAATACATACCGTAATAATAATAATATAATAACAACGGATCACTTGTCTTTAAACTTATTAATTGAAAATGACTCACTTTCATAATTAAAAAACCAAATTAACTAAAAAAACGTAATTTAACTAATAATAATAATATAATATAATTCATACAAATATTTTCTTAAAATTCTGCTAAAAACTATTTTTGAAAGTTTGTTTCATTAAAAATATATTGTTTAATGTTTATAATTAAAATGTATATCCAATTAGTGTTTAAATTCAAAATATGTTAAACTTGATCTCTATTTAATTTTTTTTTAATATTTAAATCAAGCATTTTTAAATGTTTAATGAGCAAAATAAATTTTTCTTCTATTATTTTAGACCGGGCTGAACTCGGTTTCCAAACCGATCCGGTTCGGTTCGGTTCGGTATGGGAAGTAAACCGGGTCTGAACCGGCGACCGAGTGCAATTCCATTCCTTTGGAAAAGCGCTGAAGCGAAGAGGCCCGGTCTTCTTCTTCTCTTTATTCTCTCTTCTCCATCGCCACAGCATCGAAGCCCTAGAAGCGAAGCCAAATCTCCAAATCCATCGAGAAAGGTGCTCTTTTTTCTCCCCTTTTTCCATCTAGATTCTCTCCTTCGAGGAACAATTCGAGAAAGAAAACCCTTTTCTTTTTATTTCTTGATCCATTTTATGGTGTTATTTGTGTTTGACTTTGTGAAATTTATTCTAAAAGATTTTGTTGATTTGATTGTTTTGGATGTGATCTATAGATCGTTTGATTTGGGTTGCGAATGGAATTCGAATCTGTTTAAAAGCTGCGATTTTGTGTCTGGTCTCGGAGTTTGGGGCTGATTTGGGCCTCTGGGAGTTTATTTGGAAGAGGGGGAGAGGAGGAGGTTCTTTTTGTGATTTTTGTTGGCATGGATGAAGAGAGGGGTTTCTTGTTTGATTTGTATGCCTTTGATGATCATTCTGGTTTCAGATAACAAGGGACATTGATTCCTTGACCTGGAAATTTGTTCAATGATTGTTCAATTTCAGATAGAATTGCAAAGAAGGAATCTTTGAAATTTGTGTAGATTTGTTTGCTTCGTTACATGGATCAGAAGCTCAATTGAAGATCCTTCTGTTTGTTGGATTAAGGCATCATTGATCCGATTGCTGCCTTCTGATAGTATTCATTTTTTTGCTGCAAGTGTGATTGTAATTTAAGAAATCTGAAGTATGATTAAGCAGATATTAGGGCGGCTTCCGAAAAAGCCATCAAACAAAGCTGATAGTCGGGAATTTCCCAGTGGGACTGCTGCTCCGGTATCTGGTTCTTCTGTCAGTTTGAGGACCGGAGATTTACAGAGTAACAGACCTGCTTATCAGAACAATCCCGTGCCATATGGGTCTAATTCTGGGTTAAATCATGCGGGCAGGTATCAACCGACCCCAAACTCAAAGTTGAATGGAACTTCTGTTTCCCCTTCTTATGAAGCACTACCCAATTTTAGGGATGTCCCAAGTTCTGAGAAGCAGAGCTTGTTCATGAAAAAGGTGAATTTGTGCTGTGTTGTGTTTGATTTCACAGACCCAACAAAGAACATGAAAGAGAAGGAGGTAAAGCGGCAGACATTGTTAGAACTTGTTGATTATGTCACTTCATCCAATGCAAAGTTTCCTGAGCATGTTATGCAGGAAATTGCCAAAATGGTAGCTATAAACTTGTTTAGAAATCTTACTTCTATGCCTCGTGAGAACAAGATTTCAGAAGCTTTTGATTTGGAGGATGAGGAACCTGTGATGGATCCTGCTTGGCCTCATTTGCAGATTGTTTATGAATTCTTCTTGCGGTTTGTTGCTTCTTCTGAGACTGATGCCAAGTTGGCAAAAAGATATATAGATCACTCCTTCATCCTAAGGCTGCTAGATCTCTTTGACTCTGAAGACCCTAGAGAGAGGGAGTACTTAAAGACAATACTGCATCGCATTTATGGTAAATTTATGGTGCACCGGCCTTTTATCAGGAAAGCGATTAATAACATTTTCTACAGGTTCATCTTTGAAACAGAGAAGCACAATGGGATTGCTGAGTTGTTGGAAATTTTGGGAAGTATTATTAATGGGTTCGCTTTGCCACTTAAGGAAGAGCATAAATTGTTTCTGGTGCGAGCATTGATTCCGCTTCACAAACCAAAATGCATTCCTATGTACCATCAACAATTGTCATATTGCATCACACAATTTGTTGAGAAAGATTGCAAACTTGCAGATACTGTTATAAGGGGCTTGTTGAAATACTGGCCCATAACAAATAGTTCAAAGGAAGTGATGTTCTTAGGTGAGCTGGAGGAAGTCTTGGAGGCAACTCAGCCTGCTGAATTTCAACGTTGTATGGTTCCACTTTTCCGTCGGATTTCCCACTGCTTAAACAGTTCTCATTTTCAGGTATTAAGCAGCTTTATTTATTTAATATTTTTTCTTATTAAGATAATTAAGGATGAAAGATCTAGCTTTCTCACATTTTCAAGTACACTTGCCCTTCTGCTACTTTTTATTCTAATTCAGTAAAATCTGCCTTTTGGTTATGCAATACCTAAATAATCTTTTAGATTTGTAGGTTTCTAATCACTTCAAGTTTTATTTGTTTGCCTTTTTTATAATGTTGCAAAGCATTTTGAAAGCTAGTTCATTGATAGTGCCTATACGGTGATGCTGTATACAAAATGGCTATTTGTGCAAAATCATGAAGCAATTCATGCATCTATTTGTATGCTATTTTATTACTTTATTGGTACACTTTTATCTTGACCCATTTAAATGAGCTGCAAGATCTGCTTTTCTTTAGGATATTATGAAAATAATCAGGGGCTGCATCTTAATGTTATTAAGATGTTTCTTTTTTTTTTTTTTTAGTATTAAATCTATTGGTTAAATGCTTTTAATATTATAACATTTTTGAAAGAATTTTATTTTGAATTTGGGCTTTAAGGTTAAAACAAGTTTAGCAAGCGTCAATTCCAGAGGATAACCAATTTTCTTGGGGAAAATAATGTGCCTGAACTTTTAGCTTATCATCTAAACTTATGTTTTGAGCGATGAACTATGCACAGAAGTTGACGGATTTTGCAAGTTGCCTTGTCATTAGCTCCCAGTTATAGATGTTTCTTGAATGGAGTTTGAAAATTTTTGAACTTCTTACTCATAATTGAAGAACTCGGTCTTTGTCTGTGTAAAGTTTGGAGGAGAATATTCAGTCTTTCATTCATAATATGTCGCATATTTATAGGTCAAAAATCTAAAATATGAAAAGAATCAAATCCCTATAATTATGCTTATTGCTAATTGTGCTATTATAAGAATATTTGCAGAATAACATCCTATTCTATAACACTCTCGTCATGTTGAGCTTGTTATGAATATAATTAACTCAAGCTACATTTAAAGCTTTTTTGAATGTATCTCTCAACTGGTCTGTAGTCTTAGCATATCCTATGGGGATGAGCTTTTTTTTTTTAATCTTTTCAAATGTAAAATGGCAATCAATTTCAATTTGTTTGGTCTGCTCATGAAAGATAGGATTGAAGGCAATATGAAAAACATCTTGGTTATAACGCCACCACTTTGTTGGCAATGGAAACTCAAGGCCAACTGCTGGTATAACCATACTATCTCACACATGGACTGTGTCATAGCTATGGATATTCTGTGCTTGACTTGCTACTACGTTTTGCTTCTTGCTTCTCTAGGAAAACAAATTCCCTCCAACAAAGACACAATGTCCTGCAGTAGATCTCTCATCAAACTTGGATTTTGCCCAATCTGCATATGAAAAACATTTACTATTAGTAGGCCTATGATTTGCATACAATAAACCACATCTTGGAGGTCCCTTCAAGTAACACAGGCTTTGTTCTAAAGCTGCCCAATAATTAATTGCTGGAGATGACATAAACTACTTGCAACACTAGTAAAATGTGCACTATCAAGACTGTTCACTATAAGATAATTCAATTTCTGAATTAGTAGCCTATACTTCTCATGGTCTTTAAAAGAATTCACTATCGTCTTTTGTAAGTTACAAGTTTGGAGCTATAGGCACTACAAAAAAAAACCTTCTTATTCCTTATTACTTGTCACCTCAATACTCAAGAAATACTTCAACAACCCAAAATATTTTGTTTGAAATTGGGCGTGAATCAAGGATTTAAGAGATGAAATGCCGTCATTATCACTGCCTGTAGCAATAATACCATCAACATATACAACTAGTAAAATTATATCATACTAAGATTAGCAAGGACGGCAGACTTTTCCCAACTTCTCTTGAGCAACAAACCTCAGTAGTTGCTCCATATAGACTTCCTATTGAAGATCACCACATAGAAAAGTGTTCTTGTATCTAATTGGTGAAAAGGCTGGTTATAGATAGGTAGCCGCCATAGAGATAAATAGACCAATAGAGGCAAGTTTTACTATTGAATAGAAACTATCAGAATAATCAACACCATAAATCTGAGCTTACTTTTGTTTTGCAATAAAATGGGCTTTAAGACGAGCCATTGAGCAATCAAGATTAACTTTTACTATGAACACCCGATTACATTTAATAGCCTTCTTTTTCTCAGGCAAATTTATCAAATCCCAAGTACCATTCTCATCCAAGGCTCCATTTTCTTTTCCATAGTAGCGAGCTAGCTAGGATGATACAAGGCTTCATGAATAGTTTTAGGAATTGAAATAAAATTTAAAGATGAAAAAAAAGAGAGCTGGAAAAAGAGGACAAATGATTATATGAACCAAAGGAAGAAAATAGGATGAATACACTAACATTAATTTTTCTGAAGAATGATAGGGAGGTTAAAACTAGGGTCGTGATCACTTGAGATTCGATCCAATGGCGAACAAGCTAGTTAGAGGACCCATGCAAGAGTTCAATGCAGAAGCTCATGTAGGATTAGTGTCTTGTTGAGAGAAGGCCAAGTTAGGCGAAAGGGTGACTGAGGGGTGAGGTAGCCATGGTTGATTGAGCCACGCGTGGCCGGAAGCCACGTGGTATTGAGACTTGCAGGCTAGGTGCTGTGGGTGGGGAAACCAGAAATGATGGAGTCGTGAGCAGGCACAAAGCTGCACATGATCAAGGTGAGCGCGAGGGCAGGACTTCATCAAGATAGGCGCACATGATTGAGGCACGTGCTGCAACCTTGGCTGAGACATGTTGTGCGAGAGATTGTTTCTAGCGATGGCCGCGAGAACTCACAAGAACATGGACACGTTTGGGACACATGGTGACATGGTGAGAGATGGAAAGGGCAGTCGACTCATGTTCATGTGGATGTGCTGATCAGTTATCGGATGGTTATAGGCTATTTTAACTAGTTTTCAAAGGCCATTGGCTTGAGTTGTAAAGCACACTGCGTGGAGCAGTAAAATCTAAGTTTTGCCTTTCTGTCTTTATGTGTGTTTCTTTGTTTGCTTCTTGTTTAACAGTAACAAAAATTTGATTAAGTGTTATAGTGAACCTCTTTGTCGGTGTGGGCTGTGAAAACCTATCTTATGAGTCTTTGGTTGCATGGAATATAGATGGACAATAGGTGGTGGAGCAGACGTTGTAGGCTTGTAGCAGGTGCAAAAATGTCTAGTGAACTAGCAAAATGGGTTATATAAATCAATTATCTTCACTTGACTACAATGAATAGATAATCAATTATCAAGAAAGTAAATTTGAGTTGGGGATAGGTTCCTAGCATCACATTAGCAAGATTTTAAGAATCACTTCTAAATTTCAAAGGCATCACATTTAGACTTGGTTTGCATCTCATAAAACCAGGAAAATAAGATCATTTTCCAGGAAATATTCATTGTCTCCTTTCTTTCATTACTGCTCTGTTCATAGAGACTTGTAATAATTGATCTAGAAAACAAAGATTCATAAATTTTCACAAGAACCCAAGAGATGCTCATGGAAACCAAAAACTTAAAACACCCAAATAAATATTTAAAACTTCTAAGACAATTTAAAAGACTTTTGATTTTGATTGGAAACTAAAAGGCATTTGACACAAGTCTTCAAAGGATGATTCATTTTGCATTTATTTCCCTTGATTTAGGAAAACTCAACCCTGGCAAGTTAAGACCATGAACTGTTCATAGAGATCCTGATTATGTTTTTGAAAATCTTGATCTTTAATTCCTGTGCAATCTGAAAGTGGATGGTTTTTCCATTTCACAAGATACTTTTGGTATGCCCTACTTCTAGTTGAAACAATTTGATGGTCCACAATATCTTCAATTTCCTCTTTAAGTTGAAATGATGGTAGCAGACTTGCTTCATTTTTGCCATTTGGGAGAATTACCTTGATGACCTACCTACGGACTTAGATCCTCCACATTGAAATTTGAAAAACTTGTTCCAAGCTATATATAGGTTGTTGCAACAGCTTTCTCCTAATGCCATATCTCAAACCGGATTTAAATCTTGCTAGGTTATGTCTTGGATCTTCAAATATTTGGCTTCTAGTCTTCAGTTCCCCAAACGTTGCCTTTATCTCCTGCCATGTGCTAATTGGTAGGCATCCCATCCTCCTTATGTCTCCTCCCGCACCTATCCACCAAAATTTTGCAAGACCTACCAGCTTCACTCTAGCAAATCTGACCCTCCGATCATCATCCATATCATACCAATCAAAGTATTCCTCCATAGAAGAAAGCCAATTGGCAAATTCAGTTGGATTTACCTTGCCTTTAAAATCTGGTAGTTCAAGCCTTAGTGATGTCTCTGCAAAGCATCATGATGTTCACGTGTCAATTGGATCTCTTATCCAATTAGTTTATTGCTGGACTGCTGCAGCTGTTGTTGGAACAATTGTAATCGCATGCTGCCTTTCTTGATTTTGCCCATTGTTTGCTTAAAAAGCTTCATCTTGTTCATTGTCAGCGGTCTGAGATACTTGTGCTTCAATGCGTCTCAGCCGGATATTTAGAGATTCCACTTTTTCTGCCAAATGAATTAATAATTCTTCAAACTAGTTATTAGATAACCTGCCCCAATAATTCCTTCCTGAACGTGTTGTCATGATTCTTTCGTTGTTTTGGTAAAAATGATACAGGACAATAGGCTAGAAAGAAGTGGATTTGAGTTGGAGCTAGATGATCAGCATCATATTAGCAAGATTTCAGGAATCACTTCTAAAGCTCATAGGCATCACACCTAGACTTGGTCTACATCTCAGAAAACCAGGAAAAGAAGATAATTTTTCAGAAAATATTCATTACCTCGGTTCTTTCATTAGTGCTCTATTTATAAAGACTTGTAGTACATGATCTAGAAAACCAAGACTCATAGATTCTCACAAGAACCGAAGGGATGCTCATTAAACCAAAAACTTAATTGCCCTAATAAATATTTAAAACTTTTAAGACAGTTTAAAATACTTTTGACTTTGATCGGAAATTAAAAAGGCCCTTGACATAAGTCTTCAAGGATGATTCCATTTTGTGTTAGAATAGCAGAATAACTCATGTACCTTTTTTCGAAGACAAGAGTACCCATGAAAAACACACTTGAGGGATTTTGGATCTAAGTTGGTTGCCTAAGACCAGACATGTAATACCAAATATTCTGGATTCAATGGGTAATTAGGACTTAGAAGGAAAGAGAATTGTATAAGGAATGTCATCATTAATAACGAATGAAGGCATTTGATTAATCAGAAAGCAAGTTATGGAGGCATCATTATCCCAAAGCTTTTAGGAAATTTTGTTTGAAAAGAAGTACTCTGCTATTTGAAGGAGATGTTTGTTTTTACTATTAGCAACCTTATTTTGAGAGGGTGTTTCAACATAAGAAGATTGATCGAGAATGCCATTTGAGTCATATATGATTAAAAGGTAGCTGAAAAATATTCTTATGCACTATCACTTTGAAATGTGTGCATAGAGACACTGAATTATGTTTTTATACCACCATAAAAGGCACAAACAATAGAAAATAACTTGAATGATTTTTCACTATGTATAACCAAGTGGTATGAGCGTAATCATCAACAAAGTAGCAAGTATTTAAAATCAGATTCAGACACGATAAGACAAGGACCTATGTATCAGAATGAACTAACTTAAAAAGGAACATGGCCCATTTATTGACTCTAGATACTGAAGGAAGATGATGACGTTTGGCAAACTGACATGACTCACAATGTAATGGTGATATAACTGACATGAATCACAATCTAATGGCGATATATTTTGTAATTGAGCTCAAAAAGGAACATGGGCCATTAAGGAACATGGCCCATTTATTGACTCTGGATACTGAAGGAAGATGGTGATGATGATGTTTGGCAAGCTGACATGACTCACAATCTAATGGCGATATATTTTGTAATTGAGTGAGAGAGGCTTCCAAATTCATGACCTGTACCAACAATCTGCTTCTTTGCAAGATAATGAAGTAGACAATGATTAGCAAGAAATGGGATGCTATAATTCAAAGCACCATTGAGTTCACTAACACAAATTAAATTCAAAGAAACTTTGAGAGACATAACATAACACAGAGTACCATGCCAAGTCAGAATCAATAATACAAGAGGTTGACCCATTATCTGCTTAGGTAACATTAGAAGAGGTTGTATGTGATTGAAAAATGGAAAAGGGACTCCGATTACATTGCATATGGGAAATGGAAACAAGATACGTAGTGGATTTACCTGACTCGGCAATAGCAATGATGGGAGGATTCCTGGTTAGGAGAAAATTGATCAAACTCATCTGTAGAAACTAGAATAGTAATCTCAAAAGATGAGGTGATTGCAATATTAAAAGGTGCAACAATTGCTGACTGACCTTGCCTGGGCTTGTTTTGAACTTTCCTACATGTGTGCTTTGTATGGTCTGGTATATGACAATAACCTCACACAATTCTCCTGACTGCAACTATTATCTTTATCATGATTGCTAGGTCCCTCGCCTTTGTAACTATCTCTATCGTTTTGACAATAATGTTCAGTTGCACACTCACTAAATGTTGTCAAAAAATGCGGCTCGTTTACTTTAGACTCGTCTTGAATCTCATGGTAAGGAGTTTCGTCTTTCTTTTTCTTTTTTGAGTTGATAATCGGGCAGCTTAGTCTATTAGTCCCTCTTCTTTCAACTTTTTGTAAGAAATTGAATCTACTTCTGAAGTTATTATGACATGGGTAGTTATTTTAAAGATCATGTTTTCGTTGTACTTTTTTTCACCAGGGTTCAATGATAGACATTATAGTGTGAACTTTTTCAAAGTAAATCTATGCGCTGTCCGGTTTATAGTGTGCTTGGTTTAACAGCCATAAAGCTGATGCTTTACATATAACAGTACAACAAAAAAAATGCAAATGACAAAAAATGAAGTTCATTTTCAGTTGAATTAACTAAAGCAAATGCAAGGTAAATATTTGCTCTAAGATTTAATGAAGGGCCTTTATTTAACAGACCCTCCTTACCTTATAGAAATTTCTTGTATTAGATACATATGTAATCTGGCATTACTATTAATTCCATCTGTGTTACTTCCTTTTTCTGGGCTGCTATTTTCTCACCTATGACTGTCCCTTAATTGAAGCACCAAGACAGTTCAATTAGAGAAGAATGAACCTGGAAAAGAATATATTTTGTTTTTTCCCCCTGTAAGGTGCTATTTTCTTAGGGTTATCAGACAAGCTAAAAAGCAGGAAGGGTCTTGTTGGAATGAAGTTGTCCGGATTAAAGTCTCATAAATTAGTTTTTAGTGTAATAGTAAATTTTTACTGTCTTGGAGAAATATAATATACCCAGGATTGTGAATTATTTGGCATGGTCTTTATGACTGCAATGTCCTTGTTCTTTCTAATATTTGGATATCCAAAATGCAGAGGATAGGGAACTATTATCTTCTGCCTATCAAACCAAGTTGGTATTACTTGGTTTCACTGTTCATGGAACCCTAGGTTAGACCACTGATTGCTATGTAGTCGTGTGGATACTAGAGCTTGTATAGCTGGTGAAGACCACTAAACCTTGTGTAGATTGAGGTTTATGTTTGCTACAGAATTATTTTTATGACATGGCAAGTTTAGAATAAATCATAGTGAAAAAGTATATATTGTAGCAATCAAGAATTTAGCATTAGTTAGATCGGAGTTTTTTTTTTTTTTATGTCAGGATAATCTCATATTTCATCAAAATAAAATTGTTATTCCTGAAATTAAAGAACCTATAACTAGTTATTAAATGCATATTTAATACATTGATATAATTGTAAGTGTGGCAATTATTCTCAGGATAATAAAAAATTTTGTGAAAGAACTAATTTGATTGAATTACAAAGGGGTTTCCAATTGGTTACATGAACTTTGGACAAAGTACAGAAGTCAATCTCATAAATGCTTACATAGGGTTATATATGATGTTCAAATCTCATTGCCCTCAAATGACAATATTTGTAGTGTTTCATTGTTTGATCATAAATAGGTTGAAATCAAACATGCGATCGTTTTTGCTACTTTTCAAATTTCGACAACTACAAATCATTGATCAAATTATTTGGATAGAATGAAATGGTAAATTGTCAATCTTTTTTGTTATTAAACTAGTTATGCAACTACAATATTCAGGGTTTACAGATGACAATGAAGTATTGATTACAAAACAATCTGTTGCAAATAAAAAAGACATTATTAATAATAAAAAAAAACAATTCAAAACATCAATTATGCATTCTGCATTAGTTCTTGTATATACAAACTCAACCATTATATCTAGAATAGGACTTGGTTAGAGGTGGCATACAAATGCTAATTAAGCCAGCCAGAATTTTTCATTTTATAATGTAATTCTCTGTCCGAAGTCACTCCAACTAATTGTAAAATATGTGGATCTATTTTTATTTTCCACTTCTAGTTTAATATTCAAGTAGTTCATTGTTAGTCATGTAGCATTTTCTGTTGTATGCAAAACTGAACAGCAGCTTGTCATTTGGAATTCATACAAAATACTAGAAATGCTAGAGTTCAAATAAAGGATTGGCTGGTATAATTTTGTTGAGGTTATAATAGGAAACATATGGCATGATATTATGATATTGTAATCTATGTTAGTGTCGCCAGGATAATTTTTTTTTCTGTTACCTATAGGCTCTGTTAAGCACTTTAGGATCACATTTAAAATTAGCTGTGGTAATATTACATCAGATGAAGTTACTGACTGTGATTGGTTGTATCTTATTAATTGGAAGTGTTTTGATTTTGTGAATAAATCCAATAATGACATTTTCTGTCAAGTTTCTCTGCTCTCTAAGTTGAGTAGCTGTATGTTGTCTTGTAAATTAAATGTGGATCATTGTGCAAATTATCATTTTGAATGTATCAAAATGTAGCACTTGTTTAAAGATAAGCATTTACCATATGTTGGAAGCTGTATTGTGTGGTCAATAATGTGAGTGTTATAAACTTCTGTTACAAACTGCAGGTTGCAGAGAGGGCACTTTTCTTATGGAACAATGATCACATTGAGAATTTGATCAAACAAAACCGGAAAGTGATCCTGCCAATCATCTTCCCCGCATTGGAGAG
Source organism: Dioscorea cayenensis subsp. rotundata (assembly GCF_009730915.1). Taxonomy (NCBI): domain Eukaryota; kingdom Viridiplantae; phylum Streptophyta; class Magnoliopsida; order Dioscoreales; family Dioscoreaceae; genus Dioscorea; species Dioscorea cayenensis. The sequence continues at coordinate 18,858,343 of NC_052484.1, read as the reverse complement.
AAATACAAGAGGTCACTGGAATCAAGCTGTTCGGAGCCTTACACTAAACGTCCGCAAGATTTTCTCTGATCACGACCCTGAGTTATTTGATGAATGCTTGCAGAAGTTCCAGAAAGATGAATCTAAAGAGAAAGAGATTCAATCGAAACGGGAAGCCACATGGAAGCGCCTGGAGGAAGTTGCTGCTGCAAAATCCGGAACAAATTAAGGTGTGGTTGATGCCTGTCAAGCATCATCGGGTTATACGATCAATCTGTTTAATGGCCTAATATTATCTTGTTCTCGGATCAGAATTATGCTTTTAGAGGTGGGGATGCTCATAAATTGTTCGATTAATGCTCACACTACTGCTGGATTTCTTTTTTCTTTAGATTGCCAGGTCCGGGATGATCCAAATCCACGAACATTGTACAGGGGATAGAACTGTATATACACGGGTATATGGAAACCACGAAGCAGCAAAAATAGTCGACAAGCATGTGGGAGTTTACATGTTACACTACATCGATTAGAAGACTAGTGTAATTGATCAGTGTTTCTGGTTATCAGTCTCCAGGGTGACATTCTGGATCTGCCATAAATCTGACTCTATTCATCCTATCTGACATTTGGTCAGTATTTGTTGAGTATTTGGAGAATTCTCTTTGTTGTTGTTGTTGTTGTTGTGTCTTTATTTTTCCGAACTATTGGTATGCTTTGGGATGGGACCATTGGTTGCCATGGATCTTAAAATGTGGTTTAATGCACTTTTGATTTTTAAGTTTGGGGTTTTTTTTTTCTATTTAATGTTTTGTGGTGCTAACTTCTTGTTATGTGAGAGATGTTTTATTTGTATCTTGATCAATGAGCCATTTTGATCAGCTGTATGTGTTGGTGAGTTTTATTATTGTAATGAATTCATTAAGGTGCTGATAATCTAGTTCTTGTGTGATTAACTTCTTGTCCAAAACTCCAAACTAATTGCTTGCATAACATATAATTAATTTATCCACTCTATTTGAAAAAATGACTGACCGTATGGATTTTTGTCATATGATAATATTTTACTTTACCTTTCTCATGCTAATTGCTTCATTCCCTGTGTTAATACATTTCTCATGCTAATTTTCTCTATTTCGTAGAGTTAACAGTATCCTCAACGGGTTTAGCCTCATTACAAAAAGCTTGGTTCCTCAGGGTTTGAAACATGTTGGACATAGTAATGTCAAATCTCCCGACTATGAGTGTGGACTTGCAACTCAATCCTTGTGTCGACCCAGTGAGAGTGCATGATTGTCTCCTATGCACGCACCCTATGCACGCACCCTTAATTATATATGCCAGTGTTATCAAACCTGGACCGGCCCGGCGGTTCGACCGGTCGACCCGGTGACCCGGTGACTAAACCGGTCCGGGTCTCTAATTAGACCGGACATGTAATCAACCCGGTGTGACCCGGCCGGGTTTCAATGACCCGGGCGGGTTAATGCTTGTTTATAAAATGACATTTTCATCCTTTAATTTTTGTAACTTTTGTTATGTATTGGATTGAGTTGGTTTAATTAAATTTGAAATTTCACTATGGATTTATATGATATTGTGTTGTGTTTTGTTATGTATGGAATATTTGAATGAGTTTGATATTAGGTTGAGTCTGTTATGTCATGTAGAGCTTGAATTTTTGAAATTTTATTATGTATCGGTTTTCAACTTTTATCGTCATCATGTATTTTTTTACAATTTATTTTTTTGTCCCTTCAAATTATTTATTTGATAACAAATAATAAATAAATGTTATATATTATTATAGAATTAAAAAACTAATTTATAATTTTAAAAAATAATATTTAAAAATAATTTTATTAACCCGGCATTGACCGAATGACCCGGGTGGTTGAACCAGGTTGACCCGAGACCCGAGCCCTAGACCGGGTCGATGTCCGGGCCGGTTTTGATAACATTGATATATGCACTTGTCACATAAAAACATTAACACCATTTGGATTAATGAGAACAAGGCAAAGTAATATTAACCCTAACCACCATGAGAAAAACTTCAAATTTTTTCATCTCACTTCCTGCCCATCAGAGTAATTACACAGAAATATGCAGAAGGAATAGTTCAGTCTTCAGTTTTGAAATAGAAAGTTATTATACATCAACAACTCAGCTGGCAGAAGTTTCTGATTGACTCAAATCAATAGCTTCATTCTTCATCCCAAAGTCTACTGCATATTGTGGCTCCATGACAAATTGACAGTTCAATGAAAACGTTTGAAGTTCCATGACAAGGTATTACTCCAATAAAAATAAAAAGCGATACCGTGCCGACCCGCAGAAAAGCAAATTCAATCATATTCCATCTTCTTCCGCCACTAGAGTCCTTTCATACTGAGGGTGAGATTCTGTAATGCACACAAGTGGAGGGGAGAGCGTGTCACCAAAAGACCGGCTTAGTGGTGAAGATTACCCACCACTTATATGCACACAAGGAATCCATCTCATAGCCGATGTGAGACTAAAGGGATTAGTTCATTTGCAATCATTACAGATTCCCAACAGGTCGAACAAACGTAACTTAGACTGAAGGTCTCCATGTAAGCACAGTTAATTATGCACCTACCACACTGGAGACACCTTGGAATGCAGACCTCGCAAGCCCTGCACTGATCAAACCCTTCGTCACCTTGACAGTTAACCATGGGACAGTCATAGACAAGCTTCACTTTCTCACATATAGGGCATAACTCAATATCAATGGGTTGCGCTGAGCGGTTGTAATGATAGAATTGCGGCTTGTCACTTCTGCGCTGGAAGTGTTCTGCTTTCAGTAACCACTTCAGTGCTCCAAACTGTTCTTCTGTGATACTGAAAAGCCTGCCAAGTCGGAGGCATTTTAAACCCACTCCACCAAGAGATGCGCAGATCTTCAGGTTGTTAATAAGGCCATCAACAGAGAGCCGCAAACATCCAGGTATACTAAGCTACAACAATGAGAAAAAGTACAGTAGTTACTAACTTAAGGTCAAAAGTATATACCGAAATATCATCAAATATCAACAAGTATGAAGTTCTAACAGTGCAAAATATCACCAAAATAGCCATTACTTAATAACCCTTTTCACTAGCCAAAATAAGTTAAACAAATGGTTAAGAATATCCCAAGGACTACTTACATAATTACCCATTTATATCACAGATATTCACTGATCATGCATTGCCAAACTATTTTAGCATGGAACATGTCAGTTGAGTGTGAACTAGTCATTCACTGTTCCTTGAATATTATCTACTAGGACTTCATAAGAAACATATAGCATGCTGATGTAGAAAGGACAAGATGGAGTCTCCAAATAAAAAGGAAACAAGTTGTATATATAGACAACCAAGAAAAAGTCGAAGAATCCTGGGCCTGTTTCTAAGCCCCATTTTCTATTTTCCTTTGCATTTAAAACTGTAATGTTTTGAGCCAACGACCTGCGGGTCTATTGGTACATGGGTCGCCGATATAGCTCTCACCGAGTGGTGAGAGTTCGATTCTCGGCTGAGGGCACATTTCTGGGAATTGTGAATAGTGGTTGTGTACGAGTGATTCCAGCGCCCACGTGAGCGCGGCCTCGTCCCCACTTGTTCCACCGAGACTTGTGGGGTCTCTAGTGGGTTCGCCCCGCTCCTCTTCCCAAAAGAAAAAAACTGTAATGTTTTGACAAACAACCTTGGGATGTGATCTTGTGATCTTGTACATCTCAAGGAAGAAGCAACCGCTGTTATTTGTTATGCATGACAATTTGAGAAGTCTAGTTTGTAATAATACTCTATTCAAATCTATAGATTTTTATTTTTGCAAATCTTGATATTGTTAAATTCCACATTTATTGGATTAAAACTTCATCGTAAAAAACTAACATGTTTGAATGTCATTTTTTATGTTTGGTAAATTCTTTTTCATGCATACAAACAAAACTAGATAATCACATATAAAAACCTCACTTGCCTAACATATACCACAAAACTATATATAAGCGCCAACCATAAAAGATTAAAATTATTAGTTACTTCAAAAATGCATCTGAACATCGACCATAGAATGCATATAGAGAAATATTAGCATTTCGGTTGTCATAATAATCTATGAAAGATAAGTGACAAATCACTTTGTAACAAATGCATACTTTGTTTTTATTTTTTAAACATGTTCTCTAAATCAATTAAAACAAACAGTTTAGAAAAATAAATAAAAAGAAGAATAGAGAATGTTTTATAAGACAAGAATAGATCATACGAATTTAAAAAATACTTGCACATGAACATAATATAGACAATTACATCATCCTCAGAAACTTCCAAAGAAGCAAAGAATAATGATTTAAGGCATAGGGTTCATAAACACAAATAAACACGCGCAAAAAGCCTTTTGTCGAGACTCATAACACCAAAGATGACGTAGGTGCATAGAACATAAAACTTGGACACATTAAACAAGCTAAATGTTGAGAATAAAAGGAAAAAGTTTATCAATCAAACAAAAGATTGAAAGATCATCGGGATATACAAGTAAACAAAAAACAAAAGATTGCTATAATGCAAATAAGGAAGAATTAATTAAAACAATAAAACCCAAACAAAAGTTAGTTTCCTTGCAAGCACTTCTTATTCACTACATTAACAGCCATGAAAAAATTGGAAAGAAGTGAAAAGAGGAAGAAAAAAAATACATATATAGAAAATCATTGAAAGAACTTGTTTTTAACAAAGAAAACCTAATGTCAGATCATGATAGTTGATATTAACGGGCACTGGTTGCTTACTTATAATGCCATCCCATGGCATAAATATAAGTGAATTTTTAAAACTTAACAAAGGAGTCATTTTGATCCACCAGCTATCAAGTAATAGAGAAAAATGCAACACTCTACCAAGAAGCTTAATGTGGAATTGACCTTCTTTCACCCTAGATCACATGATTGAATTTAGTATTCAAACAAAATATTACACAAATTAACAGAGGCAGTTTGTTTTGCTCCACCAGCTATCAAATAATGGAGCAAAATGTAAAACTCAAACAAGAAGCTTAAGCCATGGAATTCACTTTCTTTCACCTAGACCCCACAATTGTATTTAGTATCCAAACCAACAAAATAACTACCAAAGCAAACTGCCATCTTTTTCAGTTTTTCCTCACACCATCACCAAATTCTAGCTCTACTTGCATGATCTCAAGTTGAAAACAAACATCATGAACATTAGCAACAGGTTACTTCCATAAACTAAATTCAAAGAGGAAACAATTGCATTCCACATTTGAAAACTATTAAATACCAGGGAAAGCACAGAAGCACACCTTGGTGAGCTTTAGGTTACTCTGAAGCACATGTTTGAGGGCATCATCTGATATTCTCGAGCATTCAATGAGGCTCAAGCACTCAAGGCTCCCTCGAGCTCTATCGGCAAGCCGTACAAGCTTATTATCTGTTATCTTCTCACTCAATGGAGATTCAATGTGGATGCACCTCCACAACAGTGGGTCATCCCGGACGGCAGCGCGCAGCGGTCTACAGACCCTCTCCATTGACAAGAGATCACGAACTCCCAAATGCCCAAGCGACAACAGCAAACCATCATGCGGAGAAGACTCTCCATCAGGTTCCGGGCACCGAAACGCAGGCCTATCAAGCAGGTACTCAAGGTCAGTAAAAAAGGTATCACCTTCGAGGTCCTCCATCCACCCGACGATCGCCGCCGTGAAGTTCTCCATCCCGAAAGGGTCTTCTGGCAAGAAATCAACTTCGTCGATATCTCCATCCTCCTGCATACCATCTTCCATGGCCGCCGGTGACAACCAGTATGGCGCCAAATTCATCGCCATGATTCAAAAAAACACAATTTTGAACCACAAAACCAATTGTAAACAACTTTTCGCCTCAATTTTGAATCAAAATCAGAACCAAAGAATCGAAACCCTAGGTTTTGATAACAAGAATGGATTAATCAAAGAAAACCATCGATCTTCAACACCAAATGATGAAAAAACTATTGGGGAATTGAATACAAAGGCAAGATCAAACACAAGATATCCAAAGATTTTGCAAAAAATTGAAAAAACAAAGAAAAAAATCAAAAAAATTCAAAGAATTATGCCCTTATCTCCAGGGAAATACCCTTTTCCTCTGCAACTATCCGCAGAGGGCACCGTACCATCTGTCCGAGTCCACGTGAGAGAGAAGAAGGGGCACGCACTCATTGATTAGGGCATGTGTTAAACTATGGACCGTTGATCTAATTTTTCAAGATAAAGTGGGTATCTCGAGGATTTTGTAAATTAATTTATTTTAATTATAATTATATTTTGAGCCATTGATCTAATTTTTAGATAGAATGTGTGATTTTGTAATACTTGAGTTATTTTTTTAATATTATTTTTTAATATCACTCAGTGGAGTCAAAAACATCAAAGATTTATTTTGCCTACAACTTTAAAAATTAAGAATTTAAATATGTATCAAAGCATCTAAATAACTTTGTACAATATTGATTGGCAATTACAATAATGATGAGCTTCTCTAGTATGTATGAGATTAACATAGTATTACTAGAAACACTAATCATATGTAAGAAGATTGTGTCTAATTATTAAATGCAAGCTAGATGATTAGTGTCATAATAGATAAGGAGAAATCACTAAATCAATGTCACAACTTTGCATTGGTTAAAAAAAAAAAAGTCTTTTTTGATATTACATATGAGATGAAATAACATCTTTTATGCTATTTTAACATCAATTTATTACTTAATAAATTTTTAAATTGTTACTCTAAGTTTTTTTTTTTGCAATATTTTGTTTTTGAAATTCCAACTACTTGTACACTTCATCAAATCAAAAAACCTAACATGTGTATGAGTATAATATATATCTAAAAAAATTAGACAACCTATCTAATATCACTTAGTGAAGTCGGAAAAAAAATAACATCAAAGATTTATTATGTCTACAACATTAAAAATTAAGAATTTAAACGTGTATCAAAGCATCTAAGCAACTTTTTACAATATTGATTGGCAATTACAATAATGATGGGCTTCTCTAGTATGCAGGCGATTAACATAGTATTACTAGTAACACTAATCCATATGCAAGAAGATTGTGTTAAATTATTAAATGCAAGCTAGATGATTAGTGTCATAATAGATAAGGAGAAATCACTAAATCAATGTTACAACTTTGCATTAGTTAAAAAAAAAAAGTCTTTTTTGATATTACATATGAGATAAAATAAAATCTTTTATGCTATTTTAACATCAATTTATTACTTAATAAAATTTTAAATTGTTACTTAAAAGTTTTTGCAATATTTTGTTTTTGAAATTGCAACTACTTGTACACTTCATCAAATTAAAAAACCTAACATGTGTATGAGTATAATATATATCTAAAAAAATTAGACAACCTACCTAATATCACTCAGTGAAGTCGGGAAAAAAATAACATCAAAGATTTATTATGTCTACAACATTAAAAATTAAGAATTTAAACGTGTATCAAAGCATCTAAGCAACTTTGTACAATATTGATTGGCAATTACAATAATGATGAGCTTCTCTAGTATGTATGAGATTAACATAGTATTACTAGAAACACTAATCATATGTAAGAAAATTGTGTCAAATTATTAAATGCAAGCTAGATGATTAGTGTCATAATAAATAAGGAGAAATCACTAAATCAATGTTACAACTTTGCAATAGTTAAAAAAAAACAGTCTTTATGATATCACATATGAGATAAAATAACATCTTTTATGCTATTTTAACATCAATTTATTACTCAATAAAATTTTAAATTGTTACTTAAAGTTTTTTTTTAATATTTTGTTTTTGAAATTCCAAATACTTGTACACTTCATCAAATTAAAAAACCTAACATGTGTATGAGTATAATATATATCTAAAAAAATTAGACAACCTACCTAATATCACTCAGTGAAGTCGGGAAAAAAATAACATCAAAGATTTATTATGTCTACAACATTAAAAATTAAGAATTTAAACGTGTATCAAAGCATCTAAGCAACTTTGTACAATATTGATTGGCAATTACAATAATGATGGGCTTCTCTAGTATGCACGAGATTAACATAGTATTACTAGTAACACTAATCCATATGTAAGAAGATTGTGTCAAATTATTAAATGCAAGCTAGATGATTAGTGTCATAATTAATAAGGAGAAATCACTTAATCAATGTTACAACTTTGCATTAGTTAAAAAAAAAGTCTTTTATGATATCACATATGAGATAAAATGAGATCAACAGTTATAAATTATTTCACCAAAAATTTCTTGCCAAAATGTGTATTAAAATTTTCTAGTTTATTTGTCCGATACTATCAAATGTTAGAAAACATAATCGTAACCGAGCTATATGAAATACCATTGTAGCTTATTTATGAACTTTTAAAATTACTAGAAAGATTCAAGTAGTATAATATAGTGTTTAGTGTCTAGTATTAATTATATATAGCTATATAAAATTGAGCATTAACAAACCAATAGTTGTGTCTAATTGTTTCTTAATGCTCTCTTATTAATGTATTTGATTTCCTTGTCATCAAGCACACATATTTTTTTCAAAGTTAGAAGCAACATGCATGTTTCATGGCAGCAGAAAATTGGATATTGAGAATTCTAGCTTATATCAAAACATTTCAATTTGAACAACTATTACATCATTGTTTAATAATCATCGTAGAGGTTATACTAAGTTGAAAGAATAATGAAGAATTAAATTTCTCATTGTAAGGGTAATTTACACATTTTTTCTCCAACATTCGACATTTAATTTTTTTTAATTCATAGTTGAAAAATCAACATGAAAAACAAAATTTATTTAATTAAATGATTTTTTATTTAAAGAATTATATATTTTATCTTGTTGCAGGTCTTGTATTGTAAGTTACATATATTAAAAAAAAAAAACATAAGATATAAGTTGTTCAACCAAGTCCACACTAATTAGTAAAAGAAAAATTTAAATTAACCTAATTTTATTTGAGCTAAACTCAATTGAAAATTTGTTTGTTGTTTTCTATTACATTATAAATATGAAAATTTTATTTTATAAAAATGCATGACATTTAGATAAAGTTATATTATACACCTTTTTCAAAAAGTTATATTATAAGTAAATGAGTCAAAACCCTCACGTCCTTCAAAAGAACGATTAATAGGCGTGTACTTGCGTTTACTCATTTACACTGTATTAGAATTAGTCAAATGCCAAACATTATATTGTTTCAGCTCATATTTTAGTTTTAAATAATAATTTATAATTACTATAACAATCCATAAAAAAAGACTATTGTGTAATCCAACTTAGTTTATTAATTAAAATAAATGAGAATAATCAAAATTTTGTTATAATAGTATCACCAAATGAATTATTTAACATTAAAAAAATAAATAAAACCATATATATATATATTATATTAAAGCTATCTACCAAAAATCTCCCACTCTCGGCTTTTATTTTGAAAATGAATTATTTGTCCTTCTTTGATTTGGTAAAAAAAAAAAATTATGTTATCATTTTCAATTCATGTGATACTATAGCAGTAGGGTTCTTCAAAAGGTAGTGTAAACAAAACCGAACAATGATCAAAAGAAAAACCTGAAAGCAATCACATAAAGACGCGAGATTTAACGAGGTTTGGGAGTATACTTATGTTCTTGGGAGTGGAGCGGTTGTCGATTCTCTTATTGTAATTAATTAGGGTTACATATTACATGAATATATATATAAACCCTATCCGGTACAATTTACCAAAATACCCTTGTCGCTGCGCTCCACTCCGCTCCAGCATCTGCTCATTCACCATGTATATGAGCTATATACAATATGTAGTCTTCCATGTGATTCATAGTGGTGATGTAGTGTTACTATCTTTAGAATCACCAATACACATGTTGGTTGTTGTTAGCATTTATTAATTCGTTTTAATAATGATTTGATGTGATGTTATAAATCAGTGCTCATATTGACATCAAAAATGGAAATCGTTAATTGAATGCACATCACTTAAGCTTGACTTTCACAATACTTACAAAATCAAATATGTTGATATGTGCGTATATGTAACCTAGATTGAATGCAAATCAATTTTAGTGATATCATTTTTTTGACTTTTCACATTCTTATATAGGGAATTAAAATAAAAAATCTATCCCCTCCATTGCTTATAAAAGGTTGCATTATAACAAAACATTAGTTGTTGATTAAATTCAAGATTTTTCCAGCAAAACCAAGACTTTGTCTTAGGATTGCCAGATTGAGGATATCGCCCATTTGCGAGATCAGGTGAATTTTACACATACTGTGGGCCCCACACATTTTTCTTTAATTTAACTCATTTATTTTGCATGCATGGCGGTTACGGAAAAGGAAAAGAAAACCCCCCTTTTTATTAAATTTTTCTTAATCTTTATATTTTATTAGGTTTTCAGACCCTAGCCACCACCTCTTTGTTTCTTCCGATATAGTCTTTCGTTTGGACCAAGAAAGAGGAAGAGATCTTACCTTTTTCCTTTTCTCTTTTTTCTTTTTGGTGTGTGGTCCCGGCGGCGAGGACGGAGATAGGCCTCTTCGTCAAGGTTGTGTCATTATTGTTGTGAGGTAAGCGTTCTCTTCCTAGATCTAGGGTTTAGTGGTGGAATTCTTTTTATCTCCTAGATCTTGTCGTGGTATTATTTTATGTTCTTATTTAGGGATTATATTATGTGCTTAGTGGTTTGGTTATCTCAAGATTAAACCGGTGATTGTTAATTAGGATGTTACACAATACACAGTGAAATGTTTATTGATTTACTAGTTGTTTTTACTTTCATTCATGCACTAGTTATTTATGTTTAAAAAAAATCAAATCAAATTTTCTAAGTTCTGTTTTCTTTTAAATTTTCATTTGATTGTGGACTTGAGTGTCTTGTGCTGGCGTCCACCACACAGACATTATATATATGTATATTTATATATTAAGTTGATAGGCTAGAATGTTTTCATGTGTTCACTGTAAAGTTATATTGTTTATATATTGATAAAATATGTTGCTTTTTATTAAAATGATGCATAGTTTTGTAAATAGAAAGTTCTACCGAATTTTGATGGATAGAACCAAAATGGTTTAGGTTTTGTGGTCCACTTTGTATATATATATATATATTATGATTGATTAATTGTTTTAGGTATTATATTTGCTTAAGTTTTATAAGGAATAATGAAGGTTCTATATATAAGTTGTTAAAATATATGTGTATATTAGATTGTTGGATGTTTTAGGTATTATCATAGTTAGTGTAGGAATTTGATCCACTGTATATCCCTGTGTATTTTTAGCATGTTTAGCGTCTTAATACTTTTGGGATGTGCTCTCAATTATAGGATATTCTGTGGAAACCTGATTTTGGGGTGCTTGTAGTTTTTGGTGTTAGCTAGCCAGGTAAGTAAACCACATATAAACATATATATATATATATATATATATAAAATTTCTGATTATCGAAATTATTTACATAATTATTTAATTACTTTGGGTTTTATTGTTAAAATCATTCATGGTGTTATGTTTAAATGTTTTGAGTTAAGATACTGCATCTACCATTATCTTCAGAATTTATAGATTTTTATTTATATATTTATTTGTTTATTTAATTGATTCTAATACTTAGTTTAATTACTGAATTAGGCTTAACTTGACTGCCACTGTTCCGTTAATATATTATATATTTTTATTTTATTTACTTTGAACTTCTACAAACAATGGCTATTTAAAGGTTGAAATGGTTGCATAAATCATGGTTTATAATTTTAAATGTATATTCAGTTATGGATTACTTAGATTTTAAATATTGTGGTTACCTGCATTATTAAATTTTACTTGTTCTTGTCATATATTGGCATCAACTAATTTTGAAATAATTAGAATTATTTTCATTAGAAAAATGGGATCACCAAATTTCAGTATTTTTGTGTTGACAATGATTTTGGACTCGACATATTTTTGTTATAGAAACTCGTAGTCCCCAAACTAACTTTGCAATAACCCTGTCACTGGGGGGTTAAACACTGACCGTATCGACACGTATCTCTGACATAGAAACTATAGTTTCGCACCGTTCCGTGGGTGAAGAATAACGGCTTCTGATATTCTGGCTCGGGTCACCGAGGGTAAACTTATGAGTTCTGAAATCTGACTCGGGTCACCGAGTTTAAATAAATGAGTTATGATGTTTTGTTTTGACATTAGTTTTTTTGGGGACTTATATGCTCGTTACTTGGTAAATTAAATTTGTTTTGAATTATTGCTGGTTTCTGGGTTTCTTTTGATATTATTCTGTTATGTTACATTTTGTATACTTTTAGAAACTATTGAACATTTTTGTGATCCCGATATTTTTAGTGGTTGCTTACTGAGCTCCCAAGCTCATTAAATTGTTTTCTCTATTTTTCAGATCAGGAGTAGGGTTGGGTGGTGGACAGCTTAGCGGGGTCGTTGAGCAAGTTGCCTTCTAGTTCTTTATCAAGTTAATAAACTTTCTTTGTTGTGAACTTAGAACTTCTGTCTTATGTTTAATGTCATGTGAGACACTTGTTATTTGCTTTCGTCATAATTCGGGCATTGTGCCTCTATGTTGTTTTTGAAAGTTAATGTCTTTGTTAAAGGTTGTTTTATCTAGTGTGAGACCGGTTTTGAGGCCATGCGTGCCTACTTGGTCACGACCTTATAGGTATGGGGCCGTTTGTCAATGCTCCAGGTTCGGGGCGTGACATATACTATCTTGTTTTTTTTTCATTTGACAATGTTAATAAATGACTTCTTGATTTTTAAAATATAAATTATTATAAAATATCCATATCATTATGATTTTTTTGTATTTAAATATTATTTTTACTTGAATTGCTATCCATTTGCAATTAATTATAATATTTTTTTTCGTGCAATTCATTGACAAAATCTTTTATTTGTTTTTAATAAATCATAATAGTAAAAAAATGATAAATTTAAGATGAACGTCATGTTGTTGTGACTATTTAATTTAAGGTGATACTAAATGAGATCTTGCAAAAATTAAGATTACCGTCTGCAAGCTATGAATGTGAAAAACATGGTTCAGATCATCAACCATGTTTTCTAGCCAAAGTCAAATTTGAAGATAAATTTGGACTTCATAAACAACACGAAGTTAAAGCATATATAAAAAAAGAAGCTGAAAATGAAGCTGTCTTACATGTTATAAGACATCTTCAAAATGTTTATAATATTATCATTAAAGATTTGAGTGAGAGGGAACTATATGACATTAAATATAAATTAGAAGGTTTAAAAGATACTAATGAAATATTATCAGAAAACCTTGCTATGGTTACTAACGAGTTGGACAAGTTGAAGACCAAGGTAAGACTGGATGAAGCAAAACAATATGAAAGTAATCAAGATTTATTTATAAATCGACAAAAAAGAAGAGTTACTGCAATATGTGATTTCCCTCCTGGATGAGGATAAAGAATCAATGTTCATACTTATTAAAATAAGTTTTAATTTAATTGAAATAAGGTAGAAACTACAAGTAATTGAAAAAGACGGATGAAAAATTTTAAATTTAGAAAGCTCCAACTTAAAGAAGAATGTAAATTTTCTTCAACATCTACACTTATTAAAATCCCAGAAGGATGTAATAAAGGATAACATCCACTTTAATCATCACCAACTTTTTTATTCAACTTATATGTTAAAATTATATACTTTATCAATCTCCTTCCTAATAACATTCATTGCATTAAAATTAATATGTTAAATTCTCAAATAAAATTGATGGATAATGCATGAATTTTGACATCTTTTTATTCAAATCTAAAAAAATCTCAATCATTGAAGCTTTGAGTTGTCAGATCAAAGTACAGAAGAAAGTAGATGAACAATGAGAGGTAAATGTTATGATTTTGTATATATAAAAAATCATATTAACAATTATATGTATTTAAATTTCCACATGTTTAATATACCTATAATACTTGCCGATTTATTAATAATTATAAAATAAAATGCAAAACAAATAATTTAATTTTATTATTGCTTACAATTAAATCTAGCCCGAAATTGAGTATAAATTAAAAGAGAGAATCCAAGACCACTGAATTAGGGAAAGAGATCTACGTAATTAGTTTTAAAAGATCTCACAACTTAGGTTTTCTTAGTTATATAAAAATAGTGTAGTGACTAAAACTTAAAATATTGAGTTAACTACAAATATCCCTTCCTTGAGCAAGATGCAAGTATAAAAATAAAATAAAATTATGTTGTAATTCTTTAATATAAAAATAAATAATTATTAAGTATGTAGCTTTTATATTTTTATTCCAATTTATTATCATATATACTATATAGTACAAATTATTAACAAATTGGATGTTCTTTAAAAATATAAAAACAAATGATTTATTTATTAAGAAATATCTACAAATATAAAAATTATTAATAAAAATAAAATAAAATAAAATATTTTTAAAGTATTTTAAAATCAAATTTATTTTACATATTCAAACCCGCGGCATAAGCGCGGGCATCTACACTAGTTTAAACTTTAATTGAGCTATTTTGAGGTGGCACAACTTGATTGCTAAGCTAGCACCATCTTTACACGCTTGCTTAGAATATTTGACCTCATCTCTTGGTTGGCAACTTTAAACATCAACATTCATAATTCTCACAGAGTAACATTAGATTCTTATATTCTTTATGCTTTTTTTTTATTTTTTATTTTTTATATAAACACCTATAAAAGTTTTAAATACAAAAATGTATGACAAGTCCTTATGTTTGCAATATTTATACATTATAAAAAAATAATAAATCCCACACTCACAAATCATGATTCATAAGTGAAGTAAAACACATTCTTCAATATTTTTCATCATATTTAGTTAATTATATATTTTATGTCAAAAAATTATATATATCATCTCTAAGTTCTAACCATGACATTATGCATATATACACATATAATTAGAAAAAAAATGATTTATCCATTACAAATATGTAAATGTAATTTCTTGTTTTTATAGGGGTATGAATAGAAAAAAAAGAGGAATATATACATAAATGCACGCTTTGTCCATCAACACAAAGAAACAAAAACAGAAACTCCAAACCATTTGAATCAATGGACGCCGGAGATTTCGAGTGCCCGGCGAGCGCTTTCCGGTACAACGGAACGCTGTGCGCGTGCCCGCCGGGGAGTTTCATGCGCGGTGGCTTGTGCGCCGGGATCGGAGCAGGGACGGAGTGGGAGATGGGCGGGGGGCGGAGCGAGGGGGCGGCGCCGAGGTGGTTCGAGCCAGTGCCGGAGCTGGAGCCGATAGAGAGGATGGTGAGTTCGGAGGCGGCGCTGATGAAGGCGACGGCGGCGGTGGTGGTGTTGTGGGTGGTGTTCTGCGTCGCCGTCAGGCTCGGCCGCGTGCGCGGTGGCCGGAGTTTTTGGTTCCGATGTCGGTGCTGGATTGAGCGACTTGATCTTCGATTTGCCACCAAACACTTGCTGGTTAGGGATTTTCTTTCTTTCTCTCTCTCTAGTTTTGGTTTTTTCTCTCTCTAAAGCTTCTTTGTTTCTCTCTCTAAAATGATCCGTAGCACTGTAGAGAATATTCTAGATTTAGATGCGATGGAATTTTGAGAAAAAATAAAAACAAAATAATATGGGTAAAAATAAATAAATTTATAATTATTTTTTATAATAAAACAAGGTTGGTATTTAAGTATTTTACTCTATACTCATAAATATTAATTTTATTTATTATTTATATAATAAATAAATAATTATGGATTTTGTGCTTTTTGAGCTGATGGTGGAGATTTATTTATTTGTATTTCAAGAGTTTGTTTGTATTGGGTTTTTAATTTATTCTATATTAGTTTGTACAAATGATTAAATTGCACGAGTGTTAATTAATTTGTATGTTTTTTTTGTTTTTTTTATCACGATTTATTTGAAATTCCTTTTCAAAGAATATATTCGGGTATTGTAAAATTTTGAATTTTATACTAAATATTTTAAATAAAAAATAATGCTACATGATTAAATATAAACAGTGAATAATATAAATAAATTATTATTTTTTTTTTCTCTAATGAATATAATCTCGTCAGCACCAATCAAATAACGGGCCCCTTTTTTAGCACAATTATAGTTTTAATTTCTCTTTATTTTTCTTTATTTTTCTTTTGGAAAAATTGGACGGTGCTATAATGATTTATGTTCTCACCCTTTAATTTACATTAAAATTTTGTTTTGGAAATAAATTTTTTTAATGTAGTTGTATGACTCTTTTTGATGGACTTAATTTGCTTTTACTAAATTTCAATTTTCACTTTTTTTTTTAACTTTTATTTCTTAATATTATTAAAGTGCATTTTTTTATCTTTGAATCATATATTTATATTCATGTTTATATGTGAATCAAAATTGTTGATTTTTAATCCTCAGAAGAGTTTCAAGAAAAGCCTTGTCTTTATTTATTTATTTATTTATTAATCCATATAATATAACTAACATTTTTCTAAGAAATAATTAAATAAATATATGTAGCACATAGATCAAAAGTGCACATATTGTTTAAATTATTTTAATATTAAATAAAGAACTTGTTTGGACTAATTTATTAAAAAAAAATGTTTAAGTAAAATTAAGTAGTTTTATATTTGGCAGAGTCATTATAAAAGTACTTCTTTCATTACATATTTAAAAATGCAGTCTTATTTTAAGAAAAAAGTCAACCATTTATTTCTAAGCTATAAAGTGATTTTCCACAAACATCCTTTTCTTTTCTTTTTCTCATTAAAATTAATCCAAACACCAAAATATATAAATAAATAAATTGACATATAAATGCATAACAAATAAAACAGATAGCTCTAAACAGAAATATATCAATTCTAGAAAACCAAAATACTGAGCAAAAGGAAAATATATGTGGTTATTATTATTATCATTTTTGTTATTTATTTATTATTATTATTTATTTGATTTTAAAATTAATTAAATTTGATTGCAAGTTGGGACATTGCTTTCATCTTTTATTGCCTCAATAGAGAAAGGGTGAATTATTGCATGGTCCCTTATGTTTCCACGTTGGAGAAAGCAACAATATAACTAGCACTCTTTACGATTGGACATGGACACTAATAGCAACTTTGTTTTCTTAAGACATTCTTTTAAAACTTATATTTTCTTATTTGAAATTTTCTTCATATATTTCAAGAAATATTTCTGATTCATGGAAATAACAAAGTTATGAGATTTTAAATATTTATAAACAATTATAAAGAAATTAAAGAGTCTGTGTACCTTAGATTTATGTTTCACACACACATTCATACATATACATATACATATACATACAAACGTCCGCAGGTTAGCACAGTAATGATTAATGTGCTACAATTAGGTGATCACAATAATGATTAATGTGCTATAGTTAGGGCTAATTATGGGTTAGATTGGATTCATTAGTTTAGTTTTTATTTCATCACACCTTTCATTGTACTATTATTTATAAGCACAGTAATATTATTCATCCGGTGCATCTCACTTCTACATAATACTATTTATCCAATAGTGATGAACTGTTGGATTATGATCCAATGGTTGATAGCAATATTTGTAGATTTCAATTCTACGAACGTGCATAGATGATTGGAGCTCTAATTTATAGTAAAAGAGTTCAAACCAGGTTATTAGTCACTGACACAGATTTTGCGCCTCAAGGTGTTAACCGGGCTGTGGGGCCCGCCGGGCCTTGAAGGCCTGATATGACCCAGTACATTATAGCCTACATTGGGCCATATGCATGGCTTAGCACGGCAGCCCGCCACCCAGGCCGTCCAAGTCTGTGCCCGGCATGCCGTTCTATCACCCATGTGACTTTATTATTATTATTATTATTATATTATTATTATTATTATAGGGTGGTAGTTGTGTTATTAACATTAATGCAAATTATTTGAAAAATAATAATAATGATTGGATAGTTCAATGGAAAGTCATCATAATGATAGTCGAGTGGGGCGAAGTTGAAACTGCACATTGCATTACCATGCAATATGGCATATAGTAATATTCACCCATTGTTTATTGGCTCTTTAAAAACAGTATTTTTATCTCTCCAAAATAGCAAGTTTGGGGAGTTTTTTTATTGTAAAATTATAATTTGAGATATCATTTTGCGCCCACATGACACACCATCATTATTTTGTGTGTTTATATCACTTCACATGTTAAATTTTTTGTTGAGTCGTTAAATTTTAGTAGAATATCTTAAATGGTCCCTCTACTTAGGTCACTCTGTCTTTTTAGTTCCTCTACTCAGAAATACTCCCAACTAGTCCCTCTGCTCTTAAAAATGAGTCCATTTAATCCCTATACTCTTATAGTCTCTTCCCAACTAACCCTCTAATACATGGACTAATTGGGTCATTTTCAAATGTAGAAGGACAAATTGAGAGCATTTCTGAATAAAGGGACTAAAAAGACAAAGTGATCTAAGTAGAGGGACCATTTAAGGTATTCTACCTTAAATTTTCATAGTTAATGAATTATTGTACTTGTCTATCTCTTTGATAATCTTTGTCCGACGACGCTTGTCAATTGTCACATTTTGCTCAAAATAAAATTACAGTGTTTTATTTTTTTAGTATTTTTTTTAGAAAAATAAGCCACAAATTGAAATAATGCTATGTTGCACACAAATATAAAACATTTCAATCTATTTCTTAAATATTTGAAATAATAACAAATTGTCTAATTTTTATTATTTTAAATGAGAAATAATTATTAAATTTGTACACTTTTAGTATAATTTCAAAAAGTCTTTTTTTTTGTTTGTTTTTTTTTTTTTAAACTTGTTTGCTGGGGAGGGAGTGATTTATCTCCGTCACTAAAGCACACTTCGCCGCCGGCGATGACTCCCCATGCCTCCGGCTTCTCCGGCGCCGTGCTTGTTGTCATGGTTCGCATTCTGGGTAGATGGAATGACTGGTCTTGTTTCTTCTCTTGAGGTCAGTGAGTTATGCCAGAGAAGAAAAAGGAGAAATTTTGTTTAGTATTCCAATTTTAGTCAGCAACAACTCATTGGTAATCGAGAAACAGTTTACTTGTGATTGATTCATAGGTAGTTCTGTTCTACTTTAGGATCTTGATTGAAAATTGCATCAAATTTGAGTTTGAAACAAGCATTTTAGTAAATTAGAAAATTCATCACCTGAGATTATATGAAATCTGTTGGTATCACTTGTTTTAGTAACATTCATTTCAATTCTTATATGTTTGAGAGCTGGTGAGGATGTAGATGGAGTAATTTGTATTTGTTTAGCTATTCTAGGTATTTCAGTGCACTATGGAGGAGTTCACGTGTGGTTGATTCATAGTTCTCTTCTTCTTTAGGTTGTAGGTAACTTCTATATATTAATGTGTTCAGTTATGAGTCAGAATCAACATTACAGTAAGAGGGAAAATTCACCATCTAAATTTGTATGAATTTGTTGGTTGTACTTGTTTCAATGACCTTTCTTTTGATTATATAATATGTTTTATAGCTGTTGAGGATGAAGGTGGAGTTATTTGAATCTATCTGTATTAAAGCTAGATATTTCAGATATTCAGTTTATTAGCCTAATCCAGTATTCTATATGCTTTCATTGCATTGCACGGAAAAATAATTTGGCGTGTTTAAGCATTAAATGGATCTAACAACAAATGATGACTCATTTAGAATGATAGACATAGGTTTATCCTGATGTGTTAATTATTTTCATGGTTGTATTTAGAATTTACTGTGATAATTTCCTTGTAGTATCCAGTTATTTCTGTAAGGAATTCTCATGCGCATGAGCAGATCACTTGATTTTTGTTGTGTATATTTAGTTAAATATCTTGTAGTGCATGATATTTGATGTAGCAGATCAAACTTAGCTTTTCTATTCAATTTTATTGAATGCGTTCTTAACAAGATTTTTTGCATTTACTACAAATTTTAATTTACATTACAGATGAAAAGGGAATTGTCTGGTTTGACAATTGTCTTACAAGGTAGAGTGGGAATTGAGCATTTTCACAGTGATGTGATATAATTTGTTTGATAATGTAGGATGACCAAAAGGTAGTAAAAAAGAGGAAAACAGAGCTTGGAGGGATGTTTTCTGTAGCAAGCTGGATCTTATTTGTTGGTCTCTTGACTACGTGAGTGATGGTGGTTTGTAATCTTTCAGTAATTATTCTCCAGACACTCTATCCATATTAATATTAGATTTGATAGTGGACTGTCGGATGTGTTTTCTTAACTTCAACTAACTTGATTAGTCACTTGATGCAGGTTACTGTATCAGTTTATCACGAAACGAAGCATTGAGGTCCATAGAGTTAAGCCAGCTAAGGCTTCAGAGTTGAAGTCTTTTAATAATGATATGGAATTTAATATAACCACGTTATCGAGCATGAGCTGTTCTCATTTACGTGGCTTTGATACTCTGGTGATTGGGACTCCTGGTTCCATTGACTACAAAATTTCTCCATTGTTAACATATGCAAATTATTCTTGTTACGACACAATCTGGGGACCTACTATTTCTCTTAAG
This sequence comes from Dioscorea cayenensis subsp. rotundata, assembly GCF_009730915.1. Classification (NCBI taxonomy): domain Eukaryota; kingdom Viridiplantae; phylum Streptophyta; class Magnoliopsida; order Dioscoreales; family Dioscoreaceae; genus Dioscorea; species Dioscorea cayenensis. The sequence goes on along the minus strand of NC_052484.1, from coordinate 18,837,691 downwards.
TGCAGCAGTTGCCAGGTTCTTCTAGGAAACCATTACATTTCATGGCAATTTGTTGACCTTCCAAACAGTCCTGCTATGGCTGTTGGCTTTCAATTCAATATAACGGCCAAAGACCATGCTTGTAATAAACATGTGAGCTTTGTGAGTGGAACACTGAAATCTGAGAGCTTGACATGTGATGGACCAAAAACTTTCAGAGGGCCAGATATGAGTATATTGAAAATTCATCTGTTTCCGCAGAAATTCAAAAATTTGCACAATTTACAACTCATTCAGCCTTTGCTGCATGATTTTCTTCCTGGTTCATCATTTTCTGATGTTATCGATCTTCGTGCTTCCCTTCAAAGTTCTCTGAATGGAGTTGTAAATACAGTATTGTATATCAGATATCTCTCTGATTATATTGTGGAGACTGATAAGGAGAATTTATTGGGACTTGGTAAGAGCAATATCACTTTTTCATCATGCTTCATGTTTTCTGATTGTTTATAGTGGATATCTCTTTATGATGTGCAAATACCTTCAATTTATTCTTAATAGACATATAATTATTGTCTTCCTCACTAATCACTGGCTGCCCTAGTTATACTTGTTTCATAAAGATTGTAGTGAAGATTAGCCACTGGTGTGGGGCTATTCTATATGCTTGGATATGCTCAAAACTAGGCAATTCTGTTCTATGTCACATATTTAGATTCATTAGCTACAAACTTTTTATTTTGTATTTTGGGCTAACATCTATAATTTAAGCACTAATTTCCCATGACCTCGTGATATAAGCTTGACAATTGTCTTGGTTCTCTTATAATATTGTAGTAACTGCTATTTCAATATCTGGAGTGACCAAGTTAGTTGATGGAGTTTGATTTCATCTAGGAACCCCAACTTTCTTATGCTGTGAAATTGCAATCTTATTAGTGTGCTTTTCCTGTATGATCTTTGATTGGTCCTTATATTTATAACCTCATCATTTTGTGTAGTGGGTTTTTTCGCGGATGCTGGTGGTCTTTATGCCATTACCCTTGCAATTTTTCTGTACTTCTTGTTGCAAGTAAGTTACTTTTTATTTGATTATGTTGTAAACTGTCCTTCCATAGTTTTGTCAACTTCTTCTGTCTTCAAATTCCTCTATTCTTTTCAATTTTAACAAATTTCTTTTCCTCATGTTCATTTCTGATAGAAAATTTTATTCCTTTCAGCAATGGAATAAGTTCTTAACTGAAGCATCCTGTGACAATGGTTGCAATTTTGTGCAATGTCACATAAATATGCTGCAACTTATGCATTATTTTCCAGAAACTTGAAGTATATATGCATAATCGAACTTTAATTAAATGTAGGATGGTCAGTTGATATTAAAACTTAACTCTAAGCCTTATTTCTCAACCAGAATAAGCAAAATGCTTTCTTTTTCTTCAAGGAAAAGCTCTCATGGATTTGTTGTGGTTGTTCATTTTGAATTAATTATGAATTGTGTTCTGGATCCTTCCAGCCTTGGAGCACTTTAGTTTTGTAGACTATACTGAATGTAATTTTTTTTCCACAACCGGAACGTTGGTGTAAATCTCATGAATATGTGATTACTACAGTGTGAAGCGAGGATTAAGAAGCTGCAATGTGAAGATAGTGTCATGCGAGATATTAGAAGCCAAAGGCGTGCTCAACGACATTGGGACAAAGTAATGGTCATATGAACCTTTTATTTTCTCCTAAAGATATAGGTGCCCATGTTTTTGCTATGTAGTTGAGGAAATATGTGAAGTACACCTGGGGTCGTAGTAACTTGGTTGTGAAAAGCAGAAGCCGCAGACGACATATCAGTTTGAGGATTGGTTCTTTTCATGGTATTGGATCTATGCATAAAATTAAAGCTACTAACTGCGATACTTTATATTTTGACTGGAAAATTAATACACCTGATCTGAAAGCTTTTATAATAAAAATGATTATTCTGAACCGATGTACTTTTTCTAGTGCAGAATGTAGTACCGGAGGATTTTCTTACTGGAATTCTCAAGTCAAATGTGGCATGTAGCAACCAAGTTTGTGGAGTTTCTAACATAGACAAGGTAGATATACAAACATAATTTCTGTTTGGTTTTGTTAATCTTAATCTTGGATTATTTAGGAGGTTATCATTTGTTATGTTACAGTTATTGTCTTTTAATTTCCTTTTATTATTCAAGTATTCATTTTCTATGAGACTGTAGAAAGTCATTGTTGTTCAACACTTCTTATTCACCCACTGTACGCTCTGTTATGTATGCTATTCTATTTATTTTTCTTGATTCTGATTAATTGCTCTAATGCATTTTTTTATATGTAACAGAAATCAATGACAATGAAAGAAATCAATCTTCATACATTTGTGTGACCACTGGCTGAATTCATGTAGAGTGTTAGAGAGTTTTTATCAATCAACTTAAGTTCATTTTGAAGGTATTTTCCATTAATTTCATCTTCGTTTGTCATGTTTTCTCTTAGCTTCATTCAATCCAAGCACATCCTGAAGATTGAGAACTAATGATTTATATCTAATCAATTCTCACACATATTTATACAACTGAACTGCAGATATCTATTTAACTACATTGGTAGGAAGTCATCATCTATGACCTTCTGCTCCTTCCTATTATCATGCTGCTGTATGACCAATGCTGATGTCGATGTTGAGAAGTCTGAGGCAGCAAGTACATCTCCGACAGGGCCAAGATCAGCGTGCTCTACCCAGTCACTCATCCCAGCAGTCACCAGTGACCACCGGACCTCCCCCCGGCCTACAATGAACAGCTCATGCCGCTCTGCCAAAGATCGCAGTGCCGCCACTGTCTCCGCCCCATTAGAAACATGCACATCCATGCACACTAAGTTCTTTTTTCCTGAGTGCCTCTCATGGAATGCCGTGAAGTACTGCTCATCCGCCCGCGCCTCTGCATCTTCATCTGCATCAAACGCAAACGCTTGATGCCCGGTCCTGTTGGCTTTGTCAATGGCAGCAGGGTCAGGAAGGAAACGTGCAACCATAAGGTTAATACTAGGATGCTGGACAATGATTCCGGCAAGTGCTAAAGCTTCCCGATCATCCTTCCCGCCGATGAACACAACAACAATGTTCTGCAACACCAAGGACGAAGCCAGCTTCTTCCTGCCCTGGTCTCGGTCCACCAGAATCCCTACAGAGCACGGTGCATTCTGTAAAACTTTCCTGTTGACATTTTTGAACCCAGTTTTCCCCTCGCTCAGGCCGCCACCAACCATCTGCCGACGATGATAAGGTAAGATAATGAGCACAGACTTTACATCCTCAGCAGCATTGCATATATCATGATGCATATCATCAAATGAGGCAATGGCGAGCAATCGACGAATGTTCAGATGCTTTTTGTCCTCATCGTTTAGCTGCTCCTTGTAAGTTTCTAACCCAGAGTTTATATGTTCTCTCATTTCCATTATCTGTTCATCCAGCACAGTGGCTTCCTCCAGGTCTTGCCCATGGACGAGCATAGCAGCAGCACGCTCCGTCATCTGTACCATATCCATGGTGTAGACTGCCAAGGAGGTAGTCCCCACACGAGCAGCCTCAATAATACCAACAGCCAGTGGCACATTCCTCGGCCCATGAAGTCCTACAACCAACCTGAGCTCTTCTCCAGCATCATGCCACTGAATTCCGGTGAGTTCTCTCTCCGATTTCTTAATTTTCTGCCGTATTCTTCCTGCCATCATCGGAATATAAGCAATAGAAACAAGAAAAGAAAACATGAGTGTATTCATGGTGTTTCTATCTATCAGGTGTGAATTCACAGCCATGTGTGCACAAAAGAAGTGATAAGGCCCCTTGACATTGAGTAGCAGGCCGATGCGCATCGCATCCTCCCACTTCATATCATGCCTCATGATTCCAGCATACATAGTCCCAAGTGTCTTCCCCATGCCTCCCAAGATGGTGAACACTCCTACCATTGAGAAAGATGCCGTTGATGAATTCCCATCATCTCCAGTCTTCATGTTTACCAGAACAAAGTAGAAAGGGAGGATAAGGTATGTAAGCGAAAAGTTTATTCTACTGATGAGAAAGCTCGAAATCCTTCCTTTTCCCGGCAATGCAAGTCCTACCAAGAATGCATTCAGTTTCCAATCATAACCAGCTTTTCTTGCCAAATAACACAGCATGGCCGGAATCATGAATGCCGCCACCATGTACTGTCCTTTCAGCGGCTTCCCTTCAGGATTTCTGTCATTCATCCAGTCCACCACTGGAGTAATGACCGCAAATACAAGAATAGTTTCCACAGCAACATATGTAATTCCGATCATTGTCCATTTCCATTGATTGTATAAGGAGTAACAAGTGTAGCCGACGAGCATAAGAATGGTGGATAATAAATCTGTTGTTACGCCGGCGGTGATGGAGAAGCGTCCAATCTCTGAGCGGCTGAACTTGAGCTCGGTTGCCAATCGGGCGAGTATATGTGACGATGTCGTGGCAAGTATGGCGGCGAGCCCGGCCGACGTCAAAAAGTCATCCTTTTGAGCAATGTGCATGTCTTGGAGGACCGGAAAGAATAGTAGAGTTAGAAGAAAGTTTGATAATATTCCGAAATATGCAACTGATGCTTCTGGTCCTTTACGTCGGAGAAGAAGCCGGGGATCCATTTCAAGGCCAAGGACAAAGAGGTAGGTGGCGAAGACAAATTCTCCGGCAGGATCAATTACATCGCCGATAACGAGTTGGAAGTGGTGCTTGACGGTGTCGATGTTGGCCATGAGCATTGCGGCAAGGAAGTCACAGATGAGACGAGGTTGGCCGAGACGGCGGAGGAGGAGGAGGTGGAGGAGTTTGGAGAAGACGAGGAGGAGGAGCATCTCAACGGCGACCAAGGAGTACACTGATGATGCTTGGGAGCCTTGTAAAGCCATGCACATTGTTTCCCGGGCTTTTTCATTGTCATTGTCCGCCATTGTTGATCTTGGTTTTCTTTATCTTTCTCAATTCATGAAGATGGAAATATTTTTCTTTGTTTCTTTGTTTTTCTTTTTTCTGTATTATTATTATTTTTTAATTTTGGTTTTGAGAAAAAACAGAAGAGAGGAAGAGAGGAAACCAAGGGAGATCCCATTGTTGACCGAGTCTTAACTTCCATTGTGGCTATGATCCTTGGGTGACAATGGAACAGCATGAATGATGGACGTTATGAGAATGAATTTTATATTTATTAATATTTTATGCTAATATAATATAAGTATTGCCAACATAGATTTGGTCTATTACCATCAACATAGATTTGGTCTGTTACCATCAAGTTTTCGGTATAAGATGTTGGTCCAACTAAAAAGACAGATAGGTGTTACAGAGCTCATCAAGTTCCTATATAGATTGATTATCCCGCTAAAGATATGGTTTTCGATCTCAATTTGTAGGTGGAGTGCATATATGTTATAGAGCTAAGCTCCATGTGTTTTTTGTGATACGTGACTTGTCTATATTTATATAAAAAAATATTAATATTGTAAATTATTTTTTTTAAGAAGAGGTTTAATAAAATTTTAGATAAATTTTTTATGTATATTATTATTTTGATCATTCGATTTTCAAAAAAATAAGTCATCTAGTTTTTGTTACAATTTAGTCACATAAACAAACACCATAATAACAATCACATATGACAGATTATGTCACACATTTTTTCTTAGAACTAGTATATGATCACCTTTAATGGTGTTCGAGTGATTAAACTGATCATTAATGACGCTTGAGTGATCAAATTATAATACAAACTAAAAAAAAATAAAATCCTAATTTTTTAAAACCAGTGAAAAAAATAAAAACGCACACAAAAAAAACTAAGGGCCCGTGTCTACCCTAAAACTTTTATTTTAAAAAAACATCTTAGTGTAAGTGTGATTTAAAATGGAATTATAATTTAAAGCTAATTTACTAAACAAATACTGTAGTTTACAAGGTGTTTTCTGCAAATCTCTCTCAAATTAAAATCTCTTTCTCAGCTTGCTGCTTCTCTCCCTGGTGTTATCCCACCACTCTCTCTCTCTCTCTCTCTCTCTCTCGCGTTGGTCGCCGGAGCCATCGCCGCTTCTCCATCTCGATAAGGAGTCGTCGGGAGAGAGCCATTGGGATCAAGGAGCATTTGGGAGGAGGAATCAAAGGAAGAGCTATGGTTCTGGTGATGGAGTTCCGACTCAAATCAATGGTAAATTTCTCATTTCTTTTCTTAGATTTGCATCTGTAATTCCTCTTTGCTGTTGTTTGTTTTGATTGATGAGAAAGTTTCCTGTGATGAATTTATATGTAGATAGTTTGCAAACTGCGTTCTTCTTGTTTTTCTTGGAATTTTTGGGGTTGTTTGATTTTCTTGGTGGAGAAATGGTAACAAGAATGGTAAGATCATGGTGTTGATAAGATATCTTGTCGGTTCTTTTCTTTGCCCTAGTTTCTCTTTCTAAATTTGCTTTTTTGTGTTGAAAATTTTACCTATTTTTATGCATGGACGCTGACTGCCATTGTCTAATTGTGGGAATTTGCAGCCACACTTGCCAAGTTGTCAGTATAGCTTTCTTATCAAGAGAAGTGATTCAAAAAGGAGTAGGCCATTCAATATTGTTTCTTTAGCTTCAAAAGGGAAGGGGTTTGGGCGCCAACCTGCCAAGAAAGAGAAGGTAAATTTCATATCCAAGCATTTGGCAATGACTTATATCTTATGCATAATATACATACATAATATACTGATATCTTTACTTTGAAACCCTGTCATGATAATTCTTTTGTTTGCTTGCTTTTGCTGTTCTTGATACTGTTTTGTTTTGAGTTACTTTTGATAAAATCTACTTTTCTTATGCTTTTAGGGATATATATATATATCTATATACTGTTCTTTTCTTGGGAAAATTAGTTATAAACCTCTCGAAAGTTCTATAATTGCATATTTACCCTTCGAAAAAACATAATTGTATATATACCCCTGAAAAATATAGATAATTGCGGATATGTCCCTATTGTTAGATTCTGAAGTTAATTAAACTTTATTAACTACAGCTATAACTTGGATTAAGATATACAAAATGTTCAAAATAACCCTTGTACAACTTCATTTTACAATAAAAAAAACTTTTCAAGGGTATATATGCAAAATGTATAATGGTGATTTTATATACTTACTGTTTGTTAACGGATGATTTTTCAACTAATTTGAACCCAAGGGGTATATATGCAATTATATGTATTATTCAAAGGTATGTATGCAATTATCTTTATTCAGGGGCAAATATGTAATTTCAAAATTATTTAGGGGTACACCTGCAAAACACCCTTTTTCTTTATATGGTTACCTATACAGGCTATACTGCTTGCCTTTCTATACTAATTTTATTTTGTTTTGCAGTAGAGTTATTTGTTTGTACTGAAGATTTAATGTTAAGTTTGTCTTCTTTTTAGTGCTAGTTATTCTAACAGTAAGCCTCATCACACGTAATTGCAATTTGTATGGGTATAATTTTTTCAATTAGAATGTGTTAGGAGGTTCTTGGTTGATTCTGTTTTGTTTATGAATCTTAAACTGATTAAGCAATGTTTACTTGTTGAATTAGCTATTCAAAAAATTTGTAGAATAAATTAGATTAATTGTCAAATTTTCTGCTTCTATTAATCAGTTCTTCTTTGTGCATACCTTTTGTTGGTGATTGCTAAATCTATCCTTTAAAGTTTCTTCCATAAATCACATGTCTAATTTTGTCTATATGGCAGTATATGTTAATTGTAGTATGCTCATTATCAAATATTGTATCTCCTTTTTCCTATATGCATCAATGTGCTAAAACTAAAATTTCTGTTGGTGATACTACATATTTATATATTTTGATGATATTTCTTATATTTCTTGAACTGCAGAATAAAAATGTAAATCTAACAAAAGAGACTGACACTGCTGCATCGGAAGCAAGGTATTTGTTACTTGACTTTTGTGCCAGTTATTTGCTGGGATCTATATATAATAATAAGTAATGCCTCTGTTTTGATATATATATATATATATATATTATTTTTTTTTAATAGTAGTATCTATTTTATCATGTTTATAAATCTTTTTTTATGTTTAATTTGTTTTTCATTTTTGGCACATTCTGATAATTGTGTAAGGTGGCTGTTGACAGTGATCCCCCTGGAAAATTCCCCTTTCTGTATATATGTTCTTGGATAAAGATTATGACATGCGCCCATTAAAGGGAGACCTTCTGTCAAGATGCATACATAGTTCTATAAAAAATATGGGAATTTAAGAGTATAAAGATATATTATGATCTAGCCAAGGCAAAAAACTACTGTCAAGTCTATATATGTGGACAGTGTAATGTCTGTGGTGTATGTGAAAAGGTCAGTATGATTGAGTAGTAGCTTGTTTTTATGGGAGCATATAAATTTGACATTGTAAAATGACCTTTTGTTTTATAAAAAACACATGAAATCACCAGGTTTAAGTATATGGACTTCTGAAATTTGAATAAATTTTCTGTTAGACCATCTTTCTTGTAATTCTGTTTTTGCTTTCAAGTTTCAAATAATGTTTACATATTACTAAGAATGTTACTCCCCAGCAATGATTCTTCTCTAAAGCTATTTACCCTTCGCAAATGATGTATGATAGTCTTTTGTATTTTGGTTTGATATAGTCAAAAGCTGTCCGGATGAGTTTCAGTGTTACATGATTGATTAATTTTGTTGGAACATGTGATTCTATGATTTTGCTATTGATTTTCTCCAAATAAAATTTAAGTTCAGATTGATGTTCTATATATATTTATTAGAAAATTGTTACTGTTTGTGTACAGAAAACTTGCTCCAGAAGAAGATAAGACAAGAGCTAGAGGTAAGTTGCATATCTAATTGTTTCTTGTAGCTTATGTAGTTTGTGTCCTACAATTAACCAGTTTAGCACAGTTAGGGTCAAACCATTTCTTTAATTGTTTTTCATTGCTGTGTTATCAAAATTAGCATTTTAATTTTGGAGGTTAATGTATGTTTTAATACTTCATAACATAGATTGAATTATGTTATTATTGTATATGTGTTTGTTTTTGAAGGTAATGATCCCACTTATACAAATAATTTTTGGTATTTTCCTTAGTTAATTGTTAGTGATGTTTAATGCACTGCTGGAATGCTTATTTATATATGATTTCCTCAATAACTTTTGTTTTTCAGAAGCACCTTATCTAATGAGTGGCATAGAGAGAAAGTTCAGTGATGTCTCTGATCAACGTTTCAATGAGAAACTGGAAGCAGTAAGAAGGTAATGCCACAAAGCAGAAAATTTTCCCTTTTGTTGTCTCACGAACTATTCATGCTTGCTAATCTAACTTTTTAAAGATCTTATTTTCCCATGTAATCCTGCTTTTTTTTTTTATTTTTTTGTACCATGCCATTTTTACCAGTATATTCATATTGAAGCTCATGGTTAGTGTGGAAATGTCTTTATGTGATCTTCTCTAAACATGGAAAACAAACTTAGTTGGAGATGGGGCTTAGGATCTTCGACTTTATGACTTGGAAATGTTTGAGTACTATCTTTTATGGAGATTAGCTAATGCTGAAAATACTGCCTGTATGTAGTCTTTTCAAGTTCTTTTGGTTTAGACTTTAGAATATTAAATATAAAACCTCTTATGATAGCAATCTTCCAAATATTTAAACAACAATTTTCATTTACCCTAGAGATCAGCCAATTTTTGAAAGCATCTATTTTTACCTCAAGTATGTTTAGGCTCACTTGTCTTTTTATTCTACTGATCTTTTTAGCATATTCTAAAACAAATGTATTTTTTTAGAATCCGATAACTGTAAAAGCTTTATTTGTTCTTTTCACTTGTTGATTTTGCTTGAATGTTTGTAATTCCTATATTTGAAGAAAATTCACGATAAATTCCTGTCAAGCCTAAAAATTGGCTTTTATTAGGTCATTTTAGATTTTATTCCCAGGTCTGCACTTGAGCAGAAGAAAAGGGAAGAAAACAAAATTTATCAAGCAATTGACTATGATGCACCTATTGAATCTGAGCAAGGTACTATTGGGCTTGGTACAAAGGTACAAGTGCAGAAAATTGATGTTACTTCTATTATTGACAAAAATCTCAACCATGTTGCATTTGCATGAATTTCACTGATTTGAATTGTATTTAAATTAGGTGGGAGTTGGAATAGCTGTTGTTGTTTTTGGGTTGGTTTTTGCACTTGGAGACTTCATTCCCTCTGGAAGGTAATAGCATTCTCACCTTATGCTCAGTGCTTGTTCTTATTGAACAGTGTTTATTGACCTGAATGCATAACTCTTGTTTTATGCTTGTCTAGGGACTCTTATCACAGACTATATTGCTTATGAATTAGCATTGAGCTTTAGTTGTAGTGTTAAACAAAAAATGCTGATAAGGAATTTGTACCACAAACCATCAGCACAAGAAAATTAGAACTAGGACACTTTTCTCAATTCACAAATAGCTTCACCATATTGTTGAGTAGATATTTGTGATCTATTGCCCTGGTTAGCATGCATTTTCTTCGTTTCTTCAGTAAATACATTGATGGTATGTTATGTTCTTGGATTCATAGGAAAAGGCCTCTTCATATCCTGAATATATATGTCATTCACTCATTTAAGAGCTAGCTTGCAGTTCTGCATGTGTATGCCTTGTGATAGAACTCCTCCTTGTCTTCTATTTTAACAAAATATTATAGTATATTTTCATTATCATATTCCATTTTCTTGCTCTTTTGGATGAATTTCTTTTCTTGTTTCTCAACTCATGTCATGAAAACAGTGTCCTTTTTTGGTGATGATATCACTTCTTTTCCTCTGTTACAGTGTTGGGCCGACACTGCAGTCTTCAATTGTTGATAAAAAACTTACAGATGAAGAGAAAGCAGCTCTCCAGGTAGGAGTTCTGAGGAATATTTTATAGTGCAGAACTGCTCATTGTCTGTTTAATAAAATATGTCTTGACAAATATTTAGCAGATGCATATCATATATGACTCATATAAGTTCATGTTGGTGATGTTTGGTTTAAGGATAGATTTAATGCAAGAAGTTTATATTACACTAAAGGTTGAGAACACACCTGTCATTCTCGTGAATGTTTGTATGCTTTGGAGTATAATTGTTTCCTCATGCAATGGTTGTTAGTGTACTCAATGATCTCATGGGTATGGATCCTGATGACGCGTTCTGACAAGCATTCTTGATTTTAGGTAACCAATGTTTTTTTTTTTCAGATATACAGCTTTAATGGTCACTGTGTTGATCAATAGATTTGTTTTTAAGAACTACCAACTACTATGCCATGCCAATGTGGATAAACAAGAAAATTTGGATGATACTGGCAAGATGCTGTTGTACATTTTACTTGTGAAACATCTACTTGATGATGAATCTTTCTTTTTTTATGAAGCATATTATGAACTCAATCAATTTATCTATGAATATAGTGTATTTTGAATTGTCTTTTCCTGCGCTTTACAGTCATAATCAAAATTTACTTTAATGTTCGGATTTGACCAAAAGTTTGCTGTTTGAACTTATGTTTCCTCTAAGACATAAATGTTCCAACATTCAAAAAGGGCCAATCATTTAATGTGTTCTCATTCTTTTAGACGAGACTTCGACAATATGAGGCAACACTTGGCACGACACCTTCAGATCCTACTGCTCTTGAAGTAAGTATCAAAAATTGTTATTGTGACAGGATATGATTAAATTTGATACACTGCCCTGTGCAATCATTAGTTATATGAACTTATGTTTTCTCCCTACTAGCTCATTTATAGATCAAGATAAAGTTTTTAGTTGAGACTTTTGATTGCTTTTTTCCAAAATACCTTTTCATGTTGTACCAATCATTCAACGAATTATGTGAAATTGCTATGCTTCTCTATCACCGATTGCTTGCACAATTTTTCCTCCGAAGTGAATCTGGTTCATACAATGTTATGGATGAGCAAGGGGCTTTTTTTCTTCATTATTTTTGTAGTTTGATTAGTGGTTCAAAAACTAGGTTATGTTCTGAAGTACTTTTAATTGATGAGTCATGGATAGAGATTTTTTTTCTTAAAAAAATAATTTAATGCTAACTTCCATGTTTGGCATTGTTCCTATTTTATATGCAACATTAACATGGGAACGAACAAAAGGAAATATATTTTCGAGTGTATTTTGTGATACATGCATTGAGTGATATTTCTACTTTTGTTGAGAGAAGGTGTTTTTGATTATTTCCGTATTTATCGGTTTCTGATTAAATCTATGTATGAGTTGTTTTCCTATTCGTTGATGGATCATAGATTCATAAACTGCCAGCAATCTTGATTGACATCTTATAGAGCCATAGGAATTGTGCAGGGTGCAGCTGTGACTTTGGTAGAATTAGGATCATATGATCGAGCATCATCTTTGCTCGAGAAACTTACCAAGGTTTTTGATGCATTTTTCTTAAGATTGCTTGATTTAATTACCTCAAACTGAAAAAGTTCTCTAATTATTGTTGTCTTTGAGAGGCAGGAAAGGCCTGATGATGCTGAAGCATTTCGTTTACTAGGGGAAGTTAAGTATGAGCTCAAGGATTATGAAGGGAGTGCTGCAGCCTACAGGAGTTCTTTATCAGTTAAGTATGGGATATAACATATCTTGCATAGTTGCATTAGTATGGCTATAGCAAGCTGGATCCTATCTCCTTCAGTCTAGTGCTTTTCACATAGCCTTATGAAAATCAGTGATTAAAAATCATTGACCTGTGGTCATGAATATTTCTAGCTAATCTTATTTCTTGTCCTAATCCCTCAATATCTTGATTTCTCCAAAGGCTTCTCGTAGTGTGGATTTTGACGTTCTTCGTGGACTTACAAATGCGTTACTTGCTGATAAGAAACCTGATGAGGTATATCTTTTTTCCTCATGCATCTTGGCTATTCTAGTTATTTCATTCTGATTCCTTTGGCATATTTTCTCTTAATTATACACAACTTCATCTTGTGTTTCACCAATCCTTTTTGGATTTTCATATATTATTTTTTCCCTCTTTTATTGCACTTCTTTGAGCCAATCCCAGAAAAGTGCTCTGCAGTCTTATGAGCTTGTTTTATTTGCTGACAATTTATGTTGTTTCTTTATGAATCTTGATAGTCTAATTTCAAGGCAGTAATGGTTTGCCACTATGTTAGACTTATTTGGAAGAATCCTAAAAAAGTTTCAACGTGACATAATTGTTGGTGGTCATTTCTCTAGGCAAAAGTATCCATCAGTATACCAGTAATTACTGAGTCTATGACAGAACTTTCCCTTCCCCTTTTCTTTGCTGTGTCAGAGAACGACAAGTCTATATATATTAGTGAATTGATGATTAATTGGCGAGTATAAAATAGAATGATTTGGATTTTGTTGTAAAAGTGAATAACTTCTAATATACCCTCATAAAAATCATATTTACTTCTATAGCCTTACAAAACCTTTTCATTTGCTTAAATACCCTTGTGGTTGAAAATTAACGTACAAATTTTATGAAATATTGATTGATCTTTTTTTTTTTCTTAATTTTTTTAGTTTCCCAAAATAAAGAGAGTAATAAACTTTCCAATAAAATTTTTTGTTCAAATTTTTAGTTAGAGGGGGTACATAAGCAAATTAAAATGATTTGTAGGGGTGGTAAGAAAATATCATTTTTACATGGCCCATATAAGCAATTTCCCATTTTTGCAGGGGCATGCAAGCAAAAACTCATTACAAAATCAGTTATTGTTATCTATCACTAATATACACTAAACATACTTGCTGTTTGGACTTGTGGACAAGACGCTAGACGGCTAGAATTATTTGATAAAAATCTGCATTAGTTATTAACAAAGTAATCATTGCGTTTGAGATCTTACTGGAAATAAAACATGAGTGTATATACAAGATAAAATATCAAGAATCTGAGTTAAAAGGTTCATGCCTACTATGACTTGATAGTTGAACCATATCACTAATGCATACATTTCATGCGTTGATTGCCTAATCATTTTCCAGTTGAATGCTTTCCACATGATTGCTTTGATGTGGTTGTCTAGCGGTCAGAACTAATGTCTTGCACGTTCTACTGTATTAAATATCATGTATAGGCAGTACGTATATTGCATAACAGCAATTCAAATTTCCTGAGTTCAGATTCTGCTCACATCTGTTTTACATTCATGATACAAGCAGGCAGTTCAGTTCCTTCTCTCGGCTCGGCAAAATCTGAACACACAGGACCCAAATCAAACCGATGGCTCAATGGAATCACAGAAAGTTGATCCAATTCAAGTGAGTTTTTTTTTTTTTTAAAAAAAATTATTATTATAAAATGACATTATTTCATTTGAGTTGATATCTCAGGATTTTTCTCTCCAACGTTTGTGTGTTTAGTTGGTGAGTTACCCACATTCTTGGCAAACACCCCAGAGATATCTCACCATTGTTTTTTAATTTGATTTAATTAATTAAATAATAAGTATATTAATTATTTATTTAAATATTAATAAAATACATAATTAATAAAAATAAAAATTCAATTTTAAAATATTTAATTTTAATTAGAATAAATTAAGTGTTATCCCACATAAAAGTTCACCTCCAAATCTATCTTTAAATAGATTGCCTTCAAAGCGCTCTTCTTGCCCAACAATCAATTATATCTTATGGTGAAATAAGTTCCTAAAATCTTGTTGTAATTGTAAGGTTACTCGTACTATTAGGATAATTTCTTCTATATTTGTTATGATAATTCTTACTAGTTAAGGATACCTGCTAAGATATTATGTACTTTGTGTGAAATAGAATTACCATTTCTTGCATGGTAACAATTGTTCAAAAAGATGAATGAACTTGTATACCTGAATTTAATCAAAATCAGATACATAAGGACCATATATATATAGGTATTAAACCATAGCTAAATCTAAATTATGCCACTCAAAATTTAAATCTAAATATATCTTTAACAATTTTTGCAAACTCAAGGTGGTAGGTGTCAGACCCTTTCTGCAGGGAACTCTAACTCGGAATGAGTTCAAAGAAGAAGGGATCTTATGAGGACCTAATAGCAAGTCCTTGGAGATGTTGGGATACCTTCAGAGAAAAACTTAATAAAAGCCATAAAAGTGCCAAAATGCAGCTTAAACAAGGAAAAAAGGCTGTAGGTCGTAACTTAAGACAAGGAAAAATTATGTTTTCTTATAGGATATTAGATTTTATATTTTTGGTACTAGTAGGCCTTATATGGGCTCTATATGGGCTTATGAGCCTTACACCAAAAAGTCTCAAGATTTAGTGGCTCAACCTCTATACCTATATATAAACCCATTACACTTCTATTACACGATGTGGTACTATATTTCCAACACTCTTCCTCAAGTTCAACTCTTGCACAGACTTGTACACCAAAGGTTTGTTTACATGGACTTGTACACTACTTATGTCTCAGAGGTCCTACACACATGGAGGTCATACACACATAGACTTGTACCACATCGGTGACTCCACTATATTTCTCTGATACCATATTAAATTTTATATTTTTGGTACTAGTGGGCCCTATATGGGCTCTATATGGGCTTAAGGGTCTTACATAAAAATGTCTCAAGACTTAGTGGCTCAACCTCTATACCTATATATAAACCCATCACACTTATATTACACAACCGATGTGGTATTATATTTCCAACACAGGCATAGCCAGGGCATTAGTGGTCAAGAGTTTGATCTTAGTGGTCGTGTGAGCCTAGGCATGCATGGCGTGTGTTGGCAGGTTGTGCACATGCATATGCAGCTGTTATTATGCATGTTTTAAGGGCGGAGAGAGGAATACAGGGGCTTAGGCTAGCAATCGTAAAGGCCCTTCTTTCTTGAAGCCGTGGTGCCATTGATAGAAAGGCACCTTGTCACATTCTCGGGCTATGGATTGAGTCACTGGGTGATGAACTAGGAAATCCACTTCGAATGTCGGCGTCTTCCCTTTATTGCGATTTCTTCCTCGTGACGAACCTATGATGAATGTGGAACTCGTTGAAGGAAGCTCCTAACCTTAGACTCGTTAAGATGGAGAGTCTTAAACCTCTAGAGATATAATCAAATTCAGCTTGTTTTTATTCTCCCAAATCATCTTCTTAAATGGAGATTACATGAGAAATTATGAAACTAGAATTAAGAACTAAAATTAAGGACTCTTGATTGCAATTGAAATACTTGCTAAAACAAACTCTAGTTAAAAGGCATAAAATTGTTGCTTGTCTTCATTCCTATCTTTGGCGATGTTGCTTGCAAAATCAGATTCTTTAAATTAGGAATGGAATTATTTGCCTTCCTTCCTATCTTGGAAGCTTATGATCTCTTTTTACCTGTGGTCCATGTCTCTCATAAGTTTTACCCACAAAAGCATCTGTAACATTACCCCCGCCTGGACAAAAAGCTTGTCCTCAAGCTTGAAATATGGATAAGTAGCACAGAAATGATCAACATCTTCCCAAGTAGCATCTGTGGGTGTGGAGCCAGACCAATGGGCTAGGATTTCCCAATGCCCACGATTAAGATGTGAGCGCAGAATAGCACAAGGATTAGAAATGAGTTTTCCTTCCGTTATCGGTGGTAGATTGGGTGGAGCAGTTGGGGTAGCCCCGCGGAAAGCCTTGAGAAAAGAAACATGGAAGACATTATGGATTTTACATTCAGATGGTAACTCTAATTGATATGCAACTTGCCCGATCTTGCGTAACAATGTAAAAGGTGATAGCATATATCAAGCCTCAATTGGTATTATAGTTGTAAATATATTGTATAGCTGTAACTTCCTTATTTAGATAGATCTAATTGCTAGCAATTAGCATAGATTTAGTTATTGTAATTGCTGAAAATCAGCGTTGTAGATCTCTAACTTTTTATATATAACTCTCATGGGGGGGAGACATTCAATTCAATTCAATTTTATATGGTATCAGAGCCAAAATTCAGAAGTTGAGAGTGTCTTCTTGTGAAGTCTAGATCTTGGTTTTCAGGTATTCTTGTTAGTGTTATTTCAGTTCAATTTCTGAACTCTTGGGGTCTGCTGATCTTCAGCACTTCTTGTTATATTTGGAGGGGCTACATTTTTTTTGGTGAGTTACGGGTATCATGTCAACTAGCAACTTGGATATTTTTGGTGTGCGTTTCACAGGCAAAAATAATTCTGTCTGGGAATTTCAATTTCGTTTATTTGTCATGGGAAAAGAACTACGGGGTCACCTTGATGGTAGTGATCCAGCACCTACTGAGGTTCCTAAATTGGCTCAATGGCAAGTCAAGGATGCTAGAGTCATGACATGGATTTTAGGATCGATTGATCAACTGCTTGTTCCTAATCTGAGGCTATATAAGACTGCTAAAGACATGTGGGAGTACTTAAAAAAAGTTTACAATCAAGACAGTACAGCCAAACGTTTTCAATTAGAGTATGAAATTGCTAGTTACTCTCAGGGTGATCTCTCCATTCAAGATTACTTTTCTGGATTTCAGAATTTATGGGCTGAATATGTTTATATAATCTATGCCAAAGTACCAACTGAGTCCCTTTCGGTGGTTCAAGAAGTGCATGAACAAAGCAAGAGAGATCAGTTTTTGATGAAATTACGTCCTGAATATGAGGCAGCCCGCTCTAATTTGATGAATCGTGATCCTTCTCCTTCTTTGGATGTGTGCTTTGGAGAGTTGCTTCGTGAAGAGCAGCGTCTTGCAACACAAACAATTTTCCAGCAAAACAAAATACATGATAATGCAGTGGCTTATGCAGCTCATGGGAAAGGCAAAGGAAAAGACATGCGGCACATTCAATGTTATAGCTGCAAGGAATATGGGCACATTGCTGTTAACTGTTCAAAAAAATCTTGCAATTATTGTAAGAAGCCTGGGCATATTATCAAAGAATGTCCTATTCGTCCTCAGAATCGTCAGGCTAATCAGGTTGCTGGTTCTACAACTACTGATAAATCAATTCTTAATCCTGAAATGGTTCAACACATGATTACTACAGCCTTTTCAGCCTTAGGACTTCAAGGTAAGCATACTACACCATCTTGGCTTGTGGATTCTGGGGCATCCAATCATATGACCAGCTCTCTTGAGATGCTTAGCAATGTTAAAAAGATATTCAGATTGCTAATGGTAATAAGTTACCTGTTCATGCTATTGGGGATCTTAATTCTTCAATCAAAGATGTTCTAGTATCTCCTGAGCTTTCTACTAGTCTCATTTCTATAGGACAATTGGTTGATAATAACTGTGATGTTCAATTTTCTCGTAATGGCTGTGTTGTGCAGGATCAGGTGTCAGGGACAATACTAGCGAAGGGGCCTAAAGTTGGACGATTGTTTCCTTTACACTTTCCTATTTCCACTTTTATTTCCTTAGCTTGTATCACTGCAAACAAGAAAGGTGAATTATGGCACAAACGTTTAGGCCATCCTAATTCTGTTGTCTTATCTCACTTACTCAATTCTGGTTTATTGGGCAATAAAGATCAATTCTCCTCTCATCTTTCTTTTGACTGCTTTACATGTAAATTGGGTAAAAGTCTCTTTCTTTTCCTTCCCATGGTAATCGTGAAAAAAGCTTCTTTGATATGATTCATAGTGATGAGTGGGGCATTACTCCTGTTATATCTCATGCCAATTACAAATACTTTGTTACATTCATTGATGATTACAGTAGATATACCTGGATTTATTTTCTTCATTCGAAATCTGAGGTATTCTCTGTCTTTAAAACATTTGTATCCCATATTGAGACCCAATTTTCTTCAAAAATCAAAGTGCTCAGGTCTGATTCTGGTGGGGAATATATGTCTCATGAATTTCATGATTTTCTCCACCAAAAAGGCATTGTTTCTGAACGCTCTTGTCCTTATACACCTCAGCAAAATGGTGTTGCTGAACGTAAGAACCGCCATTTGTTAGATGTTGTTCGAACTTTATTGCTTGAATCTTTTGTTCCAACTAAATTTTGGGTTGAGGCCTTATCTACAGTAGTTTATTTAATAAATCGCTTGCCATCATGTGTCTTGAACTTTGAATCTCCCTATTATCGTCTTCATCATAAGCCTCCCAACTATCTTAACATGCATATTTTTGGTTGTGTTTGCTTTGTCCATTTGCCATCTCATGAATGACATAAACTTTCTGCTCAATCTGTTAAATGTGCTTTTCTGGGCTACAGTATTTCTCACAAAGGTTATGTTTGCTATGATCCATCCTCTAATAGATTCCGCATATCTCGTCATGTTGTTTCTTTGAAAATCAATTTTTCTTTCCTACTTATGTTCAGTCTTCGCCAGAGCCACTTGTTCTTCCTAATTTTGATGATGTGCCTACTACTTTTGAACGATTCAAGCCAGGATTGGTGTATAAATGACAACAACGTCCAACTCTACAGCTTTCTGAGCTTGACCTGACATCTGAGCCTACTCAAACTGCTTCCTCCACAGACAATCAACTCTTAAATGCCCTTCCACGGCGCTCTTCCAGAGTTACCTATCCACCTTATCGGTATGGATTTTCTCATACATCTCTTCATGCTACTTTAAACAGTGTTCCTTCATGTTATTCAGAGGCTGTTAAACATGATTGTTGGCGTAAGGCAATGGAAGAAGAACTTCAAGCTCTTATGGACAATCACACATGGGATATTGTTCATTGTCCTGCCAATGTTAAAGCCATTGGTTGTAAATGGGTCTACTCGATCAAGCTTCGTTCTGATGGTACTTTAGATCGCTATAAGGCACGGTTGGTTGCCTTGGGTAACAAACAAGAGTATGGTATCAATTATGAAGAAACTTTTGCCCCGGTTGCCAAGATGACAACTGTTCGAACAGTTATTTCCATTGCTGCGTCATAAGGCTGGCCACTTCATCAGATGGATGTTAAGAATGCATTTCTTCATGGTGATCTCAAAGAAGATATTTACATGGTTCTACCACCTGGGTTATCTTCCTACTTTTCTTTGGACGTTTGTAAGTTGAAACGATCTCTATATGGGTTAAAACAAGCTCCCCGGGCATGGTTTGATAAATTCAAATCAATTTTGCTCCAATTTTCATTCAAGCAGAGCCAATATGATTTGTCTATGTTTCTTTGCAAGACCTCTACTGGTATTGTAATTCTTCTAGTTTATGTTGATGATATTGTTATCACTAGGACCGACTCCGTCTTAATTGCTCGTGTGCAACAACATCTTCAAGCCTCATTTCACATGAAGGATCTCGGTCCTCTTACTTATTTCTTGGGTTTGGAAGTTCATATTGCTTCTTCCGGTATTTTTTTTGCATCAACATAAGTACACACAGGATTTACTTCATTTAGCTGGTCTTCAAGATGCTTCTTCTGTGGATACTCCACTCGAGGTAAACACAAAGTACCATTGTGAGGAGGGTAATCTCATTTCTGATCCTACTCTATTTCGACAACTGGTGGGCAGCTTGAACTATTTGACTATTACTCGTCCAGATATTTCCTTTGCTGTTCAGCAAGTTAGTCAATTCATGCAAAAGCCCCATCATCTCCATTTAGCTGCTGTTCATCGCATCATTCGTTATCTTCGTGGGACATCTTATCGTGGTTTGTTTTTTCCAGCTGATTCTCCTCTTCGTCTTGTTGCCTACAGTGACGCTGATTGGGCTGGATGTCCTAATACTCGTCGATCTGTCACGGGCTGGTGCATGTTTCTTGGTAATTCTTTGATTTCTTGGAAGAGCAAGAAACAAGATCGTGTTTCTAAATCTTCTACGGAGTCTGAATACCGTGCTATGTCTGCTGTTTGTTCTGAGATTGTTTGGCTTCGTGGTCTTCTCGCTGAACTTGGTTTTTCTTAGTCTCATCCTACTCCGCTTCATGCTGATAACACTAGTGCCATTCAAATTGCTGCCAGTCCTGTTTACCATGAGCGTACCAAACATATTGAAGTGGATTGTTATTATATTCGTGAAGCCTTAGACACTCATCTTATTTCTCTTCCTCATATTTCTACTAATCTTCAGATAGCTTATGTATTTACTAAGGCTATGACACGACATCGTCATCAGTTTCTAGTGGGCAAATTAATGTTTCTTGATCAACCAGCATCAATTTGAGGGGGGGATGACAGCATATATCAAGCCTCAATTGGTATTATAGTTGTAAATATATTGTATAGCTGTAACTTCCTTATTTAGATAGATCTAATTGCTAGCAATTAGCCTAGATTTAGTTATTGTAATTGCTGAAAATCAGCCTTGTAGATCTCTAACTTTTTATATATAATGAGGAGAACTCTCATGGTGGGGAGACATTCATTTCAATTCAATTCAATTTGATAAAAGGCCCATAGAACTTGGGGATAAGCTTATGGCAAAGCTTTCTGGTCACCAATGAGAATGTAAACATAGGCAAACAATTGAGCTTGGATTGTATTCCACATCCCGATGACCTTTATCATAATATTCCTTCATGCTGTGCTGAGCCTGTTAAAGCCGAACTCGAATATCCTGCAATGCTGAATCCCGATCAAGCAATGCTTGATCTACTGCATCCATTGTTGAAGAACCAGCCACATAAGACAACAAACGAGGTGGATCTCGGCCATAAACGACTTTAAAAAGGAAAAGTGTGGAAAGCAGAATGGAAGTATTATAATAGTATTCACCCCAAGAAATCCAAGTGACCCATTGCTTTGGTTGATCGCCGACAAAACAACGCAAGTACATTTCAATAGTTTTGTTGACCACCTTTGTTTGGCCATCGGATTGAGGGTGGTAGGCAGAAGAAAAGGCCAATTTAGTCCCACATAGGCAAAAAAGCTCTTTCCAAAAATTACTAGTAAAGACAACATCCCGATCACATACAATAGATTCAGGAATACCGTGCAAGCGTACCATTTGCTCAAAGAAAATATGGCCCACACTTGTAGTTGTATATGGATGTGCCATTGGTAGAAAGTGGGCATATTTGGAGAACCGATCAATAATAACAAACAGGACTATTTTGCCACTTGATTTCGGTAATCCATCGATGAAATCCATCGAAACATCAGCCCAAACTTGTATAGGCAATTGGAGAGGCTGAAGTAACCCAGCGGGGCTTAATTGCTCAACCTTGTTACGCTGGCACACTGGGCAAGCTGCCACATATTCCCTAATTGCTGATTTCATGCCTTGCCAATAGAAGTCACTACGCACCCTTTTTAAAGTTTTTTGAAAACCTTCATGTGTGCCATCATGGAATCCTTCTAATATGGAAGAAATAGTGGAAAATGTCGGTAACAGATAAATGCGACCTTTGTAGAAAAGAAGCCCATTTTGTAATGACCGAGAATCATTTACTTCTCCACGCTAAACCTGATCACGCAGCTATTGCAGAGATGCAGTCTCTTGAATTTCTACTTCGATTGCATCAAACAAGAGCACACGAGGTTGGGTAATTGCATGTAGCAAGCCTTCACCGTCAATCTAATGCGATAGCGCATTAGCAGCGCAGTTTAAATTCCTATCCTCGTATTCCACATGAAAATCAAATCCCATCAGTTTACTTATCCAATGTTGTTGAGGAGATGTTGTGAGTCGTTGCTCTAGTGATCGGTGTGAATAATGAAAGATCTGCCTCACAAGTAAGGCGCTAATATTGCACCGCTTTCTCTAATCCAATCAATTATCTTTCATAAGCTGGAAGTTTGAAATGTCTGGCTGCAATCTGGCGGCTGAAAAAAGCAATGGGATGTCCATGTTGTTAGAGTTATGTTATAGTTTATATTTGATTAATGGGCCATAGTGGGCCCATACCACAAAACCTAATATTTCTCTATATATACCCTTGTACTCTTTTATTAATGATATATACAAACTATTTTTTCTATCTTCACATGGTACCAGAGCACTGGGTTAAACCCTAGCTGTTGCCACCACCACTCTAAACCTTAGCCTTCCACCCGCCACCACCATCTCCACCGCCAACTGCCATCTTCATTGCAAATAATCCAACATTCCATGAGCGTACCAAGCATGTGGAGGTTGATTGTCACTATATTCGTGATATGGTACTGAAGGGAGTCATCTCTACGTCATATACCCAGTCGTCTTAGCAACTAGGTGATATCTTCACCAAGGGTTTAAATGTTAAAGTCTTTAGTAATCTACGTAACAAGCTGGGCATGCTCGATATATATGCTCTGGCTTGAGGGGGAGTGTTAAGAGTTATGTTATAGTTTTATTTGATTAATGGGCCATATTGGGCCCATACCATAAAACTTTAATATTTCTCTATATATACCCTTGTACTCTTTTATTAATGATATATACAAACTATTTTTCCTATCTTCACATATGTTGTAGGACAACACCAATTCCTTCTCCAGAGGCATCACACTCCATGACCAACTCATCTTCAAAATTAGGTAGCTGCAAAACTGGAGTTGTTGCCAGAGCTTGTTTGAGTGAATGAAAAGATGCTAACGCCACATCAGTCCATTGGAAAGAGTTTCTTTTGAGCATGCTAGTCAAAGGAGCTGCAAGTTGACCATAATCCCGAATAAACTTGCGATAATAGCCCAATCCCAAGAATCCTCATAGAGCAGTTGGGGATTGTGGTTGAGGTCAATTCGTAACTGCTTGTATCTTGCTATTATCAACCGAAACACCTGTAGCAGACACAATGTGGCCAAGATATGCTACTTGGGAGTCCCTAAATGAGTACTTAGATTTCTTCAAACAAAGATGATGAGCTCGCAATAATTCAAATACCACTCGAACATGGAGCAAATGATCACCCCATGTCTTACTATAAATTAAAATGTCATAAAAGAAAACAGGAACAAACTGGCGCAAGTGTATACGAAATACCTCATTCATATGGGCTTAAAAAGTTGGTGCATTGGTTAACCCAAACGGCATAACCAAGAACTCAAAATGGCCATGGTTTGTCCGAAAGGCGGTTTTCTCAATGTCAGCTTGATCCATGCGGACTTGATGGTACCCCGACCGGAGATCAAGTTTAGTAAAAAATTGAGCCCGTGTAGTTCATCCAATAGTTCCTCCACAACTGGTATAGGGAATTTATCCTTGATTGTTTTAGCATTAAGATCAAGAGACGGATCTGCATGGTCCGGGGAGAGGACCGGAGGGGGCGGAGTTGGCGGTGGTACACGTTGGCGTCGATGATAAACCTGTCCAAAACGACCAACATCTGTATCCAATGGAGGAGGCGTCACACTAGGCATAGGCACAGGCGGAGGGACCGAGACAGGGATGGGGAGAACAATATCAGATGACGTAATTAACATATCGTGAGAAACCGAATCGAGAAAAAAATGATCGAGACTCAAAAAAACGTGACATCTATAGACACAAAAATACTTCCGACTAGTCGGATGGAAACAACCCAGTATCCACGTTGAGTGCGGGAATAACCAACAAAAAACACATTTAAAGCGCACGCTGGCGCAACTTGTCCAAACTAGGAGTTAAATCCTGAACAAAACCAACACAACCGAAAACAAGAGGGGATAAGTGAAACAACTCGGTATTAGGTAGAAGACGACGTAAAGGAGCCTCTCCCCCTAAAGGTGCAGAAGGCATACGATTAATAAGATAGACTGCAGTCAAGATAGCATCAGACCACAAATACATAGGAACATTACGCTCTACCAAGAGAGTGCGTGCAACATCCAAGATCTGACGATGCTTTCTTTCAGCTACTCCATTTTGTTGAGAGGTGTGTGGACAGGTGGTTTAATGAATAATCCCAAAGGACGCACATAAAGAATTTACAGCAGAAGAGACAAATTCTAAAGCATTATCGGTGCGAAGACATTTGAGAACAATGGAAAATTGATTTTTTTATTTCCAAAATGAATTTTTGAAGGACATCAGCAATAGACCGACGGTCTTTTAACAAATATACCCAAGACACTCGGGAAAAATCATCAACAAACACAACATAGTAACGATGACCAGAAATAGACGCGACCTTAGAAGGTCCCCAAACATCACAATGAACTAAATCAAATAACGACCGACTAGACACTAGAGTAGAATGTTTCAAGGTAGCACGATGATGTTTACCCAACTGACACGACTCACATTGAAACGACTCGACTCGAATTCAAGGCAAAGTTTGTTGAAGACGACTAAGAGAAGGGTGACCCAATCTACAGTGCCATATGAGTGATGACTTGGAGTCAGAAACAGATGCTAAACCACAAGGAATATCATCACGCACCAACGTATATACACCGTCACCACGATTACGCCCCAAACCAATCCTCTTCCCTGTCTGCAGATCCTGAAAAATACAGTGAAAAGGGAAAAATGTTACACTACAATTCAAATGTTTGGTGATCGCAGAAACGGATAGTAAGTTGACAGAAAATTCAGGTACATAAAGGACATCATTTAGTCTAAGCTGAGAGGAAGCCTGCACAACTCCCTCTCCGGACACTAAGCACGATCGTCCATCAGCAATTGCCACAGAATGAAAAATAGATGGAGAAAGATTTTGGAAAAAGGGTTTTGTACCTGTCATGTGAGAAGTGGCCCCAGAGTCAATAATCCAGGAACTGTCCCTAGAAGCAAAAAAGGCATTATCTGAGAAAACAGAAGAAGAGACTGTGGTGTATCCTATCTTGACCATAGAAATCGTGTTTTGCGAGGTACAAACATCAACACAAAAACATGAAACACACTCAATAGTGAGTATCCTATCTTGACCATAGAAAAAAAAATAATTGTCAACTAATGATTTTATTAGTTAAAGTAATTAATATTTTGATTGATAAACTTAATTGTCCATCAAGTATTTTGTTATATATTATATTTTTCTTAGATGAACGACCAAGAACAAAATCTCAACAAACATACATATTTTTTCTAGCAATCTAGAAAAGATACAAACATGAATAATGTAGTAACATGAAAAAAAATAAATACAAAATCAGCACAAAAACAGAAAAGGGAAAAAAAGAGAAAATATGAGACGATGAGATTAAAATGGATAAAGAGCACATACCTAAACTTTTTCAACCAGATCTGCTTCTTCTCCGGTGCCGTTTGTTAGGTTGGCTTCTAAAGAAGAAGAAAATGAATATTAAGCAGGAGATAAAGGAAACAGAAATCAAAGAACAATAACTCAATAAGAAGCTTTGCAAATCACAAACCAAGCAACTAGATAAAAATTCATTGTACTTGGTATACATATGCATTAATAAGAAGTTTATTTTTAAACCAAAAAAATTAAAATTAAAATAGAAATTGTTAGCAGTGGAGAAGAAGAAGAAGAAAGATGAGATTTTTGGGAAAGAAGGGATGGAAATCAATAATTAGGCATGAGATGAGAGATCTTACCTTCCTTCTTAGTGACCCGTAGGCAAATGCAAATGGTGGTGAAGCTGAGATCCAAGCTCAGCAAGGGCGGCAAAGAGAAACCGTAAAGGCTGCGATTTCCGGTGAAAGAGCCGCCATTGAAACGGGGCAAGGAACCGCAGCGGTTGGAGAGGAGAGAAAGGATGGGCCCTTGGAGACAGTTGTTGGAGACGTCGAAGTGGGGAGAAATGGACAAGGAGATCGAGTTGGTCGAGGATGGGACCGGTGAGAAGGTTGGAGTGGAGGTGACGACGTTCAGGTAACCGCAACAGGCGAGTTGAGGAGGCTAGGGATGAAGCCGGAGAGGAGAATGGATGATAAAACAAGAAGGGTAAAATTGAGAAACCCAACCTCAATCCAAGCATTACCCCCATTTTGCAAGGTAATGGCAAAGGCTTCAACAAGGACATCACATGCCTTCTCTTTGGGATTCTGTCAACAGTAAAAGCTACCCAAACATGGGTTTGAATGGGTGGGGGTAATGAAGCCCATACCTAGGGCTTCATTACCACCATCCAAACGGGTTGTAAGATAGACTTAAAGGATAAAGGCATTGTAGCTGTTTACTAAGCTTACAGCTAACACAGATTACATCAGAGAAAGGAGAGACAGCTCCTAAGACGCCAAGACGAACAAGGGATGACATACGAGAATGACACAAATGACCAAGACGATGATGCCATATATGGTGAGACAAAACAATGGCATGACATTGATGGATTGGTCCAACTGAAGAAGGGAGGTGAAGGGTATCCAACACATAAACTCCATTATGGCGGCGGTCAGCTTTAATCACCTTCCCATTGTGATCCTGCACACGACACGAGGTACGGTAAAAAATAACTTGACAGTCATAATCAGTAAGTTGGCTAATAGACATGAGGTTCATCGAGAACTATTTGTGGGAAGATCAACAATCTGAGTACGAATCTCAAGAGTGACCGTTTGACAGATGATCATCTTGGCTGTAGAGTCATTGGCAGTCCACTTTTCTAACTGCTGCTCAAACGTCGTGAGAAGAGCAGAAACCTTTGAGGATGAGACAATAGAGTTAGGAAGAGTAGAGGCAGTAGGAGCTATACAGGTGCTGTCAACGTGGCAAAGGATGCGGGTACCATCGAGAATCCGCTTGACAATGAGTTTCCAAGGGATGTAGTTGGTACCATCAAGCACCACATCAGAATGTTGAAGGTTGCGGTGACGCATCTTCGGTAATACCCCACTGAATCCATAACAATCCATTTGTTTTTTTGTTTTTGATTTGGTTTGGTTTTGTTTTGTTTTTTTTATTAAAAAAAAGTCACAGGTGCACAGTAAAAACAAATTAATGTCCCTGCTTTGCCAGGTCACATGCTAGGCAAAAAGTCACATGTCCATAGTGAATTGATTCACAAAATGACAGTAAATCAACTCACAAGCTGAACATGGACAACAATGCAAGTGAAGGTTGGCCGGCAGTGTGGCGAGCCGTGGATGGCCTGGAGAGCAGTGGGCCGGCGGTGTGGCGGGCCGAGGATGTCCAGGAAGTGGTTGGTGGTGGTGGCGCTGCGATGGTTGTTGGTGTTGGCGCTGTGATGATTGGTGGTGGTGGCGCTATGATGGTGGCCGAGAGAGACCGGCAATGGTGGTGACGCTGCGATGGTTTTTTTGTTGGGGGGGCCGACGAGTTGGTAGGTGGTGGTGGTGGTGGCAAGTTGTGCGAGTGACGGGCGATGGTGGTGTGCAGGTCGTGCGAAGGGTTACCGTGAGAGACTAAGAGACTGGCGATGGTGTGGCGGTGATTATATGAGAGAGATCCTGATCTGAGGATTTGAATGAATGAATGATGAGAGAGATGAAGATATAATGAGAATCAGATAGCCAGCGAAGGAGAGGGCTGGTGAGAGGAACATACTATGATGAAAGTTGGCCCAAGAGATGGCCGGAGAAGGAAGTGGCTGGAAGAGATGGCCGGAAAACCTAGTCTGATACCATGATAGAAGAAAGAAGAAAGAAAAGAAGGTAGAGAGAAGCAATTCTCATTAACTGAATATGCATGAAGTAAGACCTTGAGTCTACATATATAGAAACCAAAGATATAACTATACCCAAGTATACCAATGTACATGTATAAGCATGCATACATACATATATCTAACAAGTATAACTCATTAGTTTCGGGAGAGACACGTAATAAAATCTGTAGATCAAATATGGCGAGTCCATGTTTTTGGATCTATGAATGCGTGTTCGTTTCCCTTGACTATGGCTTACAACTTTTAGGAGGGACTCGCAATAAAATCTATAGATAGGTATGGTGAGTCCACGTTTTTGGGATGAGTACTTTGGGCATCATCGAAATCTTGAAGCATGAAATCATATAAATTATAGAACATGAAAACCTCTATCACATAAAAAGCAACTTTCAAATAAAATACAAATTAATCAGTCACATGAAAAGCCACTTACAAATGAAATATAAACAATTAATCATATGAATGACCTTTTACATATAATAGAAAAAACAAAAATTATTCATCATATGTAAAGGTAATATAAAACTATCATCACATGAACATATACTTAAAAATAAAATATATACCGGTATCACATGAAAATGTACTTATAAATAGAATATAAAAGCATCAAGTGAAAAATTACTTATTAATGAAGTACAAATCAATCAGTCATAGGAAAAATTACTTACGATTCTAACCTAATAGGATTCGAAAAATATAGATGTTTGTTGTAGATTTTAGATTTTGATGCAGAAACTTAATCTCCAAAATACCCTTGCTAAGAGATGCACGCAATCACAAATTTGGTTAGCGGGTTGCCACCAGAGTTACGCTTAAAAATCCAAAAAATAAATAAGAGAGTTAAGATGTTTCATTTCAAACTGTTGATGTAGATATCCTTACGTTGCCATGTGTCATCCATTCCATCCCTAGCTATGATCATATTCATTGACATATAGTAGGAGTGCTTCACCAGTAGCCCAGGTCTGTATTAAAAAATAACTAGCCCTAAATTTGAAAACAGTAGAACATGTCTTTTAAAATTTAAATCTAAATTTGTCTTAATAACAACATTGCAGTTATGTTGTCCATCTTTCTTAGTTTGATTGATTTTTTTTTAAAGACCAAATCCTTTACAGTTTCTCAGCCATCAACGCCAAACATTTATGGGCATGTATCACCTTTATGGTTTCTCGGCCTTCATCGCCTAAAGAAGCCTTATTGGTCTTCATTGTCCGAAAACCTCTCAGCCTCCATTACTGAAATTCATGGGTTTTATTTATTTATTTATTTTATGTCTCTGTTATGGTTTCTCGACCTTCATTGCCAAAAGTGGACTTTTCTTTGCCGTCATCATTAACTATTTGTTCTGAATTATTTTTACTATCATAACATTTCAACAACTTTCAATACAATCAATGCATGTTCCAAATTGCCATTGGAAATTTGGAATCTCCTTAAATTGTTTTCAACGGTGCTCTCAGGATATGAGCTCATTATATAGTTCAAATGTGAAAAATTATCTACAATGGTCCCAAATAGTGAAAACTTTTTGGAAGCTGACAAGGCAAGATAAGTCATCTCTATGGAATCTCCTTAAATTGTTTCCAACAGTGATCTTCAGAACATGTGTGCGTTATATCATTCATATGGGAAAAATTATCTACAATGGTCCCAAATAGTGAAAGATTGTTATGGTTTCTCGACCTTCATTGCCAAAAGTGGACTTTTCTTTGCCGTCATCATTAACTATTTGTTCTGAATTATTTTTACTATCATAACATTTCAACAACTTTCAATACAATCAATGCATGTTCCAAATTGCCATTGGAAATTTGGAATCTCCTTAAATTGTTTTCAACGGTGCTCTCAGGATATGAGCTCATTATATAGTTCAAATGTGAAAAATTATCTACAATGGTCCCAAATAGTGAAAACTTTTTGGAAGCTGACAAGGCAAGATAAGTCATCTCTATGGAATCTCCTTAAATTGTTTCCAACAGTGATCTTCAGAACATGTGTGCGTTATATCATTCATATGGGAAAAATTATCTACAATGGTCCCAAATAGTGAAAGATTTTTCGAAGGGGACTGGACTCCATGGAAGATTAGTCATCTCAATGGAACTAGACTGCAACTTGATCATCAAAAATTTTCTGTGTCGGACAAGGAAGACTCAATGATCATGCTGTGACTATGGAGTTCTGTGTAGGCCACAAGTCGTAACCCTCAGCTGCACACGTGTGGGAGACAGTCTCCATCAAACTTATTCCAAAGTCCAGGACTTGGGTCTAATGTTTGAGATGAATGACTACCACCAAGCATGGAACACAGTCAATAACAAGTTACTACTAACAAATGAAGCTAGAACTAGATCATTACCCAGACCTGCAAATGAAATGCAACAAAATGCTTAAACTTTGATGAATTTTGTTGAAAGAGATCAGGTGTTTGAATTCCTTGTAGGAATGAATGCTGAGTTTGATCTGGTTATATCATATTCTTGGGAATGAGAGAGAGTTTCTATTTTAGGTGTTTTCTATTGTCCAAATTGAAGAAAACCAGTACACTGTCATGATGGATTCCCAGTAAGCAAGTGATTGGTAAATAATACAACAATGACATCCTTTGGTGCACCTATTGTGAGAAACCTGGCAGTCAAAAGAGAATTGCTTTAAATTACATGGAGAAACTCCTGTGCTTGGCAGAATGCAACTGATCATATGACCCCACATTCCATTAAAATTAAGCCATTCAAGCCTTGCCCTGGTAGAGTCTTTTCTCTACACAATGTCCTCCATGTCCTGAAATTATACACTAATCTCCTTTATGTTCACCAATTTCTAAATCCATAAATTGTAGCATTACTTTCTTTGACATACAAACCCTAAGTTGTATGGTGGTAATAAGCCAGCCATAAGCATTGCTCCCAACCCAGTTCAACATGATTGCAATAAATGTATTGAAATAGACAGCATCTTATAAAGAGAAGCTTGACAATGGACTCATATATGTATTTGCATACTACTGGAAATCAGCCAACAGATGTTCTGACTAAAAGGCACTCCCACTGCAAGATTTTGGGGGATTTTGAAATAAATCCCTCGAATCTTGTTTTAATTTTTAGTATATTTGATCATTGTTTGGATATTTATTCATATGTTAGCTTAATTACAGGGATTTGATCATCATCCAATCATATCTTTTGTTGTGTGTATTCCTCCATTTATATTTAAAGATAAAATAGAATTACCATGTCTTGCTTTTAACTTTGATTTAATCACTCTGTGCCTATGTGTTCTACTTCTGTGTTATTTGGTTCAACTCAAACTAGCAGCTACATCGAACACCATTATTCGAAACTGCAAAGTTCCATTACCCTGTGCTACTTGTTCTATCTGTGTTATTTATCTTATTAAAGTTATTCCCGAATTTTGATCTTCCTTTCCTGCAAATTTCCATCCCTGTTGTAATTTACAGGTTGAATTGCTTCTTGGGAAGGCTTACTCTGACTGGGGCCATGTCAGTGACGCGGTTGCTGTATATGATCAGCTAATATCTGCTCATCCCAATGACTTCCGAGGCTATTTGGCAAAGGTGCATTTACATTTGCTTTAAATTGGATTATTATTATGATGATCTCTTATCAATGCTCACATTGTTTTGTGTTTTTTCTAAACTAAAATCAGGCCACATTTTCCATTGAGTACTTATTTAAGTTCATTATGAGAACAGATGGATAGTAGATTATTGATATAAATTAATTTTATATGCAATGGATTGCTTGTGAAGTTTTATTATGCAAAACAGAATATCCTGATTGTATATGGAAACATTATATATTTTATGATATATTTGCACTTATTCTGACTAGTATTAGGTTGCAGTAAATGATCAATACAAATAATAGAAATTTGTGCAATTTCATATACAGTTGGATAAACATCCTGAAACTGCTCAAAAGGGTGAATAGGTATGCCAATTCCAGGGCTTATCAAGACAACTTAATCATATCTAACCGAGTAAATACTAGATACACTACACTCAAAAGGAGGTGATTCATACAGATATTTGATTTTTCAGAATAGGATCCAATTTTTCTGAATCCCTAAACTGTTAAATCATGGCAAATTGAAATATTGAAAACATAGGATAAGCTTAAAATGCAGAAAAATTGAAGAAAGATGAAACCACTATCAATAGCTATAGAGAAAATTTCTTGCAAACTAGTTAATGCTTTCAACCTCATATCTCCATCATTCTTGCTTCCAATCTCATATCATTGATGAATGAAAATGTTATTGCAAACAGGATGTTTGTGTAGTTAATGTTTCATGCGTTTGTAGGGAATCATTCTGAAGGAAAATGGTAAAGTTGGTGACGCTGAAAGGATGTTCATCCAAGTGAGTACTTATTCTTTATCCTTAAAATTTGAGAAGTTGAACAAGATTTTGCCAAAGACATATTTAATTTACGAATGGATTTATGGACCAGTTTTAATCAGTATTTATCCTTTAAAGCTTCGCATGCATGAGCAACCACAGTTCAAACTTACATTTAGATGACTCCAATCCCTTTCCGGGTTATGCTTGATGTCGATCTGCATGCAGCTTCTGTTTGTTAAAACTCTTTACATTGGTTTCTGTTTGAAACTTAGAAGGTGCTAAGTCTATCATGTTATCATCTGCAAACATTGTTTGCGAATAAATAATGCATTAACAGTACAGTCATTTTATTTAGGGAAAACAAGTTTTTGAGTGTTGAAACATGGATTAAAGCTGATAATTTTTGTGATACATGCAGGCTAGGTTCTTTGCTCCTGACAAAGCAAAGGCACTTGTAGATCAATATTCTCGGTAAAATGGCTATTGACAAGAAAAAGTAAATAGAGGGGTAGTTTTGTATGCATTTTATTGGAATGTGCCGAGATTTTTCAAATGTATCTATCATACAAGCATTTTATTTGTGGAACTTTGCTCAGGGAATTTTTGTATTCTGTGATAGAGAAATACTGAACTGAATTGAGAAAAGAGAAATGCATAACTGAAGTGTTTCTTTCCTACTGGATTTGGAAACTATTGAATTATGATTGTATGTTTCTTTTTTTTTTAAAGAAAATTTTCATTCATTTAATTTAAGACGTTTATACCAATTGCACTTGATTTGTGTATTTGTAGTTTTAAAAAGAAATTGAGAAATAGGTTTGTATTGCTTGCATGTTCAAGTGACTTCAGCTTTGCATATATAAATGTGAATAATTGCTAATGTATTCTTTTGCTTGTATGCCTATGAAAATTTATCTAATTATGTGTATACACCTTAAATGCCATGCATACCATTCAAAATTTGAGTTGCTTGCATTACATCCTCTGCCCTACGTACAGACATCAATAAAATATATTAATATATGTTAAATGATTTAAAAACTTGTGTATATCAACCCTAAAAGATTAAACTAATTTTATTTATTATATCTAAATAAAAATTAACATTATCAACGTTAGTTTAGGAATTTAAATCATATTTTATTTTTATTTTTATAAAAAATATTTATATAATTTTTAATATATTTTAATGGTGTATGTGGCTTGAATATATATATATATATAGATAAATCACGGATGTGATTAGTCTAAATGATAGAGGCTTAAATCGTTTAAGCAAATAGTTTTAAATTCGATTTATTTTTGTGTATACACTATACACAAAGACATTTGTCACAAGTGATCTAACCTTGTAGGACTCCTTATGCCTCCCTGAGAATCCAATGTAGTGATTTTAAAGAATATACATGATATTTGGTTTTATTAAGGGTTATACACAGTCAAATAAATTTCCAAAAAGACATGGGCAAGAAATCTTCATTTAGGTCTTGAGGTATAAAAGGAAAAAAAAATTATAAATGAAGGTCAAATTTGGTAAACTTCCACATAATTCTCATGAAAAGTTCAAGAATTCATAAACAAAATCCATGCTAAACATTCACTAAAACCCTTGATTCTTTCTCATAAATCACAACATCAGAGCAGACCATAAAAACAATATCTCAAAGTTCTTAATATATAAATATAAAGGGTATGTGGAACAATATTTACAAAAAAAAAGATATTAAAGTTTGTTGGGAATTTAAATTTACACTCATAGGGTTGTCCTCAAGAACTGTACAACAAAATAAACAATAGCCAAGAAGAGTGCAATCTGATAAGCATCCTTCTGCATACCATCATCACTTTGAAAGAACTGAGTGAAAAATAAAACCAAATTCAATCAATATCACTAATGAAAACATTATAAATAAAAATAACAGTCTTTCACATATATACCCTTGAAACATCCCTGAAATTGCACATATACCTTGTAAAATTCCTCCTGAAAAATTGATGTTCTTATATAATACATACATACATATATATATATATATATATATGAATATATACTTACATGTTAGTTAGCCATGGATTATTACAGTATTACTTTATGATACAAAAAGAAAATAACCTTTTCACTCCTAATAAGTACATTGTTATAACAATATTAATCATTGTTTTCTTGCAATAAAACTTTTATTGATTTATCTGTTTGACAAAACTTAGATTGATCTGTGAATGCAAGAAATATTCATGAAGATAATGTAGTTAAGGAATGTACCTTTGTAGGATCAGTGGATGGATCAGGATAAGGTTCCATGTTTTCTTTGTCTGTCGAGAAACTTGTTTGCATATTCTTAGCAGCATCAAATGAATCTTTGCTAGCATCAATTGCAGCAAAAAACCTCCTGGAAATCCAGAAATATGCTTGAGCAATAGGTGATGATTCAGATAAATCCCATGTTTCCTCATGCTCAACAACTTGACCACTTATTTGGTTTAATGTAAATCGTGAATTCACGCGGACTATCAAGTTCCCCGCAAGGAAACCAAGAAATTTCGGCTTTCCTTTTAGTGTCCATTTGATGTTGAGTACACTGGTTGACAACATTACCATCTCCTGCACTGTCTGGACATTCATTCACTCTTGAATCAGCAAAGGAGAGTATTAGTTATTATTTGTATTTGAATACAAGTAAAAACATCCTATTACTTCAGAGGTTAGTTATGTCGAAATGAAGGAAAGGGAATTAAAATTTCAGATGCACAGGCATGAAGAATTTTATTTATTCCTCACCGCAGTAGGCTTCTCAAGGGCATCAGTCGCCCACAAAGGTCTGTTGTACTTTTCGCGACCAATAAAATTCCTAACTGGATCCTGAGAAAATATGAATGATGGTAAACTATTCGAGCATGAAAAATAGAAATACAATGCAAAACTTCAAAATAGAACAACCAGTGATTCAAATACTTGCTGAGATAATATATTTGTTATTTCAATATCATTTGGATGAGGCACAGCGCATACTATTTTTATAGCACCTGATATAATTTTGTCAAACCAACAACATTCGATGCTTATTAGATGATGCTTCAAGAATGTAAATTTCAGAATGAGGCATGCACATGAACCTGAGGAAGCCCATGGGAAAGAATTTAGTAGCTATTTTAAATGCGTGACAAAAATAGACCACTACCAAGCAGATTGAGTGATTAGAGATCTTTAAAATACAGAACAGACCTCTTGACAGCAATCACAAATGTTTTCACCTTTATGATTTTTCATGAAACTATGAAACTTTCGGCTAAACTGCAGTGAATTTCACCACATAAAAGGTGGAACAAGTGAATTGGCAGTACAAGCTATTATCTCATAAAGGTCTAGATTGTTCAGTAAAAGATTGTAGCATTTTCCACCAGAAAAGTACAAGCTTTAACCACCATAGAGCACAAATGACAAGAATAACAATTTTCTCATGTTCTGAACTTAAGTATATACCTTATATTTGATGGAAACAGAGAAACATCCAAAGGAACGATTTTGTTCTCTCATTTCTAGTATGTCACGCACAAGTTGTCTTGCTGTGGACTCCACTAAGGGGCTGCTTATGCATTCAAAGTCATTGCAGAGTTCACCAAAGTCCATGCCATCAACAAGCTGGTCTGATTGAGCTCTTTCAGATATTGGATCAGTGGATGTCTTAGTCCCTTTAGAATCACCCACGACTGCCAACAGTGTTCATCATTTAAATAAGAACAAGAGCAAAACATTTGACGAACATGTTACAAAATACAAAGAGAATACCAAAATTTGTATGCTCACATTAGATGATAAATTGTTAAAGCACCAAATTAGATTAGGAGGATTGGATCATAGGTAACAAATGTGAGGACGTATCAAACAGACTTTTTTGAAGTTCAAAGCACTTCTCAAGTAATTAATGTTAATTATGATTATTAACTTCTTAAACTACTTTGCTATGCCTGCAACTTTGAACTACACTTCAAGCACACCTGAATTATTTCTAAATCCTTAAATGTTTAAACTATTGCGAGTGTGAAACCATTAGAGTCCTCAAAGATATGTTAGACCACCAGAAATACAATACATCAAGCCTGATTGAGAGACAAATTAATAGTTCTGAAGTCTGAAAACTCTGAGAACTGAGAAATGCAATAAACCCCATGCAAAATCACTTCCTAGATTCAGAAACCAATTGCTATCAAGTAGAACATATAATTAAACAAATGGCTGGAGCTTTCCACATATTACATGAAGAATGAAATTTCCAAGTTTTTTCAATTCCAATCATGCGACAGCTCAAGAAAGTACCAACAAACTGCAGTTTTCCACGCATCAAATGAAGAATGAAAAGATCCAACCTTTTTCAATCCCAATCATGCAATAACTTTCACGAAAATAAAAAAGAAAAAAAAAACACAGAACCAGAATCTAAAAAAAGAACTTCAAGAAAAAAAGAAAAAAAGGGAGAATGAATGGCACCTCGAGGTGGTGGGTGGCGGCGTGGGAATGGGCGGCGAGATGGAAAGGGATTGAAGAGGTGGCGGCGAGGGGTGAAGAAGGCGGAAAGCGGGGAGAGAGCATTGATCGTCATATTCCATGCTGCTGGAAACGGAGGCCATTAGAAGCCTCTTTTTAAACACCATGAAAAGAGAGGCCTCAAACTGTGGAAGAGAAGCTCCACGGAGCAATAGGCTTCAATTCAACCAATCCGGATAAGGCTACCTATTTTCTTTATAATAAAATAATAATTCAATTTGTTTTCTATATATATATATATATATATAATGGTACATTTATTAATTATATTCGATAATAATAATAATTTACTGGTCTCTATAATTTTTTAAATTTAATAATTAATTAATTAATTTTTGGTTACTCTCTTCAATATTAATCTTTTTGTTTTAGAGGGAAATCTTCCCACTTCTTCTTTATTTGGGATGGGGGGAAGAGTAGGAATAAAAGTGCTTAAGCATTAATATCTCATTTTAGAGAATAAAGACAAGGATTTATAGCCATTAGCATGTGGAGTTAAGTTGGTTAAAAATAACAAAAATAATAATACATGTCTTACTATAGAAATTGAGAATATAATCGACCTCTATTGTTGTACCAAAAAAAAAAATTTTACCGAATGACTTTGTAGTGACTAACAACAATCTAAATCACTTAGAAATTTTGAATCAGTGATGTTGTAGATCCAAGAAAAAAGTTGAAGGTGATTATTCAACTAACAAATTCGGTAAATTTATTTAGTAGAAATAGCATTGCTCCTGAATTACCAAACAGGCAGTTTGGTGACCCAAAATTTGCAAAAGAAAGGAGCCATACCACATGGCATGATATCCGCCGCATTTGGATGCCATGTTCAAACAAAATTCTCCAGTCTCTCAAAATTCTCAAGTCTCTGAAGCTGCTTCCAAACCTCCCATCTTGCAATGGCAGTTAGGGCATTCATACCTCTTCTGTAACTTCTCCCCAAGTGAAGCACAGGTCTTCTCCAATTCACATGTCTGCTTGTTTACGGTTAAGAACTTTTAATAGTTCTGAATCTTCTGATTGAATGAATGAATGAATGAATGAAGAAAAGCATTCATAAATTTTTTTTCCCTTTTACTGTTTATTTTCTCACCATGCAAACACAATACCAGTCATTTAGAATTAATAAGCTCTTGAACCACACCTGCAACAGCCTCTTGAAGAAAAACAACCATTGGTGAATAAAAGTTTGATGTGAGTAGAAAGATTAGTATATTGAAAAGGATATTCTGATAGTTCTTGCAATGATTTTGTTTCTTGAACAACAGCCTCAACAAGAAGCCATCTCTGTTCAGTATTAGCTAGCTCCTGACAGATCTGCAATGAAAAATCATTGTACAAAAGAGCAGTCTAATTATCATCACAGATGGTAACTAGTATATCATCCTAAATGGCTCATTTCTACAAGAAAAGTGTTTTAAAGCCTCTAGTTGAGTTCAGCTTTTCATTCCTTGGTGTTAAAGGAATATTATTTGCTTTTCAGTAATTTTAATGGAGATAAGTGTAGAATGATTCACCTTGTGGTGATCTTGTAGTTGTTCTTGATACTCTCTGCTTGTTTTATCTATCTGAGATTTAATACATGCAAGCTGCCTCTCCAAATCTTTTAGAGATTCTTGCATGTTGAACTTTTCCTCCTTGTTATTGGTACTTATACCTGCTAAAGACATGATCCCTCATGTCATGACATAAAAATACATACTAAAATCAGCATCTAGTAGCATCATCTTATGAAAGCTCTCCTCTGTTTGATATTTTTTACAAGCCAATTCATGAAAACATGTGCTCGAGGAGTTTTCACAAAATATTATCCTATTGCTAGATCTCTATAACATATTTGACTATGCAATATGCACTGCATGTGTGCTTCCCAAAGCGCAAGAAAACAGGTGTTTAACCTCAAACTCTCAAACTGACAAAAGCAAAATAATACATGTGTAATAAACACAATTTTCATGTTATGATATATAAGGAATAAGGAAAAGAAAGAGAAGAGGAAACACTAAAAATAAGCTATAAAAGTTAGAGAAAGCAAACCAACTTGAGTTAAGTATCTGCATGGATGTTATTAACATAAAAGATGAAAAATGCAATGCTCAGTTATTAGACAGTCATCAAACTTTTATCAGAACACTTGATCAAATAAGTTCAGCTGAATAATTTTCCTAAGAAAGAATTTTATCAATTTATATAGTCAGTCAGATGGATAAGGAATACAGGGTACAATATTTTCTTGGAAATTGTTTGATTAAAGTGCACCATTGTGCAGTTGAATCTAATAGGCAGTGATCATATGGGTTTAGATAACAGTAGCATGTAAATCCTAATCTGTGGGAGCATAAGTAATCTCGTACACTTGAAATGAGCATCAAAATACACAGGTTGTGAAAGGTCTCAAAACTATATTTTCTGGCTAGACTTTGGACACCATTAGGTTTGTAGTGTGCTTTCTCCATAAACAGAAGGAACCAGCCTCTGAGAAGGGGATCCCTTAATGGGTCCCTCCAGTAATCTTTCTGACTCCTTTATGTCCTAATGCTAGAAATATTTGGCATTGGAATCAATAAGAATGGTTTTGCCATTTGTGATGACAAGGAAACACCATTCAAATTCAGCATTTCAAGGTTTCTAAGAAAAAAATATAGGAAAGAAACCCATACAGCCATGGAGTTAAAAAAATTAATAATAATAAAAAAAATGACTTGAACGACTGGAAAAAATTAAATTAACAAAAATATTTCTTGCCATTCTTTGATGAAGTTCCAGGGTATTTTTTCTGAAAAGCTTGGCCTGCAATCTCTAGAAATTCCCTGAAGAGTTCATTGTGTAAAAATAGTCAAAACAATAAAAGAAGCAATGGGCAGCTACTACCATAAGTTATGAGCATATTAATTCAGTACAGAAGATGTGCAACTTGTGTTCATTTAACATTTAAAATTCTGAAAGTGATGAGAGAATAGTACAAAATATGAAGAATACATTGCAAATGAAAAATAGGAAGAAAGCAAGATTTGATGGGGATGGTACTGTATGATAAGAAAGGAAAGCCTTAACCATTAAGCCATTTAAGCTACTTGTGTCAGATTCAAAGTTCTGATTATCTTCACACTTAGTGCTAGATTATTTGGTGATCATAAGTGATGAGAGAATAGTACAAAATATTTTCCTTGGTCTTTATTATTTTGTCAAAAATGAACCAGCTATCTCCTCAACAGATAATCCTTTTATCTATATTACCCTGATCACCCGCACATACACTTACCAGCAAAAGTTGGTTTTTCATTAGTTATAAAATTTACAACTCTCACTTCAACATGTATTGTTCTTCACATTAGCCCTACTTTTATCACCGATCGAACATGGCAACCCATCTCCTGTCATCCTTTGAGGTACATAGAAAAGTACATGGTTTTCATCCTCACTTCAAATGCATCTATGGGACATTCAAGGTATTTTTATGTTAAAGCATGAATACTCTGTAGAGCATGATAATTAAAGAAGTCAATAGACAACTACATACTTTCAGTGCACACTACAATACTTGTATGCTGCCATGGATGCATAATAAAAAAAGACGGTCAATAAATGTATGTTTTCTTCTTAAAAAAAAAAAAAGCAATACTATAATATATCTAACATCTCCAGTTTAAACTCATAGGAACCCATCACCACATATTGAATTAACCTGTTGATCAAACCTGATGTCTGAATTGGAAACAAGATATCCACAAACCAATAACAAGGAGAAGATGATCAGATTCACAAGGATCAACTTATCAACAAAATGTTCATAAAAAGATATCCAACCTTATCTTCTTGTTCAATATTTGCATCCTGCCAATGAAATTATCTCTGCAAGTACATAGGATGTGACTATTCAGCCATATATAGTGAAACAAAGATCATAAGACAGGGATCATTATATATATGTACCGCAGAACTCCTGTCTCATTCTTCAATCAGCAAACAACGATTAGGCACATACCAGAGGATAGTCAGGAAGAGAATCACCAAAGAAGAAGAAGAAGAAACGAAACAAACCCTAGCTTTGGAATATCACCTTGAGCTGATCAATTGCAGATCCGAGCTTAGATATCTCCCCTTGAAATAGAGAAATCCTGGCCTGAAACCAAACAAGCATCCATTATCAATCCGAGAGTGAAGAGTACAATATATGGATAATCGTCCATCAATTTGAAGAATAGAAGAGAAGAGAAACACCAGTTGGGCTTGGATCGTGGCATCGCACATGGAGAGCTGAACCTGGGAACCCCGGAGCTCTCTCTCAGCCACCTCTTTCGCCCGCTTAGCTTCATCCAGGGCGGCATTAGCAGCATCGGTCGCAGCAACGACATTGAGGAGCTTCTTCTTGAGATCCGAAACCCTGCGCTCTGGATCGGCAACGAGAACAAGAGGATCAACAGATGAAATGAGGCAGGAGGAGAAGTAGAAGAGCATCAATCCGGAAATCCAAACCTCCTTGAGATTTCTCGGCAGCGAAGTCTCTGATCAGCGAGAGGAGTTGCTTCTGGGGCTCCATGGACGCCATGGATGATGAGCTCTTGCACTATCGATTCCTTCTTCTCTCGAAGGTTCGAAGCCCAGCGAGCGAATTCAAAAGAAGGCGCGAAATCCATCTCAAGATGTGAAAACCGGATCCCGAGGCAAGTCCTTATCGGGTCGGACCAGGGATATAATTTCGCAGACCCGAAACCCGCTAACCAACCCGACAGAACGGTTCGGGTGAGAACATGAATCCGACTAGTTTCCCGCCATTCATGATATAAAAGTCCTTATCGGGTCGGACCAGGGATGTAATTTTGCAGACCCGAAACCCGTTAACTAACCGACATAATGGTTTCGGGTGAGAACATTGCTTCTGCGCCCGGATCCGACTAGTTTCCCGCCAAAACCATGGCGTTTTCCCGCCATCCCTGAACCTCAGGGCATAGAAAAAGGGCTTCAATGGCGGCGAGGGCTTCAGCATTCGTTCTGCTCTCCGATCGCTGTATCTCCTTCCAAATTCGAAGAAATGGATGCCAACGAGGAAGCCATGGCTGCTCACAAGCGTTCCTTCTTGGATTTCATCGATCAAGATGTAGGTTTCTCCTCCCTTTCCTTTTTCAATCTCAGCGTCTGCTGATCTTGATCCGTGTCTATGGATGGTTTGGAGATGATTTCAGGTGGGCAGGGGGGTTTACATGAAGGCTATCAGAGACATGATCCAGAACAAGAAGCATCGCCTCATCATCGCCATGGACGATCTTCGCAACTTCAGCCTGGATCTTGCTCGGAGGTGAGTGTTGAAATCTCAAATTCATGTTTGATCATCTGTTTTCAATTTTTTTGATGGCCATTGTGTTTGTGTTTTCAGGTTGATTCGCAACCCCAGCGAGTACATGCAGCCCCTTTCCGATGCGGTGACCGAGGCCACGCGTGGTGTGGATCCTAAGTACCTGAAAGAAGGGGAACATGTGCTCGTGGGCTTCACCGGGCCTTTTGGCTTTCACAAGGTTACACCTCGGGACCTCATGTCCTCCTTCATTGGATCCATGGTCCGTGTTGAAGGCATTGTCACCAAATGTATGCTTCTTTAATCCTTGTCTTTTTCTTTGGATGAATCTTTGTGTTAATTAGGGGAAGTGATAAAATTTCACTGGAATGGTCTGTGCTTGATGCTGCATTCACTTATAGGACAATTTCTCAGTCTTTAGCTGGTATATTTCAAATCATTTGGCTTTGAAGTTTTCAGTGTTTCAATTGCATTCAACTTGCAGAAAAGAAAATTTGAAAACTGCTATGAGTTATATAACTTTTCTGACACATAATAAGCCATTGGTAAAACCTGTCATGCAGATAACTGTTATTTTGATAATCTGAAATGTTGGTGTATATTTTGGTGAAAATTATTGGTGGATCAAATAAAGATTTTGCATCTTCTTGGTTGACAGTAGTACAGATAAGTTCATTAACAGTGGGTGATGCTTGGCTTGAAATACGTAAGAAATACATTAGTTATCTATTAAAATGTGGTAATTCAAACCTTTTTTCATTGAGAAAATTCAAATATAAGCACTTCAGTTAAATGGTTTATGCCATTCCCATTAGTAGGCCAAGAATTAATTATTTCATTGGTCTTGTGAAGATCAATTTAGCAAAAAAATTAATGTATTGTTATGTGATTGAGCAGTTTGAAGCTTTTTCATTCCTGAAGGGATGGCAAAGTGTGAATGTCTCTAGTGATAGAAAATATATTATGGTAATGAAATAGAACATGTAGATTCAACATTTGGTTCCATCAAGAGGCAAATAGAGGAACCAGAGCATAACTAGCCGGTGCATTGAATGGTACTATGTGGATGGGTTTCTTCAACAGTAAATCTTGTGCCTTTGAGATTAATGGCGCTTTACACATGAATATAAAAGCTTTTAATGGATAATAACATAAAATGTTTGGAGCAGTTAAAGTCAAAGCTATAGGGACCAGAGGGACAAAAGATGCCTAGGGTGGTATGCTACATGGTTGTCAATGAATGTCATAAACATAGCACAAGAATAGCACTAATTGAAGTTAGAATGGTGAATGACCATATAGTAATGAACATGGGTTATGAAGATAGCACAACCGTTTTCATATTGAAAGAATCAGGCTAACCTCCATGTCATCTGTATGGTTAGGCTTAATATTTGATCAGATCCATCAATTGCTTTTACTTATGTTCTTTACAGAGATGACTTTTCATTTTCTTGCGAAATTAATGGGTAGCAAACTTGATTTTACCTCCCTCAAATTATCAGAAAGCAGGTGGGTTACTCTTGGCTTTTCTACCTTTTTTTAATCAAGTTTCGCTAGCTTTTTACTTGTACAATAAGGCTAGGTGCAATAGGAGTTGTTTATAGCTTGATGTTAAGAAAGTCTGTCTCTGTATCAAGTTAATGCATAGTAACCTTATTTAGAGAATGTGCTGCTGGGAGCCTTGTACTAGTGGCCCCACTTGTTTATCTTATACAATAGTATTCTCATCTTATAGATCATATTTCTTGCTAAGATCTTGAAAATAAAATATAGATTATCCTCTTTTTTCACTTATTCATATTCAGCATGATAATCTCTCTAAGAATCTT
Source organism: Dioscorea cayenensis subsp. rotundata (assembly GCF_009730915.1). Taxonomy (NCBI): domain Eukaryota; kingdom Viridiplantae; phylum Streptophyta; class Magnoliopsida; order Dioscoreales; family Dioscoreaceae; genus Dioscorea; species Dioscorea cayenensis. The sequence goes on along the minus strand of NC_052484.1, from coordinate 18,793,217 downwards.
ATTTACTTGTGATCACTGGTAATATTATTGAAACCCCATGTGCATGGCTTAATTAATAATTTTGGATCTAATGGGAACAAATGTTTTTGTGTGTGTGGATTCAGTTATAATTTTGGATCTAACGAGCAGAAATCTTTGTTGCCAATTATATCTTGTCAATTGCAGGTTCACTTGTGAGGCCCAAGGTCGTTAAAAGTGTTCACTTCTGCCCGTCAACTAATCAATTTACTACTCGCGAGTATAGGGACATCACATCAACTATGGGATTGCCCACTGGGTCTGTGTACCCAACACGGGTAATGATTTTTTGTCTATTACATGCAAGTCTAATACCTATTCCCAATGTTGTATGTTTGTAATATGCCCTTCTTTTTTATGTACAACTCAGGATGAGAATGGGAACTTGCTGGTCACTGAGTATGGACTATGTGAATACAAGGATCATCAAACACTATCCATGCAGGAAGTTCCTGAGAACTCTGCTCCTGGCCAACTTCCAAGAACTGTGGATGTCATTATAGAAGATGACTTGGTAGATTCTTGTAAACCTGGGGACCGTGTAGCAATTGTAGGAATATATAAAGCTCTTCCTGGGAAAAGCAAGGGCAGTTTAAATGGGGTTTTCAGGTCTGTTTCCTAGTATATTTAAGCTGTATCAACTTACTGTTATTATTGTTCTCCTTTCATATTGGAAATTCCCTTTTATTCACTGCAGAACGGTTCTTATAGCCAACAATGTTTCTTTATTGAACAAGGAGGCAAATGCACCAATATATTCTCTGGAGGACTTGAAGAGAATGAAGGAAATAGCAAAGAGGAATGACACATTTGATTTACTTGGAAATTCACTTGCACCATCAATCTATGGTCATTTATGGATAAAAAAAGCAGTAATTTTGTTGATGCTCGGTGGTGTGGAAAAAAATTTAAAGAATGGAACACATCTACGAGGGTAAGAATTATAGTTTGCTATGAGTATTTTGTTATGAATAGGTTGCTATGAATTAACATGAAACTGACTCTCATTGCCTCTATCTTTTCTTCTTTGCAGTGATATAAACATGATGATGGTGGGCGATCCTTCAGTTGCAAAGTCACAACTCTTGAGAGCGGTCATGAACATTGCCCCGTTAGCTATTTCAACTACAGGTCGGGGTTCATCTGGTGTTGGGTTGACAGCTGCTGTCACTTCAGATCAGGAAACTGGTACACCCTGACACAATGCTTCTTGATTTCCTTTTTAATGGTACTGAAAAACTCATTAATTCCTTATGTCCAGGGGAGAGGAGGCTTGAAGCTGGCGCAATGGTTCTTGCAGACCGAGGTGTAGTTTGCATTGATGAGTTTGATAAAATGAATGATCAAGATCGTGTTGCCATACATGAAGTTATGGAGCAACAGACAGTAACGATTGCCAAGGCTGGAATACATGCATCATTAAATGCTCGATGCAGCGTAGTTGCGGCTGCAAATCCCATATATGGAACTGTGAGTGGTGATTCTCTTTTGGTTCTTGTTTACTATGTAGTGTATTAACATCGACTTATTTCCTTCAGCAAGATGTTTTCCTTTGCACCCATGTTGTTCTGGTTGTAATTGTATGAAATGGTTTACAGTATGACAGATCATTGACCCCGACGAAGAATATTGGATTGCCAGATTCATTACTTTCTCGGTTTGACTTGCTCTTTATAGTCCTTGATCAAATGGACCCTGAAATTGACCGACAGATTTCAGAGCATGTTTCTCGGATGCATAGATATTGTGCAGATGATGGAGGTAATAACATCATGATTCCTTTGTTCTCAGTGCTTTAATTTTTGGCATTCCCTTGCAATATTGAATTCAAATGATACAGGAATGGGGGCCTTCAGTAAAGGTTCAAGGTTTGCTGAGGAAGATGATAATGAGATTAATGCACCCATTTTTGTCAAATATGATCGCGTGCTTCATGGGCAGGAGAGGAAACGAGGAAGAAAAGGAAAAAATGAGAGACTAACCATCAAGTTCCTTAAGAAGTACATCCATTATGCCAAAAACAGGATCCAGCCAAAGCTGACTGATGAGGTATATTTTCTTTATTCTCATGTTGGAGAGCCTGTAAACCTCTGCATGCAACACCACTGTGAACTTTATTTTTCTTTTTAAAATGTTCACATCTAGATATTTACTCTGTTTTATTACCAAAACTTATAGTTTAAGAGCATTCCTGTTTCAGCTGGCTGTAAACCTCTGCATGCAACACCACTGTGAACTTTATTTGTTCTGGTTACATGGTTGGTCTTTCTTTTGATTACGCTTATCTCAAGGAAACTTCCCTAATTTTCAAGCATGCCTCTGTAAATGAACCAGAGGCATCATATTTGGTGACTTTGCAATTGTGTGGATTTGTAAAAATTGTTGCAGCTTGAATAGTTTGTTTACACTAGCAGCATCATCAAATGATATCTGCAACTTTTTTTCATGGTTTTTTACCACAGGCGTCTGATCATATTGCAACTGCTTATGCGGAACTAAGAGATGCTAGTTCAAATGCAAAGGTTTGTTTTCTATTTTGTTTATGAGCATATTAACAATGATTTTTATTTATTTATTTATTTATTTATTTGATGGTGTCTGAACTTGTAGTCTGGAGGAGGAACACTCCCAATCACTGCTAGAACCTTGGAGACCATTATTCGTCTCTCAACAGCTCATGCCAAAATGAAACTAAGAAATGAGGTGAAGTGCTTTAACATTGGCAGTTGCTTCTGTATGCATTGGTTAAGCAGCCTATTATGTTGATGGAAATTGGTCACTTTATTTGTTATTATCCTTCTTCCCGAGGTATTTCACTTGTAGTTTCAAATCCACAAGGATAAATAAGTTGGGTAGACCAAGAGCTCTATGATCAATACTCAGTACCTTCAATTTGGGGTAAATCAGTCAAATTCTCAGCTGGAATTCATTTTACCTTTATTACCTGATCTTTTGATGTAGGTTTTGAAGGTCGATGTTGAAGCTGCACTGCAAGTTCTAAATTTTGCTATTTACCATAAAGAGCTGACTGATATGGAAGAACGAGAACAGAGGGAGAGAGAGTTAGATTTGAAAAATCGAGCTGATCAGGATGCTGGCAATGATGGTGGCAATGTTGAAGGTGGTGGCAAGTAAGTATATCTTTTTAAGATATTAATATTTACCTATTTCGACATGCATGTCTATTCACTTGCAAAACATTACCTGTTCTATTCAATTTATCATTCTCCATTCTCTTGTATATCTTTTCTTGTGGAATCCATATCAGTGTTCTTTGTCTGCAATTGTTTTGCAAATAATTCCTTCAATCAGTCCCTATAGTGACATTGACCAGTATTTAATGGAAGTTTTTATATGCTTGTCAGAAGGGCATCACCTAACATTCACAACAATCTATAACTCAAGTATAACTCAAGTACCTGATTCACCCTCAAGAATCCTTTAGCTTCTTTGCTTGATTTGCAGATACATGGCCATCTAAAGTTAGTTTGAAGGGCATTATAATCCTTGTAGCTTAACTTTGAAGTGCTTTCCTTAAGTTAAACTTGCATAACCATCTGAGTTGTTATATTTAGAAATAAATCCAAGTTCAGTTAAGCGGAAGTGAAAATGAGTGACTTGAAGCGTTCATAGGTTAAAACCTGAATGATGTCTAAAAGTGCCATTAGCATTTGGCCCCTTGCTCATGTATGTGATGTATTTTGGTTATTCCAAAGTTTCAATTATGTATCCTAAATATGTTTTCTACGTGAAATTATTGACATAATTAACTGTTAGGAACTTAGGAGAGATGTAAAAGGAATGCAAAGATGATATTTGAAGTAGAAGGTTCACATTCTGATATCTTAACTAAGAATTCATGAGGTTCTTTACATTACCAGTTTGCATTGTACAGTCAAATTCATGAATGTTTGAGTGCTCATTAGGGAAGATTTGCACTTCTCTTGATACCTTATCATTTTTTTACTGTACCTTAGATGTTGGTTTTCTTTCACATTAATTTTGAGATAATGATCTTTTGTTTCTCGCGTCTGGGTATAGTGCCACAGTAGATGCGATGGATGTAGATGAAGATCATGCTGGTGATGATATTAGTCCAGAAAGGTAAAACTAGCCATTAAAGCTGTCTTCCATTCTAGACTTAAGCTTGGTCAAAGCTAAACTTTTTGTTTGGTTTCTTCTGTGACATGTAGATTACAAACATTTGAGACAATCCTAGGTCAGCATGTGGTCTCCAACCATCTGGACCAAATATCTATTGCAGATATTGAGCATATTGTCAACCAGAGAGCAGATGAACACTTCACAAAGCGCCAAATATCGTCAATGTTGGAGGTAATTCATAAATACTCTTTGTTATTGACATTTTCAAGATATCTGGTTAATTTTTTTCTTGAGAAAGAAAATGCTTCAATTGCAATAAATTTAGGGTTCATTCTGAATTGGTTTTCCCTTAAATAACTGTTTTGTCATGTGGCACTAGAATCAATACAGAAACCTCTGTTAGTTTCAGCCATGGATAACATTACTTATTCTTTGCATTCTTTGATTTTTGTCTTTGTTTTCACAGAGAATGCAAGAATCCAACAGAATAATGATCAGAGATGGAATCGTTCGAATTATTTAACAAACCAAAAACATCACTGAATTCAAGAATGTTTGGAACTCGGGTATTTTGGTTGTACTTTTATTTGTTTTCCAGCATTATAGTTAGATCATCTACTGTTGTTTTCTCCTTAAGTTTTCTAGGCCAAACTTGCTAAGATGACTATATATATATATATATATAGCATAGATCTTGAAATTGCACTTGTTCATGCTGATGGTATTATATAACAGAGGTCGCTAAATTGATAATGATTTTTGTCCGTTCAATCATTAATTTGTTTTAAATAATCATATTTTTTTTTTACCATCCAACAGGCTCCAAAATAAGCTGCTGATTTTAATATTTAACACAAAATCGAGCTGTGTAATTGTCTCTAATCTGTTAAAACGTTATCTTTGCATACATTATTATTTTGCTATAGTAAGTACTCTCATATCAAAATGTAAATGAGAGATGCCTCAACTAACTCAATTTATTATCAAAATCTAGCATATGAAGTAAAAAATAATTGAAGAAAGAAAAAAAAAAAGTACATAAGTTACAATCAAATGCATGTGCTCTCACCTGTCAATGAAACAATAGAGAGGTCAAAAGAAGGCATAAAAAAGAGAGGAAAAGGTGGGAAGAAAGCAATGATATGCGTCTCTGATGATGCCTCTGACAAGAACCAAGCCAATGCATGCATTGATCTTTGCCAGGCTTTTTACCATTTCCATCTGTCAACCCCCCTCTCCCATCCCCACCTTCACACACTCTCTTTATCTTTCTTGTGACCTTTTTATCTTTTTAATGTTTCATTTAAATTGAGAAAGCAAAAGATGCCACACTTCACTTCTTATGTGACATTATTATCAGTGTCTTAATAATTTCAGATACAAATCAAATTACATAATTACATATATATATATATATATATGAATTTCCATCTTCTATGTACATTCAATCATCAGTTGGATCATATGATCTAATGACCGACATTGATGAACAATATTATTATTTATTATATTGTTCTGAATAATAATTATTATATATTTTACTGTATTATCCATCAATATTAGCTGTTGGATCTCGATCCAACGATTGATAATGGATATTTATAAATTTTTTATCTATGAACGTCCATAGAAAATTGGTCTTCACATACACGTGCGTATATGTCGGTGTTACTTTTATTTTGTTCCATGTGAGACCATTTAATTTATGCTGCCCACAACCTAAATCTCACCGCTGGAGCAGGAAGTCATATTATACCAACATGCAGACATAATTCATACACCCAAACTTCTCCTTCTCATCAAGAAAATGCTCAGCCAACAACTACATCCATGGCCAGTAATCCTCACAATTCTCTTCCTGTTGCTTCATCAAGGTAAACACCATCCCTTTCTCCTCTCTCATTTCAAACAACTCATCCATATATAAATAGTAAATACATAATCATTAAATAAATAATTGTACATCATCTTTCTTTTCTTTCCAATTTTTAAAACAAATCATACATAAAATCATAAAATCAATAAATTAACTTCACCAAAACAAACATCATGTTTTTTTTACCTTTATATTGTAAACAAATCATAAGTATATATAAGCACAGGACATGGAGCTCGCTGTGGAATGAAAACACCAACTGTGCAGCAAACACAGGTAGGCTTTGGCACACCGCCGGAGTTCACAGTGGTGGTGCAAAACAGCTGCCCGGTGTGTCCGGCCATTGACATCCATATTAAATGTGGTGGTTTCTCTCAAATACTTGCTGATCCTAGATTTCTCAAAGTGATTAAAGATGATGACTGTGTTGTTAATGGAGGCTTGCCCCTTGCCCCCTTGCAGAAGATTTCCTTCAACTATACACACCAGAAGCTTAGCATGGCACCAAAGTCATGGTACTTTCAGTGTGAATAGTTCTTATTCAGTGTAATTGAAGAGCAGTGAACCCATGCATGCAAGTGTTTTATATTATTTGGTGTTTTATTGTTTTTGTGTCTTGTGTATTGTATCTTGGTTTCTTTGGATTTATTTTGGCTTTAAATTTTTCATATTGTTCTATGCTAGTTCTTGTGTGAGTTTGTGTGTGTGTATACATAAAGATTGATTATGGATTAAATTTTTGTCTATTTTTCTCTTTAAAATTTTATTTATTTATTTATGGTTTCAGGACATGAGTGTAAACAATAAAATATTTTACCGGAATATATAAATTTAAATATGTAATTTGGATATATAAATGAATAAGTGAATCATTATTTTTTTCAGTTATTCTTATAAATATAGACAAACCACGTGCTATGGAAACACACACAAACATGGAGCACTTGTATATTTGTACAAACTTAATAACTCATGTTCTCATCTTGGCGTGAGATTTAAACCTGTGTTTTTAATAAAACACAAGTGCTAATAGACAAATTCATTTCACTCATGACCACAAATATTTGCACTTTATATCGTTGTGGTTACAATTTTTTTTTTTTTATAACACAAAAACTACTTTAACTTTGCTCCGATTGTACTTGTGGATATAATGGCTTATTTTAAAGTTGTTCCCAACGATATGTCAGTGCCACTCAGCAAACTCACCGGACTTTAAAATGTGTCATTTTGATCACAGGTACAATCGGATAAAAATTAAATAATTTTTGTATTATAAAAAAAAATTTTACAGCCACAATATTATAAAATACAAATATTTGTGGCCATCAATAAAATGAACAGCTAATAGACCAAGCGGCCCTAGGGACATATGAATCATCATCTTTGGAGAATGCTTAGCTTTTAGCAATAGATCTATAGCGGGTCGGATCTATAGTATGGATCCGACCCGTTAGCACTAGTAGACACGATGCCTTCGATCATCGCGGAGCTCGCGCACGTCCTCGCGTCGCCATGCTTGGCCCTCTCCGACCTCCACCAACTCCACGCACTAATCCTCCGCCGCAACCTCGCCGCCTCCCCGCATCTCCTCCCTGCCTTCAACCGCACCATTCGTGCCCTCTCGAAGCCCCACCCTTTCGCCGCCCTCCGCCTCTACTCCCTCTTCCTCCGCTCCTCCCTCTCCCCGGATAACTTCACCATTCCCTTCCTCCTCAACGCCTCCGCTGCGCTATCTCTCCTTCCTCTCGGCTCTGAGCTCCATTCCCGCTCCCTCCGCACCGGCCTCCTCCCTTTCCTCCCCGTCGCCAACGCCCTCATCGATATGTACGGTAAGTGCGGTGATCTTTCTGTTGCTCGGAAAGTGTTCGACGAAATGCGTGTGAGGGATATCGTCAGTTTCAATGCATTATTGGGTGCCCACGCTCGCGTTGGGGTTGATATGGCTGAGGCACGGAGACTGTTCGATGAAATGCCTCAGAGAAATGCTATTACTTGGAACGCAATGGTGGTTGGGTACGTGAATTGTGGAGACTTGCGCTCCGCGCGCGCGGTGTTCGACGAAATGCCCGCGCGGAATTTGGTTTCTTGGACTGTGATGCTCATGGGGTATACCAAGAGTGGGTTGATGGAGGACGCGAGTGACTTGTTTGATGAAATGCCGGAGAGGAATTTGGTTGCTTGGACCATGATGATCACCGGGAATTCACAGAGCGGGCGGCCGGAGGAGGCATTGGCGTTGTTTCGGGACATGGAGAAGGCTGGAGTAGAGCCAGATGCCGCAGCGATGGTTGGGGTTATATCGGCTTCAGCTCAGATTGGTCGTGTTGAGCTTGCTAATTGCGTTGGTACTTATGTTGATCAAAAAGGTATTGAGAGGAATGAGCGTGTGCTCACTGCATTGGTTGACATGCACGCTAAGTGCGGTAATGTGGATCAAGCTTGTCGCTTATTTGACGATATCCCCGTCCCGGATGCATTCTCCTACACTGCTCTCATCCATGGCCTTGCATCCCATGGGCAGGCATTGAGGGCTCTTGAGCTATTTGACAGAATGCGAGATGAGGCTATCAAGCCTGACCCAATTACCTTCGTCGGAGTGCTTACCGCTTGTAGCCATTCAGGGCTTGTTGATGAAGGATTAAAGTTCTGGAGGAGCATGGTGCATGAATACAAGATCGAACCATGGCCTGATCATTATGCCTGCATTGTAGACATGCTTGGTCGTGCCGGGAGGCTGGAAGAGGCTCATGATATGGTTAAGAGCATGGCGACGGGGTCTCATGCTGGTGCACTGGGTTCATTGCTTGCGGCATGTAGAACATACGGCAATGTAGAGATCGCAGAGAGCGTCGCGCAAGAGCTTTTTGTTTTGGAGCCTGAGAACACTGGAAACTATGTGCTTCTTTCAAGTATATATGCTTCAAAAGAACAATGGGGAGATGCAGCTAGAGTCAGATCCATGATCAAAGAAAGAAGAGTGAAAAAATTGCCTGGATATAGCTGGGTCGAAGATCCCCACAGAGAACAAAGGTCACAGACTAAATCACCATAGCAACAATCGATGTTTCTTATATTCAAGAAAAATGGGATGCACACATCAAGAGAAATACATTAAATATGAAAGGAATCAGAAAATGTATGCCCTGTTTATTTTAGGGAATCATAAGTGTGCATCGATGATAATATGGACATAGCTGCAGAAGATGATACGGCATTACAATATACATGCAGTGCGAAAGTCAGCCCTCATCCACATATCTGAAGTAAATTAACAGCTTGACTTTACTGTATCTATGGCGAAAACGAGATCATCGAATTTTGCACCTGTTACTTCTTTAACAATGTTGCCATCCTTGAGTATCTTGAATGTTGGAACAACTCGTATCCCCAACTCTTTAGCTAAGGTCTGAAAATACAAAAGGAATTTAAATGGTGTCACGGAAAACAGAAATACAAATGCATTGGGTACGGTATGCCATACCTTGTTTTCTTGATTGCAATCAAGCTTGAGGAAGACAACATCAAGGTACTTCTCTGATAATTCTTTGAATTTGGGAGCTATCACTTTGCAAGGGCCACACCTTCAAAAAAGTATAGAAATGAAAATTTATAAAATGAGAAAGTATCACTAAACTAACTGCTTATTTCTACTGGCTTGCCTTTATAACAATGTCTTATCCAAAATGAACAAATGAATATGAGAAAGTAAAGAATCTAGGTGCTGCATCAATTTTCCAAATAGCATAAATGATTAGACTGCCTAACCTCTCCTTGAAGAATCACTAAGCAAGAAAAGAAATAAAAATTTTCATATGTTTGGGTACACCATTTAATTCTCACCGCTGATTGATCAGCCCACTCTGTTTCTAAATTTCAGCCTTTCTATGGATTTAACGCCTCAGACACTAACTATTTCCAAACATTGACCAGAACAGCTCTATTTGTTAATGAGCTACCTCAAAAGATTTTATAGCATATGATATCTAGTGAAAATTCAACCAATAACTATTATCTGGTGAATTTGGTCAATATATTAATGTTGCTTCACGAGATATTGTTTTAAATCCCTCAAGAAAATACATATCATTTACACAAAAATTTAGATTGCAGTTGAACAGTACAATGATGCTTGATAGAATTAAATTTTCAAGGTTTATCCACCCTCGACCTTAGCCATGAACTTCAGGACGCAAATCGATAGCAAAGAATTAAATTATTATTGGCGATTACAAGCAGGATCAACCATCACACACTATTAGCTTTCCCTACTTCTGCACAATCATTCCCTATGCATCTAGCCTTGCAAAACACTTCAACACTGAACAAAAGGCACTATATTAAGAAAAGACAAAGAACAAGCCATGTTCTTGTACATAAAACCCATCTCAAATTGCAACATTCTGGAGCTCATAAGTGTTTGACAAAGTTATGAATTATTATTGCACAGCAAAATGTCATCATTGATATTTGAATTCTGTATATAGTATTAACACCATTCTCCACACACAGAAACTCAAATTAAATTGATATCTAACCATATTAAAATGTTAACCACTCTCCTAATATCACTCCCAGCAGAGACAGCAACCCAATGTTCTCCATACTCAATACCCACACCACCACTCCTTTTTTATTGATCTACTTGAACTACATGGATCATACATACAACCAGCTAAGATACTTCCCTATCCCACTGAAAGAAATTCAATACTTAACTAAGAATCCTGCTCTTGTTTTTCATCAAAATAATTCAAACAAACAAACAAAAACTTGGTAATTTCCAATCCCATTCTTCCTATCTACCTATCAACACCACACCAGCAAACTCTTTTATGTCATACATATGAAGTCATGGATCATATGTAGAACCAGTTATATTACTTCCCTATCCCAGTGAAAGCAATTCAATGCTAAACTAAGAATCCTCCTCTGGTTTTTCATCAAAATAATTCATAAAAATAAACAAAAACTTGGCCATTTCCAATACCATTCTTCCTATATACCTATCAACACACACCACCAGCTAACTCTTATAATAAACCATACATTCAAAATCACAGTTCTAAATCAACTCAATCAGAGCACAGACAAGTATAAGCATTTCATCAGGAGACAATCAAAACCATGAATCAAAATCTTCAGGATCAAACACCAAATCAGAAGAAGAGAGTCATACCATTGGGTGTACATATCCAGGACGACGATCTTGGACCCGGAGGCCTTGACGAGGGGCCAGAACGTGTCTTTGCACACCTCCGTCACCTGTCCGACGGTCGGCCCAGCGATCTCCAAGCTCGACCTCACCGTCACGATCCGGTTCGCCTTAGCCCCACCATTTTGCCTTTTGGAAACCACTCCTCTCAGAGCCCGCGGTTGATCAGGGGAAGCGAAGAAGGCTCGAACGAGGCCACTGGAGCTTGCCGGAGAAGACGACGACGGCGAAGGCCGGAGAGAAGACGGCGAGAGAGAGATCTGGAGCGCCATTGGAGACAACAAGAGAGTGGTGGCGTCTGAGGAAAGAGGGTTTGTGCTTGTTGGGGCTTTTCTTTGTTCCGGCGATAACGATTTTACGATTTTACCCTTGGTTGTTGTGGTGATAGTTATGGGTGACCATGGAAGTGTGGGGGTATTTTGGTCATTTAACAGGTATTTTTTGAGTGAAGCTGAGTGTGGGAGTAGCTTTCTTTGGGTTGGGGGGGGAGAAAAATCAAGATATTTGATATTGTTTTCTCAATTAAATGGTTTGTTTTTGTGTTATTTTATTTATTTATTTATTTATTTTTAGGTAAAATGAAATTTTTTTTAAACAAAACACAATAGATTTGACCGGTCATTTATATATCAATACTGGGAGTTCTTTTGATAACTTAACTCTATTAATAAGGAGCACGTTCAATTATCAGATTCTTACTTTTTATTTTTTTTTTATAAGAGCAAAGAATTGAAATAGAAGTGTCTGTCCAAACAATAATAATAATAATTTATTATAAAAAAAATAATATAAATTTTATATTAATATTTTACGGAAAAAGATTTTGACTGTATTGGTGGTTGTATGAGACAAATGTTCAATTTGTATTAATATAATATAGTTAGTTATACAGAGATAAGTTCATATATACAATAAAATTTTAATAAATTTAATAACCGTTCAAATATGTAGACATTCCTTTCGTTGATAATATTCTTTAATATATTCGATCTTAGATAGGCGTGAATCAAATCACTGTCATATAGGATAGGTAGACAAAATTGGATTAATTATAGAGGTTTTTTTAATTGAATTTTTTTTTTTTTTTTGTCCAAGTGAAAATAATCTGTATTTTTGCAAACATATCTATTTCACTGAGTCTCTCTCTCACCGAGTCTCTCTCTGAGTCAATACCCAAATCGTTATACCTTTCATGCATGTCAATACTTGCGATAAGAATTTTGATGCCGAAACATTCTATTCTTCCATGTTTTAGTAGTAGTAGTAGTATGTATAATGATTTATGGAGCTAAGTTTCAAAATGCAGAATAAAAACAATCACTATTTGTCTAACGGAATGTGATGTTAATAATGAATGGACAAACTCATGATTGAATCCCTCAGTCGATAGTACTGTTACAATACTGTGCATATAATGTAAAATATTGTATAAATTCTATAGCAATAATGTTCATTCACTATTCATGAGTTTCCTGTAGAAATATGTCATTTCACTTCACTTTAAGATTGCATAGCAAGAGAATTTATTAACTCGATTTGGTTCCCGAAATATCTTCTGAATATGTACATGAAAAGACTTTAATCGCACGGCCCATGTGACTTCTAGCTGAGTTAATAAATCTCTAGGGATCGTTAAGTCACTGTAACTAGTGCACCATCATACATGCATATCTCTTGGCACTCCCTTGTGAAGCAGATTGCACAAGCCTTAGCAGAGCAAGTGGGAGTGGGGCCCTCACACACATGGGCGCTGGAACCACCCATACATAACCACTACTCACACTCTCATAAATGTGCTCTCACCCAAGATTTGAACTCTTACCACTTATAAAGGATTCTATTGTGGACCCGGCTACTAATAAACCACTTGGTCATTGGTAAATAAATAAACATGGTTAACCTTGAAAATTTTAGTTATTAAACAATGAAATTAGATTGCATTGGGCAATGCGAACTAGATCCAATATTAACACCATTTATTTATTTATTTATTTATTTATTAGAAAGGTGATAAGTGCCGTCATACGAGGGGTTGTCAAAAGCTATATAAATATAGTGGTGCACATTACTGATTTACAACGGTTGATATTAAACTATACTGGGCCATTTAACAACCCCTGGGGTTTTAACTCGGTTAGATATCATATAGAGCAATTAGAATTATATCACGTTGACGCCTAAAAGATTTTCAAGAACTAAACCAAGCTGATAAATTCTCCTATCATATAATCCTGATATAATCCTGAAGGGGAGGAAATGACATTCTATTATAGAGGACCCAATAAATAATGAATAAACAATACTGCTACAATATGTTTTTTTCCTAATATTATTTATATAATATTATATAGTTAAACAACAGTACAATCGATCCAAGGATGTGGCCTTGGATCTATATATTCACCATTTAAGTAATAATCTACTGTAGTGGGTAGTGGTTGTGTAACACCATTTATTTTTATTCAAAGTTTTAACATATATCAACTCTTTTTAAACTATGGCAGAATGGATTCATTCTACAATAATATATTTAATTCCGTATTTCCATTTGCCAATTAATGGGCCTTTGAACAATGTTAATATTGAACTATTTGCATGCTGGGGGAGTTGTTCTTAATTAAAGTTTCCATTTTACTCTCTCTCTCTCTCTCTCTTTTATTGTTTCCATTATGATCATGAGAGATATGAATTAATTTAATATGTTTCTAAGGGCTACTAATATTATTTTTATCCCTTAAAAATTAAAACCTTTGTTATGTAGCTTTATTAAGTTTTGCAAGGATGTCTATATATTAGTATGATGAATTTTTTTTAATATTTGATAAATATGGATAAGTCATTAGAATGTACATAATGCTAATTTTATAATACATCTGTGACTCTCAGCAGAGGTTTGAATATAACTCTTTTACTAGGTCATAATGAATTTATTCAAATGCTTCTTTGCTAATTTGTAGATGGTTTGCAATCATGTTTTTTATACTAATATCTTCTTGATTATTCTAAATACTTAAAAAGAGCTAGAAATATCATAATTTGTTTGAATCTTCATAACAAATTTACTAGTTGAAAAGACTCTTCAAATTCATCAAAATTGATAATAATATATTTATTCAATTAGGCATTTAACTCATGTATTGATCTATCATCAAAATTTACATATTTTTTATAAAATTCTAAAAATCATACAATAAATTAAATAATTTTCATCCTTGTAAGTATCTTTCTCTTTTAAATATTTCATATATTCGATATATATATATATATGTATATCATCCAGACAAATCACACGAATAATGAGTGTCGTGGTACTGTAATGTTTATCTATTATTCATTGTGTCTCATGTAGGAGGAGCCATCATTGTTTTATGTATTAACTCGCATCACATATTAAGTTTTTAAAAGTCGTTAAGTCACTATAATTAGTACAATATTTTACTTATTTGTTTTTTATTAATCCTTTGTAAGACGACACTTGTTACTTTGTCAAACAAAATATATACACACATATGTATCATCCACACAAATACACCTGTTGACACTCACCTCAAGGTATATCTCTATCTATTGATATCCACATACTTCGATTCCCAACCGACAATGAAATCCTCTTAATATTTTATCTATATCCGCCAAAAATAAAAACAAAAAAATAAATAAATAAATAAAATAACTAGAGACCACATTAGAACCCAAACTTAATTAACCAATTATATATGAGCATTTCACCTTCATCCAAATACATTCAAATACATGATCTTTTGTTCTAATCTTAATTATCTTGAAAAATCCTTTCTGTTATTTCTAAATCTATCATTATTTGTTTTAATTCTTAAAATATAAAATATTTATTTTAGCCATTTGAATCTGTGTTAAAAAAATAAATAAATAAATAAATGTATATATCTAATTATAGCTTGTGGTAAGATAAATAAAATACATGTAGATTGATCAAAATATATGTTAGATAAAATACACAAAACCCTAACCCTAACCCTAACCCTAACCCTAATTCTAGATCCACAAAAAGAGGATCTTCACAAGAAACCTATCCATGTCCAACCTGGCATTTGCATGGATGCAATCTCATGCACTTAAATTAATGTTGTGGTTGCCATCTCCACATGCCAACCCAATCCACCACAACTCTTCCTTTTTTCCCTCTTCCCTTCCTTCCTCCATATAAAAACTCATCCCTTCTTCTTCTCTTCTCTCTTCCATTTCCTTCATGACCTTCTACTTCTTCTTCTTCTTCTTCTTCATAGAATTTACATGGCTACATGTGAAGAGCTAAGACAATTCTTTGACACACCATTACAAGACATCAAGACACCTTCTATCTTTGACTCCTTATCTTCATGGAACCAGCTAAAAAACATTAACAACCCTATTGAATCCTCCTTCACTGAGATCTTTGGTGAGCTCCACTTCCATGAAAAGACAGAAACTCCACTGTCCCCTGACTTGAAGAAACATCCCTTAGACCCTCCTCCTGGTGTTCCAAAGAACCAACAAAACTTTGATTCTTTACAACTTTGCACTGAAGGACTTGGTTTTGAGAGTTTAGCTGATGTTGAAGAAGAAGACTTCATGAATGATGATAATGATTCTAGTGAGTATTTGAGTGGTGGTTGTAGATTAAAGGAAAGCCGGCCGGTGACCGATTATTCGAGAAGCTTATCGGGGAAAGCCGGCAAAGGTTCTCGGAGTTTTCCGCCGCCTATATCAACTTTAGGAAGGAGTGGGAAGCCATTGGTGTACTTCAAGTCTTATAGAGATGATGGTAGGTTTATTCTTAGAGAGGTTAGAATTCCTACACATGAGTTCTTGCATGCTTCTAGACAAGATGGAAGACTTAAGTTGCAGTTTGTTGTTCATCCAAATGAGAACAATATTGTTGTTAATGGAGGTGCAACAAGAGGGGGAGAAGAAGAAGAAGATGATGATGATGATGAACATGAAGAGATGGTTAGTGATTAGTTTTGGATTTACTTTGTTTGTTATGATTGAGTTTGAATACATGAGAGTTTTGTTGGTTAAGTTGTTCTTTATGCACATTGTTTGTTGAAGAAATTAAACAAGAGAAATAATCAAGTGTTTTTTTTTGTTTTATTTTTATGTTAAATTAATATTCCAGAAGATAATTTGAAGGAAGAGGGAGTAATTGAAGATGCCATTGAAGTCTCTTTCTCATGAAAGGTGAGAGTGCAAGCGAAGTTTTACTTGGATAGAGGTACTCAAACGTATGAATACAAATATTCAAAATATTTTGACTTTTTAAATAAAGTAATTACCTTAATCGAGATGCAAAATACTCATGTATTTATTCAAAATATATATATATATAATTTGTAAATATATTTTTAATATAAAAATACAAATAAATAAATATATTAGTAATATATTATAATTAAATATGTATATATAAACAAATTTTTTTCTATAATTTTTAACACCACTTCATTAAAATATCAAACACACCAATACATTATCATGGTTCATGTGGGAAAACTTGAGTCACTTAAATAATTAATTTTAAATAAAAATTTTTTTAGCGATTCTATTTTTACCGAATAGATTTATATTAATTTCTCACATCCTCATGTC
This sequence comes from Dioscorea cayenensis subsp. rotundata, assembly GCF_009730915.1. Lineage (NCBI taxonomy): Eukaryota > Viridiplantae > Streptophyta > Magnoliopsida > Dioscoreales > Dioscoreaceae > Dioscorea > Dioscorea cayenensis. The sequence goes on along the minus strand of NC_052484.1, from coordinate 18,776,397 downwards.
ATTATTTTTTATATATAAACTTCAAATTTAAACTTTAAAAATATTTAAATTCTTAAAATTTTAAAAAAATTATAAAACTATATCTAAAAAACTCAAATACTACAAAATCTATACTCTAGAATTCTAAAAATTTAAACCTTAGTTTAAATTTAGGATTTAAATAATAAAGAAAAATTAATTTTTTTTTTTAAAAAAAAAGAGATAAAAAAAGAATGACGTGAATACTGACATCAGTGACATGGAAACCAATTAAGAAAAACTATTTGGAAAATCTATTCAGTGCTCTAATTTTTTTTATAATTTTAGAAAAAATACAATAAATAAACTAAAGTAAGATACATATATAAATATCTGCACTAGTGATGTACGTAGTTGGAGATTAAAAAAAAAAAAGAGTTAAAAAATTAAAACTGAATAGGGGTGTGAGATTATTAAAGATCCTTGGGGACCAACAAAAAAGCAAGTGGGAGAGTCACAGATTGAGACAGAGATGCTTCACAGGTATTAATGGAAAAGAGAGTCAAGCGACCACACATCTCTAGATCAACATGAGATGAGATGAGATGAGATGAGACACCTTCTCAAGCTTTCAATTGCCTTGTCCCTGCCTGCCTGCCCTTCTTCTGTGTTATTTATTTGTTTATTTATATAATTGACTTTTTAACTACATGAGATCACATGGATCTCATTTTGTTCACAACCAAAAGCAATGAAAAAGAAAGGGAAAGGGAAAGGAAAAGGAAAAGAGACACGCAGAGTGAGTTAATTAGAGTTTCTGTTTTTCAATTGATTTTGATTTTTTTTTTTTTATTTCTTATCAATAAAATTTGATAAATTATAAATTCAAATTTTATTTCAAATTTCCCATACATAATGTGTGTATATATATATATATATTTTGAGAGGATTTTTTAAGAGGGAAAGGTAATAATTAGTGACCTTTTAAATAGTAAAAAATTAGGTGGTGTATGAACAATACATACTTTACAAAAATAAAAATAAAAATAAAAATGACAGCTGTGGGATTTGAACCCACGCCCTTTCGGACCAGAGCCTAAATCTGGCGCCTTAGACCACTCGGCCAAACTGTCACTTTGTAGTGTGTTATCCTGTGAAATTAATTTTAAATATATAAAAAGATATTTTAGATATTTTTTTATAAACATCCAAGAGTATGTTACACGTTCGCTTCATGCAATCATCAATAAATATCTAAAATTACAAAAAGATACACGTCGTACCAAAAAAAAAAAAATCTAAAAATTAATTATATATAATTACATTTATTTTATTTTATGAATAAGTAGCTTCTGCATTGGACAATGATATCTAGCTTCACCAAGTCTTACCAAATAGGCTTGCAAGTGTTTGATGCTCTAACATCTTAAACCAATCTCAACTCATTTGATACATAAACAAACTTGATCAGATCGAAACTCGAAAGCAGTTTACAAACAGCTCGGCTTATTTTATAACCCTGCCATATATATTTCTCATATGATATCACAAAGGCGAAAAAGTTATAATTGAACACTCACATTCAGCTCAGTTTTCAGATCAGTAAACAACAACAGGTAAAAAAAATTTTCGTACGTCGATCAGATAGTAACTTCCAGATACTATTTAAAACTTGAATTTAAGTTACTAATGAAGACGAAGAACATCAAAGCCCTTGCAATTTTTTTGATGCAGAAAATGTACCTATGTTACAAACAAAGCACACAATCTCTCAGAAATGAAGATGCTCTTTGCTCTTCAAAACAGCAAAACTAAAATCCAAGCAAATTGACAAAATTGGGCTAATTTGGCATCTTGAATAATATCTGGTTCAATGTCTATAAACTGTCATGCAATTTGCCTTCATTTGAAACAAACCATGTAAGAAATCAAGAGACCAATTAGTTCAACCAAAGCCAGGAGACATCTTTAATCCATTCCCCACTTTCTTACTACTCTTTCCTTTGCAGACATTTGATTCTGATTTGATACTGCTGCATTTGGTTGCTCAATAACAGAAGTTTTTCCGAAGAGACGTAATGGAAGGAAGGAAAATGAGTTTCTTAACCCTCGAAGTGCAAATAACAATGAATTGAAGACCACAGCAAACATTACATTGCCCTTGGCTATCAGGAGACACTGTGTATGAAAAGATACTGAATATGAAAACCAGGAAATGAGCATAAAAAGGTAATGGAAGAAGAATAAGGCTTGATAGTTGTTACCACGGCGATTATGGCAATAACAGTGATGGATGCTTGTTGCGCCTCTTCCCAGAAATGCTCCCCACCAGACCATCCGAACCACCCTCCACCACCAAACCAGCCACCCCGCCCAGATGTACCTCCACCTCCACGCTCTTCTCGCTTTTTAATTTCCTTGTTCCACTTCTCTAACTCAGTCTTTTTGCCTCCAAGGGCATCCTCTAGTGCCTTTCTTGCTCGATCCTGCAGTCAGTGGGTGAGAATACAAAAATGGACCATGTGAGCAACTTTTAAGTTCAAAAAAATAAATGCGAAATTTATTTCTGAAAAAGAATACCAGACCCTCAGATAAGCGAGAGGTTTCATCAAACAAAAGATCAAGGGTATTCCGATGTTACAAGTTAACATGTAAGAAAATATATTTATTTGTTTAAAATTTGCCACTAAGACAGTGAATGAAAAACTGTTAGTTCATCAACCCAAATGGAAATAATATATAGCATATGAATCAAAATTATGTTCCTGTGGCATAATTAAGCCATAATAAGCACATGCATCAATAGTGGAAGATCATCCCAACTTATAGGTATCAAATTTCACCCTTCACAATTAAGAATTTAGAGAATGTAAGATGTTCTTCATGTTCCACTATTATGAACAACCTGCAACCAACAGCAAAGCGTAAGCGAAATCCTATACCTTCTAGCATGAGCATGCAATTTTCTTCCACTTGCCAATCAGTATACATTAAGCAATAAGCATTGCCAGTTAGATGCAAATCAAGAGAGCACACATGAAACTGGATAGAAAATGAAAAATACAACACAAACAGCCACCATTCAGGTGCAAAAAAAGACCACTTCTAACTACAACCTTATCAGAAGGTCTTATCTCTATTTTTATGAATTGCAGAACTTCGTAAAAGTTTCCAAACACATACAGTGAGCCTTGATTTAACTTCAACACTCTTACACAAGAATCAAAAGCCAACAACACAAAACCAACAACCAAAGGACATGCGACAACCTCATCAGAAAATCTTATCTCTATTTTTATGAATTGCAGTAATATTTAGCTTCAACACTCTTGCACAAGCATCAGAAGCCAACAACACAAAACCAGCAACCAAAGGACAAGCCACAAATGCATGAACTCAATGCATAATACCTATATCATTTGCCTTGATCCTGTTAATCAAATACCAGTTCTTATTCATCAAAATATCACACCACATTAGAGATAGCAAACTAAAAGAATTATTAGGAAAATTTTTCAGCTGTTCATGCACAAAGATTTTCAATCATGGATAGACACATGAACAGAACCTACATTCAAAACACAGATTAAAAAAAAATCACCACCAAAAGCAGTTCCTTTTATAGCTAAAAATTAATCAATACTAAATAAACAGCATTATTGGCAAAATTTGCACAACTATTTAAATCCCAGTTTGCAATAAGAAGCTTAGACACCAAATCGAGAAACCAATTGTACAGAGACTACAAAGAGCCCTAGATTTTCATTATATAGAACTCGATTGAAGCACAGCATACTAATCAGAGCATGGCATCGCATCAGATTTGAAGTGAGAAAAGCAAATTCACGCATAATTTTGTTAGGGTTTTACTTTAAGGAGTGATGGAGCTAACCTCCTTGCGACCATCGGAGAAGAAGCAAGAATGGCGGCCATGGGAATTCAATGTCTCCTTGAGAGCACTCCATTGAGGGTTTGGAGTTCCGATGATGGCGCAGTGAAGAGAGCTGAGAGGGGGCGAGAGCCGCCGAGGCGGAGCTCCATGGAGCTGGTGCACGTTAAGAGTTAGTGCCATCCCGCACGACAAGGTACCACTGCTCCGCAGAAGTGAGAAGACTTTATATATATATATGTATAATAATTTTTCTAGAAAACAAAAAGTGGAAATTGCCTAAAAACCCTTTAAGTTTGTAAAATTGCCAAAAACACCCCATTAGTTTCTATGAATCCCCAAAAATCCCTCCTTTTAAACTCTATGCTTTTTCAAACCCCAAACCCTCAGAATCGGATGTGAACGGAGTGAGTTTCAAATTTTTTTGGACGAAAAATGCCTCTGCACGTGAGTCGTGAAATGCAGAAATCATCTCGGCGATTTGAGAGGAAGTGGGCGGTTTTCCGTAGGAGTAACCCCGAGAGACGAATTTATCGAGCCGCTTTAATTGCTTTTTCTCAACTCACGCCTTCACCTTTTCCATTTCCGGTCGTCTTCGAGTTGTTTCTACCTGCGAAGCCTCTCAGAATCGTGCATTTCATTAGCTTTTCCCTTTCCACCCCGGATCTCGAAGGAGAAGTCCTCCACGCAACTAGTTGGCATTTCATCGCTTTGAAATCTAAGCGTATTGAGTATGGTTTTATGTTAACTCGCTCACTATAAAAGAAAGATTTTTCTGGGTTTTGCTTTTCGCGCTCTCGCTTTTGTTGGAAGATATTAAGTCCGCAGGGGGATTTCTACTGGGGTTTTTGTTAGTCTGCATAGGAGATTTCTACCGGGGTTTTTGTTTTGTTTTTGCATTTTCGTATGTATACACTATCGAATTAGTTTTTTTCGATTGTTATGATTTCGGGTAATATTTATAATGTACATTTCCCGCTTCGCTTTGATACATGGTTGCGCTTTTACAAACGAGGTCGACGTTAAGAAATGAGATGTTACAGCTTTAACATTTGTTGTCCCCTGCTAAGTATTCTCGCCTCGCTTAACAAAATGGGTCTCTGCTTAACATTTTATATCTCGCTTTAATAACCGAGAGTTTACCGCTTAAAACCTTATATTTCCGCTTAAACTTTTCGTCAATACCGCATGTCGAATGCGTTGTTATTGTCGCAGGCTCAGTGATTACGGCGGTCAACCTAGTTAACGGCCGATGCTATTCTGACACCTGAGTGGAGACTTTAGTGAATTGAAAAATAACACTGACCCCTGACACCGGGAGATTATTCGACTGACACCGCTTGCGCTGCTCACTCGAGCTAGAAGCTATATACCAAGAGAGAGCCCTTCTTGATTCTCTTTTGCAAAGGCATACGATGGTCGCACCAATAAATTCGTGGATCGGGGAAAGCCTCGCCGAGTTTCGTGACCTCAAGATGTGGCTCCCTCGTGCTTGGTCCTGCTGCGACTGGCGACGCAGCTGGTCTTTCGTAAGAAGAAAAACCGGTCGCTGCTCAAGGGCTGTGATCTATCAAAGACTCACGAGAGACACGAGACTCCATCAAGAGCACTCTGTCAGAACTTGTTCGACGAGAGGGAGAAGAAGATAATTTCGTCAAACTCCCGATGGTGCACCTCATGGGGACAAGCCCCTCTTCCCAAATACATCATGCTCGGTTCCGAACTCGGATCGCTGATTACGCCGATGATCTACCATGGCCCAGGGCGTATACGCACGGGCGCAGCGACGCACAAGTGGCTTATGGAGGATATTCCATGAGCACCGCTCGAGCGCAAGATAGATGCGCCGGAAGAAGACTCAACATGCAGGTACATTAAGGGGTTGCCTTGGCCGCGCTTAACGCCCTGGTTTTTACGAGATGACCGAACGGGAAGAAAGTCCGCTTTCAGAAGATCCCAAGGATGTTGTGCTACGATGAAAGTACTTCACCGAAGCAAGCGACGGTGAGAAACGAGCTTGTCATCGCCGATGGAAAAAGAGGTAATAAATCATGGACAATGTTTAACATAAGTCTTTAACGCTTAAACATTTTTATTTAGCGCTTTAACTTTAGTATTTACCGCTTAACTCTTATTCATACCGGGTTTAAATATTTTTGTTCTCCGCTTTAATTATATTCTATAACGCTTAAATATATAAACACCTGCTTAAATATAGTTTTTATAGTTTAAAATGAATGATTTCACCGAAATTGTACGGGTTTACATATGTTAGTTTCGAGATCGGTTCCGCGAACGTCAAGAAGAAATATTTGTCGGGGCCAACCGACTGATGGATACCATCGCTCTGAACCACTTGCATCAAGGCAGGATGAGAGGGCAGCCTCTCATCGCAGACTGCCTGGACGCCTGCTTCTCCTACTTCCAAAGCCCTCACCACGCCAGTATTCCTCGACGCCGGAGAAGCCCTCCCCTACCCCTGCAGATCGCAACAACCCCCTACCACGACAACGATAGCCCCCGAGCGTGGCACTCCGACCACGGCGCAAACCTCCGACCGCAGCAATCCCACCGTAACATTAGGCTAAGATGTCACCGCAACTCTTAGCGCAGTGCATGCCGATATTGACGACCGAAGTTTCTCGCTTGTCGCCGTGTCGTAGGCTACCGAAGGACGTCTCACAACCGACCGCGCCATCCTCGAAAAGAACTCAAGCACCCGGACGAACGAGGCGCCGGAATTTCGACGACGAGGACATCATCGGAAGGTCATTCCAAGGCGGCCACATTCAAAGAGACTTGCGAAAAGAGAGAACAACATCGCTCGCTCTCCACCGCCGTATCGACGATGAACAATAGCAACACCATCGGCGGTCGACGTCATGCTGAGAAGGACATCGAGATGATGTGGCCGCTACCGCTGAGAAGGCCGCCGACTCTCTTCTCGATGAAATCCTCGACCCGCTGGAACTCGGCCGCCGAGATCGTGCGATCAAAGATGGACACAATCAACGAAGATCAAGAATAAGTTAGGGCGTGTCCCCCAACGATGCCGCTCGTCACGGCCACGGCCGAGAAGATCGTCGAATCCGCTGCCGTGCGTCGCGGACGCGGCCGATGTGATCGCAACCAAGCGTGACATAATTCCACCACAACAAGAACCATGTAAGGATGTGTCTCATGGCTCGATCACTGCCGCCGCCGTCCTCAGATCGGGCGTTTGACACAATCCCACAACAAGAACAACCATGTAAGGGATGTGTTCAGTAGCTGATGCTCGCCGCCATCGCCCCCGCATCGAAGGAAGATGCCGCTCAAGACCCCGACCGAGCAACGAGAGAGATGATCAAGGCCAATCAAACATTGGACCGCATTGTCTCGGAAAGCTTTTTATTCAAGAAGAAGAAATGGGTTGGCCCTCGAGTCGTTTTAATAAATACGAGCGGAGTCGATGAGGATCTTCCTCAACTCGCTCTATGGATTCGTAAGTGTAAAGTTTTTATGATATTGTTTTAAAGGTTTATTATAGTGTTTAACAATTACCTAATAGTGTTTAATACCTTTTATGTTATCATTTAATTTGTCTACTTAACATTTAATTATATATAATATCATGTAACAAATTGATAATATCATTTAAATATTTATAATATGGTCTTATTATATCCTCATATCGCTTAACCTCGAAAGACTGCCGTAGGAAGAATGACTGCCACAGACTCACACGCCGACAAATTATACACTCCGCTTGAGTGGAAGGAGATGGTCACTCGATGATGTGATGGGACGCCAGATGCATAATACAAAAAGTCGCTGAGCAAAGAGCCATATCTCTACAAGAAGCGCCTCATCACCGTACTCGCTATACTGCTTATGTCCCGCCAGAAGACGACATGACACAATTATAGCTATGATCGGGATGCTCAGGCGCAGAAAATGCATGAAGTTCAAATTGTCATCCTCCCGATCATCATGAATGGCCACTTCCACGTCGTCAGCTCCGACAATGATAAACAAGAATACATGCATTATTCTTCACGTCCGGGGTACAATAAGGACGCCATGGACATGGTAAGTTCTTTTAATTATGTCATATTAATATCCGCTTTGGTATTTAAATCGCTATTCTAATCTCGACTTATATATCTCGACAATGGAATCTATTCGACAATCGGTCGATATGGAGTTCGGCGAGTCGGGCGACGGCAAAGTACCCACTCGTGCACGGCTATAGAAACCCCACGCCTAAAAACAAGGAAGGCCGATCTGCGCCGCCTACGCCATGCTGCTTTTATCGAGCAATTACTCCGGGGTGAGAAGTTACTGGCCACCGCAGCATGCACGCTCCTTACCTCGGGACACGGTATGTTACCCGATACTTAAGGAGTGGGAGGGCACCGTCCCATGATAAAGGGGGTCGCTACAAGCGGGTTAAATTTTGTTTTTCAAGAACATGTCCTCAGATATCTCGAATGTCAATTTTATTTTCGAATGTAAACTCGACAAATTCAATTCATCGTTTGTGTTCAAGAGTACTGACTTGTATATGTTAATGTAAATTTTGTTTGTTTTGAATTGTAAAAGGTGTTAAATTCCATTCGGCTTTCATTTCATTGTTTAATTTACTGCTCTAATTGTGTACATTTCACTTTCATTGTTTAAATATACAATATATAGTTTAAACATCGCTTTAAATATTTCAAAAATACGTGTGCACTCGCTTAAAAATAACACCGCCTCTGCTTTAACTAAATGCATTCATCGTTTAAATAAATAGGGAAGTTGCCCATCAATAACTTGTATATCTCAATGTAAAGTTTGTTTGTTTTCAATCGTAAAGGCGAGTTAAATTTCATTCGATCTTCATTTCATTGTTTAATTTACGCTCGTAGCTTGTGTACATTTCCGCTTCATTGTTTAAATATACCATATATTGTTTAAAATATCACTTGAAATATTTCAAATTACAAAACAGATCCGCTTAAAAATAACAATGTCTCTGCTTTAAATACATTCAATTCATAGTAAAGAGTAAGAGTTTAACATGGAAACAACTCCATCAATACACAATGTTTCCCGCTCATCGCTCGGGCTTTATTAACAATACCTAGTCGGGCCACAGCTTTCATCTGAAGATCGCTCGATCATGATCGGGATCCATGGCAGTGCACCGCAATGTAACTCATGGACATCAAACGCCATGCGACTCGATCCTCTTTCGCCTAGGGCCGCCCAGTCGCCTTCTCTCGCCACAAAGGTCGCAAACGAAGCTCACGATTTCCGCTCAAGACCCCGTCATCGCCGGGTATGGGGAATATAGCTTCCTCAGACGCAAGTTTCAGAATTTGCCGACGGTGAAGCACCCGCTAATAAATCGATGTCACGCTGGTGTCTGCTCCTGCATTATTGCCGCGCTAGCGTGTTCGCGTAAGGGATACCATAAACCTCGCCACCTTCGATATGAACAAGTTCTCGATGGCGAGATCCACGTAGTTGCCGTGACCGGTCGATCACCGTAACGATCATCGACACAACGACCAACACGTAAGATTTCTACTGCCCCTCAACAATGATCGCCACCTTGGAATGTACGTCCGGGGCATAAGTAGAGTCTCCCATTTGTCTGCTTGCTCACGCCGTTACATAACACGCGATCAACTCGAACTCGCAAATAAGGTTAAACAAAGACAGCTGATGGTTAACATCTGAAACATGTTTAAACATTATCAGAAATATTTAAACGAAAGGATTAATATTTAAAGTCGATAAGTGTAATTAAACAAAGATTGAGAATGTTTAAAGGGTAACACTAAATGTTAGTGTAAACCAACATTCGCAGCATCTTACGGAGTCGCACCATCTTTCGTCACACGGTAAACGACGAGCTTCCTCGATCCAAGCATCGAACGACTACGCCGACGCTTGAATACATCTCACCCCAACGATCACCTCCCGAATGTATAATCTCGACCAATGTGCCATATCCGATGTATTAATCAACCAGCCGATGAGCTTCGGTGATGCGCCCTCAGCTCATTCACTGAGATCATCGAAATCTTTAGCCGTGGATGCCCACGCAACGCGAAGCATATGACTCAAAGATCCTCCCTCAACGCCTTCCCAAGTCCGACATCGGCTTTCATAAAATTGGCCTCCAAATGTCGAAGACAGATGCATGCTGGGCGAAGAAGGGGAAGACTCTGCATTGCGCTCACAAGGCCCTCGGACCGTCCGACACGAAGGTAATTATCTCATGATAATATCCATCCTCGTGATCAAGGCATCGCCTAACTTAGATACGAATCAAGTCCAATCGCATCGGTCTCGCTGTCGACTATACCGGGCGACGTGAAAAACCATTATTTCCATCTTTCCCCGGCACCCGAGAGTGTACTCGATATTTTTCCAAGGAGGCTGGGTACCATCGAGAAAACAAAGCAAATGCCCCGCAAGCCCTCTTGAATCCCACAATACACGCTACCGAAGAAAAAGAATGCACGCTTAAAAACGATCACCGCCTTTCCACCCGATCGCAACGCTACCGGGATTTGTCTCAGCCACCTTATCCACATACCAAAGCAAACATCGAGTCGGAGACGTCAACGCCATCGAGGACCACCCGGCATGCTCTTTTCCCAACCAAGCTCGGCTTGTATGGTACGTGGACACCATGTTCCCCGCAACATGTCCTTCCCGAACGTCAATGGCCTTGCATACAGGGATCCGCCCTTGAGCTTCGGAATCACCGTGCGCTAACCCATTTTTCGACGCTTTGATGTCGACTCAACCCTACGCCACCACCGCAAGTGTGCGACGGGTTGATTGTCTCGATTCCGAAAGTATTTTTGTTATACTCTTTTGACGATGAAGGCGCCTGAACGACAACCACTCCTAAAGACATTCCACGTCACCGATGTTTTTCGCTCTTTTACGAAATTAAAGTCAAAATTCCTTTTTGATCGCATGATTTCGAAGTACATCCCTCGAAAATGTTCGACACGGACAAAACGTTGTCCAATATCCAACGACGACACTTGTAATGATCCGACAGAAGGAAGACATCCCACAACGCGTGGTCACCACGGGACGAATGGGAGCACTCGCATAATCAATTCCCCGCCAACACTTCACCAAATAAAAAAGATCAATACGTTAAGCTTTGAGAATATAATGTTTAGTGATAATGACAATATTTAAACGTTAAATTAAATACTTAAGCATTTAACTAATAACGTAAACGACTAGTACAATACGTTAAACAACGACGACATATTTACACAATAAACGACCCTGCATAACCGGAATAATTAAAAAGAAAAGGAACTTCTACAACGAGTAAACCTCGCTTTCATTAGGATTCTAGCAATGGCACATTTCTCTCGCCCCGACGACAAGATCAACTACAAGAGACATTCAAGATGGAGCGGACGTGACACATCCGCCGGAAGTCAACATCGCTTTCTATCAGGGCAAACCGCTTTTATATCCATCCTGTGTGACGAACTTAATCCCGACAAGAGAAACTTCGAGACCCCATCGCTCACATATCTCGCCTAACACCAACTCCCAAGAAGTCTCGAAAGGAAACAACATTAGCACCCTTCCCTCCCCGTCAATCTAGCAATACCACAAAAACTCTCCATAATATACTCGTACGAAACCAAATCAGTATAAAACCAAATGAAGCTAAGAACAAAAAGAAGACGAAGAAGAAGAAGTAGAAGATGTAAAGAACAAACAAAGATGAAAGGCAAACAAAAAGGCCATATGTATGCATAGAGGTTAGACTAGACGTGATGTGATCGGGCGTATTTTTTTCCCTCCATCCCAAGGGCAAAAAGGGAAATATATGTCATCGCCGCGAGGAAGACATATTGTCATCGTCGAATGAATGTTCTCAACTCAACACGAGTCTCGTGTAAACGCTAAGCTTTTTATGTTTAAAACAGATACATATAGTGTTTAAAATAATGGTTAACTGTTTAACTAAAGTCTATATCATGTAAATAATATGTTATTGTTTAAATCAATGCTTTTCATACGACATCAGCATGTTGAAGACGGGAGTACCTCGCGGTCACTCGCTTAAACATTCTTTACGTATTTTTCTTAAACACATGCTACTGTTTAAATAGTAACTCAGAGTATTGTTTTAACATTTTCTATTGCTTTCAATCGCTATCATCGCTTTATAGAGTAACTTTTTCTTAAACATCGTTGTCACTGCTTAAACATATTTCACGTATTTTCTATTGTTTACAACGACGCTCTTTGTTTCCCACATCGCTTTGTTTTTACTAGCGCCTACGCTTTAAATTTCGTGTAGTTCACAAATCAACAAGCTTGTTTCGCTTTTATTTATAAAAAGATTTTACAACATTTTACAACATTTACAACGTCCGCTCGGACTGACACTCACGACTGTACCGTCGAGTAACGTGCAAACAAGCGTTCGCACATTCAACGCCACAAGCTGTGACAACATGCGATCAACTTGAACCCGCGACAACGCATACAACATTAAAAAGGTTAAACAACACACATTCATGAAAAACGACTATTAATCAACGTGTCATGGGCGTCGGACTTAAAACGAAGATCCCGATAGTTAAACACGTAACGTATGGTTGTACATCGACGCAATGTTCTTAAATGGTAACAGTAAAGTCTCAAGTGATAAATATCAACCCAGTTTTAAAGGATGTAGTCGATCTCCCTCCTCTGAGATCCTCCGCAATCACGAAATACGTGAAAAATTTCTTTTCTACCTAAGTCGAAAATGCTCGCTTAATTGCTTTCATTCGCCATCCATCGGTCAAGAATCCTCCGTCGATTCAGTGCACTAGAGCACTGACCCAAGGTCGAGAAAGATAGTTTAACTTGTCATGGTGATCAGTTAAACGATTCCTCAAGATAGGAAAGCAGTAGTCTCACGAAAACATCCTTGGGGACAGAGAGTGGTCATTCATCTGGGAAGAGGGAGGACGAGGAGGAGGAGGAGGGATGATGAGGACTGACGAGGAGTGGTCATTCCATGGGGAGGGTTCTTCATGGTTATTTATGGTGTGAATTCCACAAGGGCTGACTCTTCATATCCGAGAAAAGTTAAACGACGCATCGATATCGAGCGTGTGATCGAGAACGAATCGGTGTTCTGAAAATTATGTTACCGCGGCATAAATTTTAATGCCGCATTAATTTTGGCGCACGATACCATAACCCCTGCCACCGCCACGTACACCGCCAAAGAATTCGTATCAAACGATCACCGCTACGCAGAGATTTTGAGAATTTACACGTAATACGAATAGTTATACACGAAAGACAAGTTAAACGGAGATGGAAGGATTACACCTGATACGACAATTATTAAACATATATAGTAAAATATTTAAACGTTAAACCAGCAGAAGTTCTTCAAAATAGCTCAATACGACGGATCGCGCTTTCCTTTCCCACCATTTTCGTGCCAAAATGGATTTCACAACATGGACCCATTCAGTTTGAAATCTGGTAGGGGGTAAAAGGGAAGTTAAAACACTAACGAAGTCACGTCTCGTCCGGGTGCAAGTAGAGAGTGGTTTTTGATAAGTTTTGAAAAATTATGAGGGAATGACAGCATTTTTCTCTCCAAATGAAAAATAAAAA